>NC_083276.1:84240625-84568623 GCF_963506605.1 Zootoca vivipara | reverse complement strand
TTTGCACACTTTTTGTCTCTGGCCCTCCCCACCCCCACTGGCATGTGGCCCCTGGAAGGCTGTCCAGAAATGAATGTGGCTCTTAGGCTGGCAAGTGTTCCTCACCCCTGCCCTAATGTGACATGGCTGCAATATTGGAGGTAAAGTCAGGTCTCTTCCGGTTGGAAAAACCTTAGCATTGAAGAGCTCCTAAAGCAGGGGTCAGCAAACTTTTTCAGCAGGGGGCCAATCCACTGTCCCTCAGACCTTGTGGGGGGCCGGATAATATTTTGGGGAAAAAAATGAACAAATTCCTATGCCCCACAAATAACCCAGAGATGCATTTTAAATGAAAGGACACATTCTACTCATGTAAAAACATGCTGATTCCCAGACCGTCCGCGGGCCGGATTTGGAAGGCAATTGGGCCTTAGTTTGGGGACCCCTGTCCTAAAGCCACACAGTGCAGGGCCCCGGCCAGGACTAACCTTGATTATGACTCTTCCTGCAACAGAGAGGTCGCGGTCAAACCAGGTGCTCCAGATGCCCCCTCCATACGTCTCCACAGCCACCTGGACTGTGCCCTCCTGACTACGTCTTGAGCAGCGTTTCACCTGGATGACACACAAGGACGTTCATATGTATATCCCAAAAGCACATACCGAATTAGCTCCTCAAATTGTAAGGAACTGACCCAACAACAAGAAATGGGTCCAGAGTTATTGTCCTAAGAGTGGGTGGTAGCTTTGGATTTTTTGCAGTTACATTCACTGTATGTGTCCATATATATATATATATATATATATATATATATATATATATATATACATACACACACACACACACACCAAGTTATGCACTCATTTGATTGGTATTCTGTATGCATTTATTTGGTCCATTGCTTTTCTTTAGCGTTAAAAGATGCATTTCAAGAAGTCCAGTTAAAAAATCCAAACCAACAGTGGTTGTTGTTGTTTTTTAAAAAGAGTGGAAGGCAAATCCAAAGGGATGCTGTCCAGACTGCTGCCAGAAGAAGGAAGCAAGTTTATCACAATTCTGCAAACAATGGCAATCCAATACATAGGCAAAAGGAGCGGCTGAAAACAGTACAGAGGTACCTCTACGAACTTAATTCATTCCAGAGGTCCGTTCTTAACCTGAAACTGTTCTTACCTAGAGGCGTGCTTTCGCTAATGGGGCCTCTTGCTGATGCTGCACCACTGGCACACAATTTCCATTCTCATCCTGGGGCAAAGTTCTCAACTCGAGGTAACTCCTCCAGGTTAGCGGAGTTTGTAACCTGAAGCGTTTGGAACTGGAGGTACCACTTTATTTGCAGGGGTGGGGCCCATGGCCCTCCAGCTTTTGTAGGAAGTCCCACCTCCACCATGACTACTGGTTATGCTGGTGAGAGTTGGAATTCAACAGCATCGGGGGGGGGGGAGACTATAGGTTCCCCACCCCACCCATATTGGGCATTGGGACAGGCCTGTTCACAGAAAGTCAAGGCAAAGGGGGAGATGGACAAATAATGCAGGACTGCAAGAAGGAAGGAATGCTAAAGAGTACCTAGGGGCATGCTAGGGAGTATTGAGAAGGGGGAGGTTGCTGCTTACCCGCAGACATGGACTGTCTGTGTGTGCTCCGATCAAGCTGAAGCCATTGCCTGGCTGGTACTGTCCCCCAACAGCAAAGGCGATCAATGTTGAGAGGTTTCTGGTCACAAAGTACTAGTGTGGCAGGGGGAGGGAGGGGTTAAAGAAAGAATGGGAGACACCAGTGTTTCACCCAGTTTCCTAGATGGGGTGCCTGGCAGAGGCCTCATCTGGAGCACCCCACTCCTCCTCCCACCACCCCAATTCCCAAATAAGAAAGGGAAGGAAGAAGCCGCTTTCTTTCCACACCTTTCGGTCAGGCTGGATATCCCAGTGTTCAGTTTCCTTCAGCTCCTGGAAACCAGCCTGAAGCAAGCGGCTCCGACATTCGGCCACCACTGCAGGAGAGGAAAACACAAGCAGCCATGAAGGGGACCTGAAGATACTCCCCCCCCCCCCCAAGCTGCATGCAGAAGCAGGCTTCAAACAGTTATTTGCTGCTCTGAACAAGGTGGAAGTTTGTGGGACTGCTCCCCCCCCAAAAAAATTATGGGACGACTGTACTGCTCTTCACTTGCAGAATTCTCCTCCCAGAAATTTAACTAGGGACAAGTGCTGGGATCCTGGGATCTCCTTTATCATACCAGCTGCATTGGCTGCTGGTCCATCCCCAAGTTCAAATCAAGTTGCTGGCTATTCTTCAAAGCCCTTTATGGCTTGGGAACATACACCTTCAGGTCATGCCTCTTCCCAATATGACTGAGTCCTAAGGTCAGCTTGTAGGTAGTCTTTCACTGGGTGCATTTGTCTTGGAGCCGCCCAGAGTGGCTGGGGAAACCCAGCCAGATGGACGGGATATAAATAATAAAATAATTCATTATTATTATTATTATTGGTTTTGGGGAAGGCTTACAAGCTCTTTCTCTGTGGCAGCCTCCCTATTTGGAATTCACTGTCCCACAAGTTTTGATGGCAGAACTTTGAAAGGCTGGGGTATAGGTAGGTAAACGAATGAAATTTCCCCCGGCACATGAGACTCTGAATGATACCCCGCATCCCTGCCAAAAACCCAAAATCAGCATGATGCAGCTTAAATTGCACTCACAGGCCTATTTGTACTCTTGAACTCAAGTGTGAGAGTCGTATTGTAATGTTATCACTCTGACTTGCTTACCCTACCCTAGCAGCAAGCATAGCCTCAGCTACAAAGCCTTTGTAGCTTTTGTGGCTTCCCAGCCTCTGCAGGTGAACATCCATGTTACCACACCTTCACAGAAATGATTAGGATTTGCTGCCGCCCCTGCACACAGAAGGATAAGCAACTGCTCAGAACACCCTTTGGGTTCAGATGTCCACAGAGAGCAAACAAGTAATGTATTAAGGAAAGCAAGATAAACACTTCAGGAAAGGCGAGGCCAGACTGAGCCGAAGAGATAAAGCACTTGTGGTAAAGAAATTCTCACCTGCACAGGGCTCAAGCATTTGCCCTTCTAAAGCTCCTTCCCTAGATATGTTTTTTGTGACATCTCCGCGCAACAATCAAAATTAAGTGTGAAACCCTAACAAAGAATGGTGGGTAATATTCAGGGCTAGTCCAGATCAGATCAGATTCACTGAAGTTAATGGGCATGACTAACTTTGATTCATTTATTTCAATGGATTTACCCTGATTAGAATTTAGCTGAATACAAGCCTGAGCTTGCGCTTCTGCCCATTGAGCATCCAACACAGTGGAGAAGATAAACCACCCTCTAGTTTTAACTGTACATCTTAAAATGCTCCAGTGAACCTCCTTGAATCAAGAAGAACCTGTTTGAGCCTCTACAAGGGAAATGAAACAGATGATTCAATGACGGTTTCCTTGAATCTATGTGGGAGCTGTGTCACACTTTTAATTTGGAAATCCGCCATATTGGAAGTCAAGACCGGGCTGCATAATTATAAATAGTCATAGGGGGAGGTGAGCCTTTAATATGTCATTATATTTGTATTTCCAGTTTGATTTGGTAAATCTCCCCTGGAAAGGCTAATGTTTGATGCAACCGGTCTGGGAAAATAACTGAGCAGACGCTTAGACTTGATTTTATCGGAACTATGTGAAGATGGCGGCTGCCAGCAGAGAAAAGACTTTTGGATTGATTCGGCAGAAACACCAGTGTGTGAGGAGATACTGTGAACTTATAGAGGGGAATCATAGACATAAAATCCACACAGAAACACATCATTGTTTGTTTTAACTCGCTTGTGGGAACAACTCAGAGGCTGTGAAAGAATGAAGGATAACAACAGAAAGAATTAGAGGAACCATTGGAAATGACTATGAAAAGCAGTAGAAGTATGAGATGATCCGAAACCTCCGAACTTGAAGCATGGGAAGTCCTATTTAAAAATGTATAATTTGGCAGAATATTTGGATTATTTGATATGTACAGTATATGTATAATTTGGAATATTTAATGTGATTTGATTGGATTGTTAAAGTGGAAAATTTAATAAAAATGATTAAAAATAATAAAAATACAGGTGGGTGCCCTCAGGCTTAAGGGCTGAATGCAGCATCCAAGGCCTCTACCCACTCCACAGCCCTAATGGCTCTGCTTTTTGCTGACTAGAATGCTTACACCGCACATTCATTTATTTTTAATATAATTTTATTTTTTATTTTGACAAAAGTAATAAGAATAAATAAATAAGAATAAAAATGTGCACCCCACCCCCGAGACCATTCCATGGTAACTATCCAACCTCCCAAAATTTCAACACCTCTTGCGATGGTTTGAACCCTCTCTGTTTTAACCGTACAAATTCTACAAACATTTTCCATATCTCCTCAAAATCATTTCCCCTGCATACAACCCGTCTTACCTTAATAGCAGATATTAATATATCATTAACAGCTACCGTATATCCCACCCACACCACTTTATGCCATTTTTCCATTTTATATCTACCTTGCCCCTTTCCACTTCCTAGCTACAACTCCTCATGTAGCTGTCAATAGATTTGTGAGTAAATCCTTCCTAGCCTGCGAACCTTCTACGCCATCATAAATTGATAATAATGGTACCTCTGGACTTTCGGCCAGCGTTAACCCAGTGATTTCTGTTATCTCCTTTAAGCACCCTCTGCCCGCCCCCCAAATTGTGCATATTTACACCCCTCACACAGCGCATTTAAAGCACACTGCTTACCCCCCACAGAATCCTGGGAACTGTAGTTTACTCCTTCGCAAGAGCTACATTTCCCAACACCCGGTTTCTGGGATTCTACAGGGGGAAGACATGTGCTTTAAATGCATTGCAGACCTCCCGTCGGAGAAGTACTTCCCGGGCGTGAAGCCCCCCGGTCCCGGGCTCCGTCTTACCGTGATAAGGGGAGGGGCCCCGGCTGATAAATTTGAGCAGCTCCTGCGCCGCCTGCTTGGAGCTCGCCTGGGGAAGGAAAGGGAGCGAGTCACGAGGGGGCTCCGGAGCAACTCTGCGCGGGCGGCCCAAGGCCACACTGCCTCCCGAGAGAACCTCCGCGCTCCTGCCGCCCCCTTCCCTCTCAGCGAAGCCCCCTCAGGATTATACTACCTGCATGGTTGCACAGCTCCGGCCCGGCCAAAGAACGAAGCCCGCGCCGCTTCCCTTTCTAACAAGAACCGGCCCCGCCCCGTCCGACTGCGCTGGGCCTGCTGGGCCTTCGGAAGGGAAGTGGTGGGCGGAGCCCCCTCTGCAGGCAGCTCTCGGGAGGGCCCGGGACGCCGCTTCAGAGGTCCGCCGCCAGGCGTGGAGTCCTCTGCGGCTAAGCGAAGGAGGGCTGGCCGTACGTTGGAAACGCGATGCTTGCCAAAATAAGCCACCTTTTCATAGAAACAGTTGGAAGGGACCCGAGGGTCATCTAGTCCAACCCCCTGCAGTTGGCATAAGTGTGTTCCTGCTCTGCGCAACCAAAGTCCTACCAAGTGCTTTTTTTCCTGGGGGGACGACGCATACCCCTAAACATTTTGTGAATCTTAGTTTGGCCTCATTGAGGGGCAGTATTTCAATATGAATAGGAAAATGAGAGTACCCAAAAAAAAAAAAAATAGAGGGAAAAAAACCACTGGTCCTACACATGACTTTTAAGGCTCCGTTTTCAGAGCGTCTTTGAGTGTTCCACACACAGTCAAATATGTGTGTTGGTATCTCCAGTGTAAGGGGGCTTGCACTATATCCTAAGGCGCAGGGATGGGGAACCTGAAGCCTAGGGTTCACATGCAGCCCTCCAGGTCTCTCAGAAAGTTGTCATGAGAGAAGATGGTCCTCCAGCTGAAGATTTCCAGTCCCTGCTGCAGCCCATCAGCCAGCACAGCTTCAGTATAGGATTCTGCCCTAAAGCATGGGACAGGGAATAATTACGTTTGCAGGTGAGATCAAACTCTGTGATTCTATATTCTCTCCGTAATGAGGTGTTTGTGCCAGGGCAAGGAATTAGATCAGGCATCCCCAAACTGCGGCCCTCCAGATGTTTTGGCCTACAACTCCCATGATCCCTAGCTAACAGGACCAGTGGTCAGGGATGATGGGGATTGTAGTCCAAAACATCTGGAGGGCCGAAGTTTGGGGATGCCTGAATTAGATTTTCTGTTTTCACCAGCAGGCTGCAATCCTAGGCCCACCTACTTGGGAGAAAGCTCTTTTGAACAAGATGAGTCTTACTTCTGAGTAAATATGCATTGGCTTGCTAGGTCAGATTCTCACTTTGCAACTCTTGTGGTTGTAAGCAGACCTGAATCTGGTGTGGGAACTTACTTCCCAACATCCTCAGTGTTTTTGCTGTTTTTCTTTAAGATAGAAATCAATTTTCCAGTTGTCACGTTTGGAGAAACTGTGCAGCACAGTATGTGAAAGGCTGGGGAAATCATACAGAGATGTTAGACATGGTGTACCTACATAATGGCAAGTGGCCTGCCTGACTTTTGTTCTACCGGTAAACATGGCTCTCTGTTTAGTTTTGCCTTATCTTAATATCTGTTCCCTCTACTTCAGCACGTATTCCTCTGGCCTTTATAAGCTCATATGAATCACTCTTTCCTTGTTTACTATCTCAGCATTTGTGAAAACATTGTGCACCCTGCTGTCAGAATAAAATTCATATGTTTACCAATTAAGTCTATTTCTGAGAAAATAATTTAGCACCCCAGGTTGGAGTGAGGATGAATACTGGATTGAAAATACACATAAATTACTTTAGAGCCCTTATTTTATTATCATTGATGCATATAGCAATTGAATCTAGATGTGATGTATATTGTTTTTACCCCCCTTGTTTCTCACAACATTCCTATGTGGTAGGTCCTTTTCAAAAAACCCTATTTTGCAAATAAATAACTTGTTCTGAGCAAGTTGGTGCCTAGAGTAGAACCGAAATTCAAGTTTCCCCGGGTTTTTCATCTAGCTCATATTTGCCAACCCTCCAGCTTTGATGACGTCACAACACATGTAAGACACACATGGGTTTTCGTCGCTAAGCAAATGTGCTGGATAGAGGAGTACCCTTCCCTCAAAGAAGATTTTAACTGATATTGTGGGACTGAATTCTTGGGACATTCTGCAGCTATTCCAGGGGACTTTTGCTATGACGTGCTTTAGTTTACTGTCCCTCTGAATTGTGTTCTAATGGATCTCTGAAGACCTGGCATAGCTCAGTCGGCAGAGCATAAGACTCTTAATCTCAAGGTCGTGGGTTCGAGCCTCACATTGGACAAAAAATTCCTGCATTGCAGGGGGTTGGATTAGGTTACCCTCATCATCCCTTCCAACTTTACGATTCTATGGTCACAACTACCTGTTTTAACTCTTTACAGTCATTGCATATTGTTTCCTCCATGGCTCTTGGTTCAGAGCCTTGAACTGAGCAAAAAAAAATATTATATCCTGCCTTTCTTTCAAAGAGCTCATGCAGCCTCACCATTTTATCCTCACAAAAACCCTGTGAGGTAGATTAAGGTGTGTGTGAGAGAAAATAAACAACTGTATGACTTTTAGAAGACATCTAAAGACAGCCCTGTTTAGGGAAGTTTTTAATGGTTGATGTTTTATTGTGGTTTTTAATATTTTGTTGGGAGCTGCCCAGAGTGGCTGGGGCAAACAAACAAACAAATAATAAAAAAGACTGGGTCCATGGTGACTCACTGAGCTTCATGACTGTGTGTGGATCTGAACCTGCCTCTCTGTCTTGGATCCCTGTCCAAGACCTAGGGATTCTTAGCCACTGGATTGCCTCTTACAAGGGTCAAGTGAACTGCAGGCCATGGCGCTGCAGAGTATTCTTGAAGAAAAACCGCTGTACAGTATACAGTACAGGGTCCTGCTCTTCTGCAGCTTTGCTGTTGGTTGTTCTCCCACTTGGGGGAGCTGCTGCAGCAGGAATCTCTTTCTAATAAACTCCAGGGACTCTACCCTCTTGCCTGCTCTCTAAATAAACCTAATTTTGATTTCAGATATGTTATTTGTCTAACACACACACATACACACAAAATATATGGAAGGACCAACTCATGCAGACAGAGCACTGTCAGTGGCCAGAGCAGAGGAAGGGAGTTGATTTACAGCAGTGGATCCTGCAAAAACAGAAACAAACAACAATAAATAGACAACAGCAAAGTAATTAACAATAAGAAGAAAAACAGCCAGCAGGATTTGTACTTTTCATAGCATCATAGAATTGTAGAGTTGGAAGGGATCCTGCGGGTCATCTAGTCCAACCCCCTGCAATGCAGGAATGTCAGCTGTTGTTCTCTTGTGAAACTGATGTTGCATATGGAGTCTTTACTCCAAACTGACTATAGAATGTCATTTTAGTTTTTGCTTGTGTCCAGTGCTTTGGTCAAAAGTGTGGCAAGCTTCAAAGGGTGGGCTGTACAGATAGAGACTAACAGCATTTTCCACAAGGCTTGGATTTTCTACACGGTGCAAGGCAATTCATTCATTAATATAGGTACATTGGTTTCTCTTCAAAACCCTTTCCGATTTCTTCAGCATCTCTCCAGTTCCCTTTTTGCCACAGGCCACTTCAACAGTTTTCCTTTTTACATTTCCTTAAAGTATCCTCATAAAACAGTGCAAATCTGGATGATCATGGACATAGGCATAGCTAGGAGTTTTGTTAGGGGGGAAAGAAACTCAGTTTGCTATGTATTTTTATGTATTTTTATTGATGGGGGGCAGCTGCCCCCTACTCCCCCTCTTGGGTGGCGGCGACGCAGCAGCAGTGGGAGTCCCCATTAGCTAAAGTGGTACCTTGGATTAAGAACGGTTTCAGGTTAAGAATGGACCTCCGGAACGAATTAAGTTCTTAACCCGAGGTATCACTGTATTCAAGGGCTCATCATCTGGCTTTGCCTCCCAGTTCCCTGGCTAGGTTGAAGAAGGCAGGCTGCGGCAGGGAAAGACCAGCAGGACCCTGGACCAAGGAGCAATGCAAGGGGCAGATGAACTAGTTTCAGTTCATCTGCCCCTCTCCATCTCCAAGCGCCAGTGACATGTTGTGTGCCACACAGAGGGGAGCGATGCTCAAAAGTGCTTGAACACCCCATCAAGAATTCAGACTAGCAGACCCACCCTGAAATCCAAGCCCTTTCAAGCTGAGAACTGTGAATTCTCACATCAAATGCTGGAGACAGCACCCCTACCAGTACCTCTCAATCTCTGGGACACCCCCTGCTGCCACTCAAAACATCAGTTCAGCTGCCAGATCTCCATGACAACCATAGACAGTCAGGGCAAACATCAAACACGGACAGGAATAGGCCAAGTTACCGTCATTGCCCAAGCAACAACTGATAACTCCTCCCTTTCTAAGACGTAGGGGGTGACAGTGGCAGAAGCCAGAGCTCTTGACAGTAACATGGTAAGCACTGAAGGGTAGAAAGGCACACCTTAGTTCTTCCTCCCCTCCTCTTTGAGCATTTTTGCATGTGAAGCTAAGAACTGTTTTTAAGTCTTATACTACTTGTAATGGAGACTCGTTTTAAACCTGAGGGCCCAGTTGTAAGGTGAATTTGCACACAAAGTATAAATGTTCTCAACCAAACGCCAAGCACAATGAAGAGTTCTGCTCAACTGTGAATGAATGGTACCTTGAAGGGCTGTTTTAGCTTCGTTACAGGAAGTGATGCACCTGGGGTTAAGAACTTAAGAAGAGCCCTGCTTGGCCAGACTAGTGGCCTACCTAGCTGAGAATTTTGTTCCTACGGTGGCCAATCAGATGCCTAGAAGAAGTTCACAAGCAGAATATGAGGAGTGCAATAGTGTCGTCCACCAACTGGTATTCAGAGGCATAGTGACTCCATTATTGTATGTAATATATAGCCATCATGAACAATAGCCATTGATTGCACCCTTGATGGCATGGCCTCTTTTGAGTTATTAAAAAAGGGGAAAGGTGGCTGGGGGATGGCCATGCCAGTTGAGGAAAATGGGAAGCAGACTCCTGGCTCCTCCCTCTGCTGACAAGAATTGGGTTGTCAGGCTAACTACCCCTCTTCTGCGGAGATGATAACCAGGTGGTTTTCTTTTGCAGCTGGGATATTATTATTTTTTAAAAAAAATCTTTAAAAATTCATTTTACATGCATTTTTCATAAACTGCTCTGGGATCCCCAGTGGGACGAATGGCAGATTTAAACAAAAACAATCAACTTTTAAAAATGTGTGTCTTTCCCCCATGCTTCAGGTCCAACCTTTGAGTGAGAGGTTAAATGCATTTGGGCTGTGTCAGGGGCAGCAGCCATACTAGAAGCAGTTGTCATCTAGAATGTCCTTGAAACTGATCACTCTGGGCGGGAGGGGATTGGAAGGGTGGGAGAGGCCTCCCGTGGACCTTCGAGAGAGAAAAGGGGGACAGATATCTCTAAAGGTCTGTTCAATGAAAAGATGGACCGATTTCCCAAGTGTAACAATCCCGATGGGAAAGTCTATTTCCGGACCATCTCCCATCGTTGTAGGGTGATTGGCAGCAGCTGCTGCAGCCCCTCCCTAGACACCCACACGAGAAGGCCAGGGTGGTCACAGCAGCAGCTATTCTGAGCGCAGGCAACGGCAGAGGGGCTGCCAAAAACAGATCATCCCACCCGCACTCTCTACGGCTGTTTCCCATCTGTCACTGGTCCAGAATCATCTACAGGCACTATATCACCACCCCACGTTGCGATTGTCTGAAGAAACTAAGTTATCAAAAAAAGAAAAAAGGGAGTGGGGGGGGGGGAGACACTTTAGATCTTTAACATGCCTGGAACAAAATAAGCAGCCTCCATTCTAGTCTATGGACTTGGTGAAACAAGGAGCACCCGCTACAGTCAATAGGAATAGTCAATAGGTCCTGAAATAGGGGATGAGCCTGAAAAATCAAGTGGCAACTCCGACTGCTGATGTGACTCACAACTTTTCCCTGCCTCCCCCACCCCCCATAGGCAATATAAATGCCCTGCTTCCAGGAGTTCTATACACCGTCCCCCTGGGAAATAAAAATTGTTTCGTTTTGCTAATGCGTCCCTGCCTGCTGGCTGCGGCTGCTTCACCGCCTGATGTCTGTCAACATGAAGAGAGAAAATGTGGTTGACACCCCGCCTTCCCAGACATAATGTGGAATGAATGACAGATATGAAATCTGTATAATTTCTCCCCTCTTGCCAACTACTCACCCTGTGCATAGCCTGCCTCTTGTACTAACTGGGGCAGGGGGCGGGCATTAAACACACTTGCCATTGAGCACCTAGTACTCAGTAGTACAGCTAGTTCATTTTAGACCTTTGGTATCATAATGGAGTTACCGGGGTGGGGGTGGGGCTCCTATAGAGGGCCATGTGTGTTGCTTCAAATATGAAGCACACAATTAACATTTCCCCTCTCATCGCCACCACTCCCTGCGCTGGCACAAAATTGTTTTGCCAACCCTCTTCTATCTATCTATTAATTCATACCGCCATAAACAGGAGCAAAAGGGGGGTTGTTGCCTTGGTGCTAAACACATTTACTTGGGAATAAGCCCCATTTTGTTGTAGAAAAGGATATTCCCTCCCTTCCTGTCTGAATGAACAACATTTTTAAAGGTAAAAATAATGAAATTTCCAACTATAGTCATGTAGATGCCTGACCAGCCAGTCCAGTTTATAAAATGTTATTAAGAAAAAAAAAGATTCTGCAGAGCATCATCCCTGGCAGGTCCCATCATGCCTATGCTGGTGTAGGTGCTGATAGGAAGCCTGCTTGCCACTGTGCCCATCCTTTGCCACTCTCTGCCTGGACTTTGGCCTCAAGGTCCAGCTCTAACTGCCCCACTAAAGGTAAAGGTACCTCTGACCGTTAGGTCCAGTCGTAGACGACTCTGGGGTTGCAGCGCTCACCTCGCTCTATAGACCGACGGTGTACAGCTTCCAGGTCATGTAGCGTTTGTCCGTAGACAACTTCCGGGTCATGTGGCCAGCATGACTAAGCCGCTTCTGGCGAACCAGAGCAGCGCACGGAAACGCCATTTACCTTCCCACCGGAGCGGTACCTATTTATCTACTTGCACTTTGACATGCTTTCGAACTGATAGGTGAGCAGGACTTGGGACCGAACAACGGGAGCTCACCCCGTCACAGGGATTCAAACCGCCGACCTTCTGACTAGCAAGCCCTAGGCTCTGTGGTTTAGACCATAGCACCACCCAGGTCCCTAACTGCCCCACTACTAGCACAAAAAGCCTCCATCTGTCCTTGCAGTTTCTACACATCTGAGGGGCACACATTCTTCCCTTCTCATCTGAAATAGCATTGTTAAGCCCTGAGATGCTTCTCTGCCTGCTGAAACCTTGACTCCCACCACACCTTGCAAATCTTCCATGAAATGAATGGTTTTCCTCTCATTTCTCTCAGACCAGACCCATCCAGGTTCCCCTGGAAGCAACATTCCTTAGGCCTGTCAGAAATATTTAGGATTTATTGCTATCTTGAAGCTCTTGGAGAAAGCAGATTAGTGCACATAGGACGTGGGGTTTAATGTATAAAGTAAAAGCAAATAGTTGCACTGAGGAAATACAAGCTGTAGATCACCACAGATCAGAGAATCTGGTCCAAATGGAGTAATTTCTGCCACTTCAATCAAGCCTGGCTGTGACTGCACAAGGCAGCAGGTAGAAAATACAGTGTTGAGAGCATTTCTTCTGTAAAGGGCCACATTCCCTTAGGGGTAATCTTTTGAAGGCCACAGCAGCAAGGAGCAGGGCCAGAGCCACGTCATAGTCCTTCTCTTTCATCCATGTACAAACACCCACTCACCATTCATTCTCTCACACAGCCAGGCAACAACTATTATGGAATTATATTTTTAAACAGTGTCCATCTGGGACCACAAATGAAACCCAACCCTCCCTCGCCATGGGAGGTGGCTGTGGCTGATGGGAGTTGTAGTCCAAAACTTCTGATGGGCATCAGTTTGCGGGAAGGCTGTGTCAAACCATAGGGACATCACTCGCACAAGTGCCTCACTATGTGGAGTTCCATGTAGCCTACTTGCACTGAAGGCTCCTGTTCCTATGGCTGCTTGCATGTAGAAAATGAACCTGCATGTCAGGTGGCAGGCAGTCAGAATTAAAGATTTGTTTCTGCAGTGGAGTTTCTGTGTGGATTTTCCCAAGGATCTTCACTGGGATTGGCGCTGTTTAGCTTGTTCATAAAAGAGGTGCTATTGGTGAGGCGACCCACTTTGTGGATGACATCCAATTCTCCAGGCTGCTGAAACCCTAAGCAGAATTCAAAGAGATTTAAATGTACCCCTCCAAGCAGTGTGATAAGGCAACTAAACATCCCATGAGAGTAAATAATAAAGTGAGAATCCTGTTCCTTCTTGGCTTCTGACTACTTGGTTAATATTATTGATATTATGATACCCTGCTTTTCCCCCTGATGGGACTCAAGTCAGCTTACAGATAACAAGAACTGGTAAAAACGTTAGATAAAAACAATTACTGTATTTTAAAACAATTAAGCATGGATAGAATTACCGGTATATACATATATAAAAGCTATATGCTTTGTTCCTCAAAAAGAGGCAGCTGGTGTTACCCAAGGGCCCTAGGCATTAGCCTGAAGAGCCAAAACGTTTCAATGTCTCATCCCTGGCCATATTCCCTGATGGTGCTTCCTCTGCCTCATTCAAGTTGTATGCATAAGATCAGAGAGAAACACGGGACATCACTTGCCTCCTTTTCAGCTTCTGACTCCCACTCCTTTTACAGACATGAAACTCCAAAGAAAATTTCCCTAAGTTGGAAGTGTCTCTGCTGCCTTGCTCCCTTGCACTCATTGTCTAAATATGAGGTTGTTTAGGGCTAGGCTAGGCTAAGCAGGCAATGTAGAACATGGCCTGGCCATTCTTCCCTGCTGGGATATTCATAAAGGATACCAACCCCACATAGAGCTAAGTGAATGGAAGCGGTAACCACCTTGGAGGAGCCACTAAACACAATCGCCAAGGAGTGACGTGGGAAAGGCATGCTATAGTCCTGGTTTAGAAAAGGATGGCGGCACCGAATATTGTACAGATTATAAAGGCAGTTGCATTGCCCCCTCCCCAATAGTTATTGCGATTGTAACCTTTTATGTTGTGTACTGCTTTGAACTATTTGGGAAATGTGTGCATTTTATACAAATCTGATTTATATTACTGTACTTGGTTTGATGCCCGACTGTCAGTATTTTGTAGGAGGGGAGCTAATGCATATTGGAGATTTAGATTTGTACAACTGAAGTGAATTAAAGCACTCTCTCTCCCTGGCACAACAAATACACTTTAAAAAACAGACTTTTGCACTTAGGTAAAGGGACCCCCTGACCATTAGGTCCAGTCGTGACCAACTCTGGGGTTGCGGCGCTCATCTCACTTTATTGGCCGAGGAAGCCGGCGTACAGCTCCCAGGTCATGTGGCCAGCATGACGAAGCCGCTTCTGGTGAACCAGAGCAGCACACGGAAACGCTGTTTTCCTTCCCGCCGGAGCGGTACCTATTTATCTACTTGCACTTTGACGTGCTTTCGAACTGCTAGGTTGGCAGGAGCAGGGACCAAGCAACGGGAGCTCACCCCGTCACAGGGATTTGAACCACTGACCTTCTGATCGGCAAGCCCTAGGCTCTGTGGTTTAACCCACAGCACATCCCGCATTTGCACTTAGGAAAGTGATAAGGTAATGCACTGAAAAGTATAGGGTGAACAGATGAGAACCAGAAGACATATAACCACCACTGCACAAGCAAATCAGGACAAATGCTCATTTTCATATAACCTCCCTGCAAACAAATCAGAATGAATTCACAATGAAGATCAGACTTCTTTGTATAAGCAAATCAGGACGAATGCTCAATAAATAGGCCATCTGGGGGGGCCCATTGTCACTTCTATATTCTTTGCACATTTAACAGTTCATACAAGTGGCTTAAATCATAGAAGATGTTGCACTGTGAAATACTGCAAGCAGCAGGGTCTGTAGAAGGGTGTAGCAGCTGCTGCCAGAGATTGCAGCAGGACCCCCAAGTTCCACTGCTTATGTGAGTGAGTGCTTGAATAACCACTAGAGTGAACAGCTAGATGCACACACAAAATCAGACAAATGTTTCATGAGAGACTCATTCTTACTCTCTGCTCTGCACAGATGAAACAACACTTTAGATGGATGCTGCCAGGGACTCCCTCTTCTTCCTTGTATGTGAGTATTATCAGGAACTTGCCAAGGGGCAACTTGGTTGTGTAGGAAGTCCTTTTATATCTTTCTCACATCACATTTGTATCCTTCAATGAGCTCATGGCAGGATGGCTTGTCCCATTTTATCCACATGGGGAATATTTAGGATTGCCATACACCCGGAATTTCCCAGTCATATCTGGAATACTGCAGTCAGAAGCAGTGTCCAGGAAAATCCAGACGTATGGCAACCCAAACAGATGGCTGTTGCCAAACAGTTCTGTGTCCATCAAATTCCATCCCCCATTGAGCATCTACACCGCTGCACATGAGGAGACCAGAAGCCTATTTGTAAGTAGGTGCAATAGACTTGAAATGAAACTACAGTATTTCATTCTTTTCAAAGTACCATTCTGGTTTTACCTTTGTCTTTTTATTCTAAATAAACTTCATAACTATGGTGTTTGGGGTCTTGGGTGCATTTCTGCCAGACTGAAAGGCAATTTCCCCCTATATCAATTTGGTCCATGGTGTGTGTAAAATAGGTTTGACAGAGAAAAGAAAGCTACCTTGGTCTCTGGGGAGGGATGGGTAAGCAGGATGCTCTCTCTCTCCTTCCCATCCTAAGGATTTGCCACAGAAAGCACTCTTGAGGTGAGTGTGGAGGCAGCCTATTTGAGAGCCCCTGGTGTGACTGGCCTACCCAGCTGGCAAGACCTACTCCTTACAAGAAGGCTGAAATGAAAGCCATGTAGGCTCTTAGGGGATGCTAGTGCTCCACCCCCAAGCAGTATTGGCCACCTCTCATTTCATTCCCTCCCCCACCTGACACCTGGCCATCCCCAAAATGAGCATATGTGCATATGTAGTTTAAACCTTCTCCATAAATCAGCCCCCCCCCAAACTCCTGGCAGAAACCAGCTTGTCTGCCCCATGTCTCCTTGGCCCTGGGATGTACTGCTTGGATGGGGTGTGGCTGACGCCAGCTCTAATTTCAATTCCCCCTTCCCTTCCCCCCTGCTCATAACTCGCCCTTTGCCACATATTGAGGTCTCAGCTTTCCAAAACCCAGCAGACAAGGGCGTTGTTAGGGGGTGGCCCATGGCTCCCATGCCCCAGACCTTTTTGGAACTTAGAA
Source organism: Zootoca vivipara (assembly GCF_963506605.1). Classification (NCBI taxonomy): domain Eukaryota; kingdom Metazoa; phylum Chordata; class Lepidosauria; order Squamata; family Lacertidae; genus Zootoca; species Zootoca vivipara. Next base: position 84,552,228 of record NC_083276.1, on the reverse strand, counting down.
GCTGCCTTTATACTGAATTAGATGATGCTGAACTATCATCTAGCCCAGTGTAGATGATCAGGCACTTTCAGATGGTAAAGTAGCAGCTTGCAAGTCTGCTGAAGTCCATACTGTACTGGACAATGCAATTAATTCCAAGAAACCAAGTCAAAGTCTCCCCTCATATTCTCAGTATGTTAAATTCTGTACTTGCAATTAAACTATTTTTTCTTTAGTCTGTAGGTCAGATTGGCTTCCATGGCCTGAACATTTGCAAAGGTTCTCATACAATTAATGTGCCATCATCCAGAAGCTTATGCATACAGAGCTACGGCGCTCAGTAACACCACAGACAGTTCTTATTCTGCCACTCAATCACCAGCCAACACTGCCATGCATAAATCATAGTGAGAGCTGCAGCAGACGCAAATTACCACCCATCAACAGTATCTCCCTTGCTTTAGTTACATCTCTTTTGCGGCTACGGGCTCCATTTATGAAAAACACAAGGGAACAAAATTGCTTGTAACTATATAAGGATGCATTTTATTCTAAAGCAAGCAATAAAAAAACCCCATCCTTTCTTCAGCTCCCACGTCTTTAACTAGAACCCGAGCTGGCAGGTCTTCTGAAGGATCCATTTTGTTGTCAAAAGCAGTATTAAAAACAGTGTCAGTACACTATCTGGTCATTCAGCCCTATAATTCCTTATTAGGGGGCCTTGTGTTTTGGAGGCTAGAAGAAGGAAGGAGAGGAGAGGAGAGGAAGGGTTAGGAAGGGAGGAGGAAGAGGTCAAGGCTGGAAGAAAAGTGTGGAGGAGGAGGAGGCAGGCATCATGGATGAATGGGAAGGAGGAGGGGAGAGGGAGGGGGGAACGGTGGTTGCTTTGGAGCCTGTGCTTTGTTTTCTTCTCCATCCCCATTATTTCCACCTCCCGCACAGCACTGGGATGAGACAATCCCCATCTGGAAATACCTTCCCTTTTACAGTCAGGCAAGAAGGCGCAGGCTGCAGCAGTGGGATGAGCCCCAGACTTACCCTCTCCTTGGAGGTGCTCCATTTGTGAGGGAGTGGAGGAAGGGAGATCCAGGATGTGAGGAGGCACTGGCAGTCAGCAGAGAGGGTCATTGCCTCTGGGATCACAGCTCCAGGGACAGGGGAAGAATGCGAACCATGCTACCAAGGTCAGGCTGATGCTCAGCAGCTTCACTCTAGACTGCTCTCCTCCTTGTGAAAAACGGCAACTTGCAAGACAGAAATTATGGCTGCTCCACCATTGACTGTTCCACTATTACAGTCCGTTCCCTTTCCCTCTCACTTCTGATTGTTGGTTTTATTGGGCAGGGCAGTATGCTTATCCACTTCCTCTGGTCCCGCTGCTTTCCCCCTAGGGAAATCTGCTCTTTGGTGCTCAATTGGAGCAAATGGCAATTGTATCAGCTTGTGATTATTCCATAGTCAATATGACAGGGATAATTGAAGTGCTTCCCCATGCCACTCCACATTCTGTTACCGTATTTACCATGGGCATTCACTTCTATCCTTACAAAGTGAGAGTGAATACTCAGCATCTCTTAACATTAGAGGCATAAGAAAGCTGTGTTGAGCAATCTGGTGTATGTACTCATGGGGGCCTTGCTGGATCAAGCCAAGGTGAACCTCATCTAATTTTCTTTCCAAGAATCCCAGCAACCAGAAATCGAGCAGTGGACTAAGCTCTACCTTTTGCTTAACCAAGCTCTACCTCTTGCAGCATAGGATGTGGGCTGTGGCTGGCCTTCCTAATCTGTTTCCATCCACTCCCTAAACACATGCAAAGGGCTTCTCCATCCCAGGCATCCCCTCTCCAATTGCAAGTATTTGGATTCTCACATGAGCTTCCTGCTGTGCCAAGTACTGGAGTGCACTGTGATGTCACTGAGGGAAGGAGGAGTGTAACACAAAGATGAACTGAGTTTGGAAAGACAATGAAATATTATGCTGTCACTTGGGTAAAGGAGGGTGATCACCCAGAAAGGAAATCAGGGCCCCTACAGTGGTTCAGAATACTGTAGGGGTAGCATTTCACTGTGTGGAAACCTGAACCACACAGCTGGATCCTTGTCCATTGATGTCAGATGATTGTAGGTTTTGTGGATATGTAAGAAACTGTTGTGTGTGTGTGTGTGTGTGTGTGTGTGTGTGTGTGTGTGTGTGTGAAACACACACATTTTAGTGTTATTCTGACTCTTCATGCTTCTCTCTCATACGAATTTCTTTGCATATTTAACTTTGGGCTCGTCCACACTGCCACTTGTCCTTTGCCTAGAAAGCATGGTTCCAAGCAGTTATATGAGATTGTGTCAAGCAAATGTTCTCCTCTATTTTTTCTAGTGCATTTCCCCATCACTTTCCTTATCGGAAGAAGTCCAGTCTTTTGGGAGGGTAAAACAGGTTTGTTGAGCAAAACCACCAAATCAGCTTTAATGGCACAACCTGAATCGGCAGGAGTGTGATTGCATCTCACCTGAAAATGGCAATACAATATATGCCAGCAGTTCTCATTACCCCTGACTGTGCATTGAGATAAGAATAGATGCTAGGAGGGGATTTATTAGATATCTATCCTTCCTTCCTCACATTTGTGAGTTCAGCAGATTGCCAGCCCTTTGCAGCTTAAAAGGGAAGCTTAGATAGGCTAGTTTTAGACGTTTAGCTTAAGTAATTTAAGATGTTTTAAAGCAGACTGTATTCTCCTGACGTATTTTCCCCTTTTCTCCCCCTTAAAGCAATAATCACACAGTCTTGTAAAAGGTAAAATAACATTTGCTAACTCAGAATACTTGCTGAAGAGTAACACATGCAGCAGCTTTGTTCAGTCAGGCTTAAAATGGTAATTCAGTTACAATGCATACTTAAGTCTTGCTTAAGATGGAGTCATGAAGAGTCGGACACGACTAAACGACTAAACAACAAAGATGGAGTCGGAGCATTGGAGCTCAGACTCAGCAGATGTTCTCATTTTTGGCAGAGCAGAAAAAGATGGAAAGAGAGGAAGAGGGTGTGCCCAGGCAGGTAGGAAAACATACAGCTATGCCCTTCCCCTGTCAGGGCACTGTGGGAATGTCTCTCACAGAGTAGTTCTCTCTAGCAAGTTCACAGGAAAACCCTGTGAACTTCAGCTCTTGTCTTGTGCCTATCTAGCAAAAACATGAATTGTTGGTTTGACTGCATTTTAAATATCCCACTTGAAAATTGCTGAGGGTCATTAAGTAGTCTACTAACTTTTTATCAATTCAACACTGGCATCATCTTCAGAACCATGGCATCACAGACCTTTAGGTCAGGGCATTGTTAGCAAGGAAGGTTGGGGGGGCACATGATAGAGGTCAATTAAATTGTGCATGGTGTGAATCGGGAGACGTTTCCCTATTCCTCATGGCACTTTAAAAGGGGATTGGCCAAATTCATGGGGGATAAGGCTATCAATCACTGTTTCGCCATTCTGGCAATATTCTACCGCCAAGATCAGAGGCATTGTGCCTCTAAATATGAGTCACATGGGAGAAGGCTATTGGGCTTATGTCCTGTTTGTGGATTTCCCATAGGCATCTGGTTAGCCATTGTAGGAAACAGGATGCTGGACTAGATTAGGGCTTTGGCCTGGCCCAGCAGGCCTCTTCTAATAGTCTTATGTCCGCAAGGGCAGAAAGGGTTAATTTCACTTTCGCCAGCCCCTCCTCTCCCCCCCCCTGGCTCTGAATAGCACTCTGACAGGCAGGCAGCATAGCAGCTGGGCTATTTAGGTTTAGTGGCTGCCACCTGGGGAATGCAAAGGGGGAGGAGATTCAGGGAGCATAGGCTCTGACATCACTGGCCGGCTCCATTCTGGGCACATGGACAAACAGGGTGATTCACTGCAGGCTGGTATTATCTTGCAAGGAGGTTGCCAGTGACTCAGCCCCCAAAGTGGGAGGTGAAGGAGTACAAGCCAGGATACCCCAGTTTTATTGGGCATATGGTTTGTTTTTGGTTTTATAATCTAAGCCCAGGAGAGTGCAATGCCCTTTGGGTTTTTAGTTTTGGTTTCAAAATCTAAGCCTTGGAGACTGTAATTCCCTTTGGGTTTTGTATGAGGTGAGATGAAGAAGCCTGTGGACATTACTGTACAGGCAGTGCTTTTTCCCTGGGGGTATGCAGGGGTACACATACCCCTAAACATTCTGTAAATCTTTGTACTTTTGTCCATTTACTGTATTTATTTCCCCCGATTTGAACTATAAAATGATGATTTTCTTGAGTCAAAATGACAGTACAGTATCCCTAAATGTTTATATAGATATATAAAAGGGGGGAAGCACTGATTACAGGTATCCACTACCAGCAAACAGGCTTATTGACTCCCCTCAGTCTCCCCAGCTTGGAACTTGCCTGAGGAAATATATAAGGACTAATCCCTGGGATGACAACTGGCTGCACTAAAACCCATCAGTAGGAAACAGTATCCAGAACCCATCTAGTCCATTAGCTAGGAATAAATATCAGGTTAAATATGCTTCAACTACTCTGGGAGAGATTCCTTTTTGCAACTTATTTGGCTTCATTCCAAGAACTTGCTTCTCTGCCAAAACCTTTAGGGTTGTGTGTGTGGTTTTGTCCTGAATGTTTGTTTTGTTATGTTTCTCATTGTGGTGGGATTTCAATGTCCTAATATAGTGTTTGCTTCTTTCCCCCTATTCCCAAACTATGGTCCTGGCATAGCTGTTTACATATCTGAAAGTTTTCCCGTCGTCAAGCCTGACCTATTCTTTCAGTGATCTCACATCCCCTTTCACTTTCCAAAGCTGGTACTTTCCACTTCACCCCCTCCTTCACAGTATCCCTTGACCATCGTCCTCAGGCCCACGGGCATGATCTGGGCCCACTCCCAGATGAGGCCTAGCCGTTGCCTAGCAGAACGGAACTGTTGCATCCCATGACTGGCTTGTTCCCGCCCCACAAGAGATTTCTCACTGACAAGAGGAATCCACAGCTGTTCCAAAATGGGAGCTGGAGGAGGGCAAGGGGGAAACGGGGAGGGAACAGTGGGATGATGTCAACACTCAGGGATACAAATAGCCAGAGCTCAGATCCCCGTCCCGACTCTGACTTGCTCACCCAGAGCAGCTGTTCTCTCTCTGCCTCCGTCCTGTCCAGCCGCCACCATGAGCCAATCCTACTCCTCCAGCCAGAGACTCTCCTCGTACCGCCGCACCTTTGGTGGTGGCTCAGCTTCACCTTCCTTCCCCCGTGCCTCTTTCGGTAGCAAGGGCTCTTCCGCCAGCTCCGTCTCCTCTCGGGTCTACCAAGTGTCCCGCAGCGCTGCACCACCCAGCCTGTCCAGCTTCCGAGCCAGCTACTCGGCCCCACTGCGCTCATCCTACCAGGGTGCTGGCGAGCTCCTTGACTTCTCCCTGGCCGATGCCATGAACCAGGAGTTCTTGCAGACACGCACCAACGAGAAGGTGGAGCTGCAGGAGCTCAACGACCGCTTCGCCAACTACATTGAGAAGGTGCGTTACCTGGAGCAGCAGAATGCGCTCATGGTGGCCGAAGTCAACCGGCTCAAGGGCAAGGAACCCACAAGGGTGGCCGAAATCTATGAAGAGGAGCTGCGGGAGTTGAGGCGCCAGGTGGAGATGCTGACCAACCAGAGAGCACGTGTTGATGTGGAGAGGGACAATCTGCTGGATGACCTCCAGAAGCTGAAGCAGAGGTGAGATTAACGTGCCAGCAGCCCTTGCTGCCATGGGCTGGTTGCTAAGCTCATCTCCTACCCTACCCATGCTTGCTTGAGTAGCTGGGGCTCTTTCCTTGTCCCGAATAAGAGGCCTTCCTTGACCAGAAGCAGAGTGAACAGGGCAAGGCAGGGCATATTCACTTTGCGGTTGTCATCATCTCCCATCCCTGGTCTTTCAAAAAGAAATACAGAGGCTCGGCTACCTTTTGCCACTCTTGACCAGGGCCTTGGCCGGTGAGAGTGCCTTGCCTATGCACTGGGCATCCTTCACCCTAATGCTGTCCTTTTCTCCAAACTACCCTACTCTGGCCCAAACTGCCATCAACACCCATCCCAGTCCTTGCCCAAGACTCCAATCCCTTTCATGGAAGGTGTTCTCCTTCTTTGTAGAAAGTTGATCTTAAAGGCCTTGACACCCAAGGGCTTCTAGATAACTGCTGCCCCAGGACTGTGCTGTATCTCAAGACAAGTGGTTCATTTTCCTAAGCACAGCAAAACAAGCATCTCCTCCACATATAGGCTCCAAGACCCCATGCCAAGTTGCTTATTCTTAGAACAGGGTTCAGGGTGTGTCCAGTGATGGTACAGACTCATCTGCCGCACCAGCCCTGCCTCTCACTTTTAAGCTTCTTTTAAATCTTTATAAACATAAGAAGCCCAGATGGTTTAGTAAAACGTAGGCATTTGTTGTAAAGAGGAACAGCCAGGTTTAAGTGCAACTATTTCTGTCTAAGATGAAAGGGTCTTCAGAAATTTTTACACTACTGTAGTTTAGAGAGTTATATATTTTAAAGACACAGTGTGCTAATGAGACTGTGCCATCTGTCCCCAAGCCAAGTAACCCCATCACTGCTTTTATTGAGTTAAGGGGACTAAATTGTCTTTGTTAAACACTCTTGTTTTGATTTGGAAGATGTGGATAACTGAACACATGTATGCCTGTACCATATGCACACGCATGCAGGTAGTGTTTAATGCTTCAGTATTAGACACTGAGGTTTGTTCTCTCATGAGAATAAATCTTGTGTGAATTCCCAACCAAAAGTGACTGTTATGCCCTCACTCTTTGAGAAGAAAACCGCTTGACACTTGGCCTGCAAATAGCTGCTTACACTTCTTATCAGATCACCTCTTGCCCTCTCTTTTGATAAGCTAAAGAGACTGAGCGCCTTATTCCTAAACTTATCTCTCATTCATAAGGTCACTCTTAAGCCGTTTCTCTGTCTGTTGCAAACTGTACATTTACATCCCAGCTCCAGACAGGATTCTACCACTTGCAGGCCTATAAAATTGCCATAATAGTAGCCTACCTCAAACGATTGGTGTAAGGACTAATTGAGATAAGAAAACATTGTAACCTTTGCCCTGGTCCTTAGGAATAGGGTAGGCTTTAATAATAACCAACTCCAAGCTACATGCCCCAAACATGTGCACAAATATTTGTGGGATGGTCATAAGATCTTGTTTCCAGATTTTGCTCTTGTCCTTCAATTATTATGCTGAAGAGCTGCAGCAGGTACAGTGGTGAGGATGCTAACTTACCCAGCACATCATTAATTGTCTAAGCCAGGGATGGAAAACCTGTAGCCCCACTGCAAGGCAGGGATCTTTTGCCCCACGTGGGGCTTGAACCCACAACCCTGAGGTTAAGAGTCTCATGTTGTACACCCTGAGCTATATGGGTTGTTGGACTCCAGTTTCTCAGTCAGTATGGCCCATGATCAGGTATGATGGGAGAATTTCAACAACATCCAGATGACCACAGGTCTTCATCCGGTGCCAATCCTGATTTATTTCCTTCTCAGCAACCTTTCTCCTAGCTCTTCAGCAGCAAAGCATTACTTGTTATTGGGAAGGGCACCTTTCCCTGCAGCTCATCCTACTTATTCGGCCTAGTTCCCATCTGCACCAGCCCTCAATACCAAGGGTTGGCTATGCAAGTACAGGAGCAGCTGCCCCTGGTGGAACTTCCACCCTTTTCTCCTAAGGGAAGCTCCATGCCAGCATTCACCAACACCTTTCAGATGTTTGGACTACAATTCCCATCTGCCCCAGGGAGGGCAGTCATGCTGGCTGTGCCTGATAGGAGTTGTAGTTCAAACATTCTGATGAAGGTTGCACGGTTTAATTCAAAGCCTCTGTTGAAAGTTGCACGATATCTTTAGCAGCTACATAGGACACAATAAATGCAGCTGTTTCGGTGGAGAGATGCAATCACTGAGAAAGCCAGACTTGCTCAGTTTCTGCCTGCCATGCCGGTTTTACACTGTTGCAACCACAAACCATAAATTCCAGGTCAGGGCAAGAAGAAGCATATAGATCACTAGGTACAGGACTTCTGAGCATGAGTCAAAACGAAGAAGAATAAAGTCAACTTCAGGCCTGCAAGTGAGTCACAAGCAGCACCAAACAGTGAAGCAAGGACTCCTTCAACACTGCCCCCCTCCATTAAAGCAGCCTTCTAGGTAGCAATGGATTCTGGGCAATACTGGGTAATAATTCAGGGCCTTGGGTGAGAAAGTTTAAAACAGCCTCTTAGAAATGTGGGCCCTCCTTGAGGGGGAAGCATCTTAGTATCTTCCTTTCATGAAGGATGAGGCCTAGTCCCCCAAAACCATGGCCAGCTTGAGGGAAATCGGACACTCTAGATTTTCTCCTCCTGATTTAGCTCCCTTATGACAGACAGGGCACAACTGGGCACAGCCGGAAACAGGGAATGCTGAGCCAGCAAGGCTGGGCACGTTGACAGGAAATCCTGGCATTTCAGAAGGATAAAGAAAGGAGAAATCATGATAGAGGGTCCCAGGGAGCAAAGACCTCTCCCAGGCCACACTGGGGGAAGTCTGCATGACAAAAGCTACACCCGCTGAACACTCCTCTTCCGCACAACTTTGAAAGTTGCAAGAGCGCTGCTCGTTTTGGTGCCCCAGTTGTGGTCACATCCATACATATTTAGAGCACACTTATACCACTTTTAACAGTCATGGCTTCCCCCCAGGAATCCTGGGAACTGTAGTCTGTCAAGGGTGCTGGGAACTGCACCACTGTGAGGAGGTCTCTTTAACAACTCTCTGCACCCTTAACAAACTACAGTTGGGGGGGAAGTCAGACCTGCTAAAGTATTTTAAATGTATGGTGCAGGCATGGCCTGCGACGGAGCACTTTTGCAGTGAACTGTGAACTTCATGGCCCTTTGTAACCACAGGGAAGAAGCTGGTCCCTCTGCTTGAGGGTTAAATGCTCTAACAGAGCACCCACCCTAGTTGGAAGTATAGTAAATCAGCCACATTAGGATAGTCTACCAAGAGTACTACACAAACACTGATGGTGTAGTAGTCGTAGGTAGCTTTTCCCAGTCTGGTCCTGGATGTCAGAAGCTTGGAACAGTCTGGGGCCAGGGCCTCGCAGCCGCCACTGTAGGGTGTGTGGGGGCTTGGTGTGTGGAGTTCAACAGTAAAGGAGTCAGTATTTGCTAGAAAGTGGATCCTAGTGCTGTGTCTGAGATCAGAGTTTCAGGTGCTCACAGCCTGCCCTTAGTGTCCAAATCCCCCCCCCCCCGGTGATGTCACACATCTCCCATGTCAAAACGCCTGGAAGACCATCCCTAGCATTCTGGCACCTCAATGGCATTCCACCTGTCCCCATATCTTTATAGCTTGTGCCATGCCTTTGCCATTTCCCAGGACCCCAGGCTGGGGGTCCACATTATTCCCTGGAATCCCAGGCTGGAGAGACCCCTCCCAACTCAGCACTTGTTCCATGATTCTTCTTTGTAGTCACTGCCCTGTCCCATGGTCCAGGCCCGCCTATGTGCAGCCAAGCACTGCTACCCTAAAAGGGAAGGGGGAGTGAGCATTATCCACAAGTGAGCTCATGGCTTTTGTGCCTGGGCCTTTGACTATAACAGGCAATGAGAGGACATGTTCCAGCTCCCATCCCTGTCTGGCTCCCAGCCAGATCCCACTCCACCCCCTGGAATGCAAGAGAATCACTCATTCCAGATGCACACATTACTCCTGCTGCTTGGATGGAGTCACAGGTCACGGGCTCTGGGGGAGCCACACACAGGCTTTAGACCCCCTGGGATGTGTGCAATGCAGTGTTATATATCCAGGCCTTGGAGGGCCTGGTGCATCTGTCGGTCTGACACCCCTCCTTTCTGCCCCACTCTCCCAGGCTGCAAGAGGAGATTCATCTCAAGGAAGAAGCGGAGAACAACTTAGCTGCTTTCCGAGCTGTAAGTCCAGATCTTACCTGGTAACCATATTCCAAACAGCAGTTTTCCTTGTAGGAGCTTTCACAACGTCTGGGAAGAATGTATTGTTTCTCTCACCCCTTCTGCTCAGCTTCTTCCTAAAGTTTAGTAGTGCCACCATTAAATTAATGCAGCGCCCTCTACTGTTTTACATTCTCTCTCTCTCTAACTGTATAGTGCAACATCAGTTAACAATCCAACATGTATAACCTTTGGGCGTGAAGTTTCTTTCTGGACTGATGTTTTCAGTCATTCTGGGGTTGTTGTTGTTTAGTCGTTTAGTCGTGTCCGACTCCTTCGTGACCCCATGGACTAAAGCACGCCAGGCACTCCTGTCTTCCACTGCCTCCCGCAGTTTGGTCAGACTCATGTTGGTAGCTTCGAGAACACTGTCCAACCATCTTGTCCTCCTTCTCCTTGTGCCCTCCATCTTTCCCAATATCAGGGTCTTTTCCAGGGAGTTTTCTCTTCTCATGAGGCGGCCAAAGTATTGGAGCCTCAGCTTCAGGATCTGTCCTTCTAGTGAGCACTCAGGGCTGATTTCTGGGGTACCTATAGCAAAATGGGTGCTGAGGGGCTCCCTCATGGGTACAGATCTTCAGATGAAGTGAGGTATACAAATAATAATAATAATAATAATAATAATAATAATAATAATAATAAATGTATCAGCTCCCTTTAATTGCTGTTCAGCGGGGTCAGACATGAGTGCCAGAAAATGAGTGTCCTGCTCCTAGTTCAGGGATCGTGGATTGGTCCCAAGGGACAGCTCTTCCCACACATTTCCTAAACGTACGATTGGCTGAATTCCCAGATGATGTTAGTTAAAGATCAGAGGGGCAGCTTCATGGTCTTTTCATAAGCAAATAGTTAAACATAAGCATCTTTTCTCCTTAACATATTTGTGCCACAGTAATAGTGAAAAATGACCATGAAACTGGGAAAGTATCACTGAGAGGAAGGAACTCTTAAGTGCTTGAATAAAGATTTATTTCAGGCCCAACACATTTTGGAATAATCCTTTGGGAGATTTGCACTCCTGATCAAGTGCATAAACCACTATAATAACTTGTATTGGAAAAAGCATCCAAAATGACACCTACACAACTATTAGAACCAGTAGCCTTTGCAGTTGGGTGTTGCTTCTATGCAGGCACCTGACTGCACAGGCAACTGGTTCTAGTTTATTTAAAAAGGGTGCTTTTTGGAAGAGTTACTATGGTGGTTCGATGCAGTTCATCAGATTTTCTATTCAGAATGTGCCTCCAAATAAGCATTATTCCAAAACATGTCGGGCCTGAAATAAATGTTTCTTCAAGGACCTAGAGTTCCTTCCTCTCTACCTCACCCCCTAAAATGGTGGCCAGCCTCTATTGCATTTATTTCCCTTGAAACCAAGTCTCCTTTTTTCTGCCATCACAGGATGTTGATGCAGCCACTCTGGCCCGCATTGACTTGGAGAGACGTATTGAATCACTGCAGGAAGAAATTGCATTCCTCAAAAAGGTGCACGAAGAGGTAAGTGTGTACTTTTGTAAGTGCCCTTGCGGCTCCTTCCTTAAAATGATGTCTGCCATAAGGGAAGTGGCAGGTGGAAATGGGGAGGGGTTATTGAAGGGGATGGTGACTAAGTAGGAATGGAGATGGAGGTTTATCTATAACGATGTGGGTGGAATATGGGGTTGTATGGGAACATGTTACTATGCTATAAGACTTTCAGTCTAGCCCTATTTGCACTGGTCCTGATCTTGTCCTGCCATTGGTTCCTCCAGGAAATCAGAGAGCTGCAATCACAGCTACAAGAGCAGCAAGTCCATGTGGAGATGGATGTGTCCAAGCCAGACCTGACAGCAGCACTGCGTGATATCCGTGCCCAGTATGAGACCATTGCTGCAAAGAATATCTCTGAAGCTGAGGAATGGTACAAGTCCAAGGTGTGGTACACCCACTTTCCTAAGAAACAAGTTGCATTGGCTGTAGGGTCAGGGGAGCTTTGTGCGGGCTGCTGCTTATGGTATGGTAAAGGTTTGCTTCTTATATTAATCTGCACACACACCTTATCTGGCTCTTATCCCTTCTCTCTGTATATAGGTGTCTGACCTGACCCAGGCGGCAAATAAGAACAATGATGCCCTGCGCCAAGCCAAGCAGGAGATGATGGAATATCGGCACCAGATACAGTCATACACCTGTGAGATTGACGCGCTCAAGGGCACGGTGAGGTGCCATGCCAAGTTGGTGGCAGAGTCAGATCACGTATTCAAGTATTTCCCATTGAGCAACTTTTGCCCCCACGTCAATTGATGTTAATCACTTTTTACTAATATCACTAATTAGTGATAGCAAGGTGTAAGAGACCCGTGCAAGACACAAAAAGGACTCTTGATTTTACCAGGCTGCATTTCTGTGTTGATGGCTGATGTCATTGCCATTCACAGCCCTTTTGAGAGGGCCTGTAGCTCAACGATCAAACACATATTACACACACCTGAGGTCTCAGCTTAAATCTTGGGCATCTACAGCTAAAGGATCTCATGTGGAAGGACTAGTTAACACCTCTGGATGAGATACTAGAGTCCCTGCCAGTCAAAATAGAGATCAGGGTAGCCAATATGGTTCCCTCCAGATGTTGGAATCTACCTCCCATGGCTAATGGGATATGTCATCCCACAAAATCTGGAGGGTCTGTTTTGTGCTTCCTTGAAATTCAGCATACTGGAGGTGGAACAGAGTTGTTCTTTTCTGGGCTTTTCTGGAAGCTCTGGCTTTTTGAGTCCTGCCTCCTTTCTTGATTGCCAGTCCTGTCCTCCCACTCTGCAAATTTCCCCTCATTCATCAAGTTTAGTTCTTGCTCATCTAAAATGCTGTAACCCATCCTCATCCTGCTGCCATGATTTTCATCGGATAACTGTAGCTAGAGAACAAAGAATCTGAGACGTGACTATTGTTCTCCTACGCAGACACATGCAGAGGTTCTGAAGTGCTTATTTCCCCCATTTTTGGCTTCCAGAACGACTCCTTGATGAGACAGATGAGGGAGATGGAGGAACGTTTTGCTGGCGAGGCCGGGACTTATCAGGACACCATCCAGAGGCTTGAAGAGGAGATCCGACACTTGAAGGATGAGATGGCAAGGCACCTGCGCGAGTACCAGGACCTGCTCAATGTCAAGATGGCTCTTGATGTTGAGATTGCCACTTACCGCAAGCTGCTGGAGGGTGAAGAAAGCAGGTGAGTGCTCCCCCCCCTCTGTAATTTTTCAGGCCTGGGACATGCATTTGGGCACTGTCTGACAGTTTAATCCCAGATATATTTGCTCTGAGGAACTGCAAGCAGCAGATTTTGAGCAGCTGACCCTGTGGTCCTAGTGCGGTGGTGAGGCACAAAGGCCTATTATATTCCTTGTGTTTCCTAACAGCAAAGAGGTAGTTGGGAAGAAAATTTGCTCTTCTATGGTGACATATGATTTAGTGCTCATCCAGACTTCTACTTGTCCCACCACTTCCCCCGGGAAAACTTGATCTTTACGGCTGAATCAAAGCAAACGTCAACTGGGTTTTCCTCTGATTAAATGCCAAAGAGCAGGTATTCCTGGAGAAAGCTGTGGGGCAAACAGAAAACCCGTGTTTTCTAGGCACAGGGCAAGTGGACGTGTGGACAAGCCATAAGTTAACCTTCAGCTGTGAAAGAAACAGGCTAGCTAGTCTCTCAAAGGTCAAATTGCACCTTGTCCCCCCCCCTCTTTTGCTAAATATGTTGGTGTACTAACAACCATGTTTTAGAATGAAGCTGGATGATGTGAGAATGAGCAGTTTTAGAAATCATGATGAGAGAACTGGAAACATTCTTTCAGTAAATGAGCAAAAGGAGCACAATCTGTTCAACTGCATAAAGAGAAGTGGAAGGTGGAGCATAGTGATTGTTGGATCAGGGCTGTTAGACCAAAGCGAGTCTGAGCAGGACTCATCCATGGCTGAACTGACTCTCCTCCTCTCCCTTTCTGTGTAGAATTTCCCTGCCCATTCAGACTTTTTCTGCAATCAACTTCCGAGGTAAGTTACATAATGCCTGTGTGCATTATGCATTTGGTAAAAGAAAGAAGGGGCCGGGGAATGTCAATGTGTTCACTTAAAAAGAAAATAAAAGATAGGCGCAGTGGTTGAAGAGTCAGTTCCAATTTAGGGAGCATCAAATGGTGGCGAGAGTTACATGCTAAATATCCCTGCTAGCACCAGCATATGCAAGGGAATGGAGCTGTTTGGAGGGAAAAGTAGGGAGGGAGGGGTGTTTTTCTGTTAAAATTGTGCCTCTCCCAACACCAACACCCCAAGTTCCAGGCATGCATTTGCAAGTTTAAATGTGGCTGAAAGTACCCAGTAGAATAGATGGACTGAAAGTAGTACCAAGAGGCTAGGGGTTGTTTCAGCGGAAGAGAAGGAGGTGGAGGAAGGATGAAGCATTTCCTTCCACCCTCCACTTCTGGATTCCAAATCCACCTCCAAAACGGATTTGCCCTACAGCAGAAAATCCTACAACTAACACTTGGTGTTCTGTTACATGCATTTGTATACACAACAAGTAATTCCACCTGGAGATGTTCTGGCTGCCTCCTGAGCTGAACAGACCCCACCTCTCCCTCTCAGCGCCCCCAGTGTCCTTCTGACGTGTTTGTTCTGCACTGACACCATGAGCTGATGCCAGCAGAGATGACCACTGCTTTTCAAATAATATATCAAAGCAACAACAACTCCCCATGTATAAAACTAAATTATAAAGGCTGAGATTCAATGCGATACAATATTTACTCAACACCATGACGCTATTTTAGCTGTCTAACAAATTGTTGCAAGTCCATCACATATCACCATCCAATTCTGTGCTCTATGAGACTTCTGCTCTTCACCCAAATGCATGTTCCCTTAGAAGATTATTCAATCAATAATATAATAGGTTATTCAAACAGTTCATTTGACAAAAGTTCAAAGCCAAATCAGTATTATTGCTGTTGTTTCCAATTCTGACTCCAACCTTGGCTTAGAGCTGCTGCTGTTGCAGCAGCATCAAACTGAGCCAGCAGCTGGGTTTGGAGATGGCTTGCTTTGCCACAAGTGGGTAGTGTTATATTTGGTTGGGAAGAGAAAGAGGAGGTGCACGATGTGGGGGTGACTTATGTTCATGTCAGATTTTTGGACAATCATGACTTGCCCCTTGATTGGATGATGCCAGAGCCACCTTCAACTTGTGGCTTGGACTACAACTCCCATCGCCTCTGATTGTATGCCATGCTAGCTGGAGTTTATGGGAGCTGCAGTCCCAGACTTCTGGAGAGGACATCCTTGGGGAAGACTGTGCTAGAGCAATGCCAAAGGTGATCTGTTGTTAAATGAATAAATGCACTGTGTGCCAAGGTGACAAAAGAGTGTTTGCATCAGTGTGTGTGTATCCATAAGATGAAGCTGGGAGAGAACAGGGAAGGAAAGGGACTCCTTTTTGTTCTGCAATTTCCATAATGTGACCGTCTTCTAAGTTAATGTACAGTGTTACCTTAGTTCTCAAACTTAATGCATTCCGGGAGTCCGTTTGACTCCTGAAACCGTTCAAAACCCAAGGTGCAGCTTCCAATTGGCTACAGGAGCTTCCTGCACTCAAGCGGAAGCTGTGTCAGACGTTCGGCTTCCAAAAAACAATCGCGAACCGGAACACTTACTTCCGGGTTTGCAGCGTTTGGGAGCTGATTTGTTCAGCAACCAAGCTGTTCGGGAACCAAGGTTTGACTGTATGGGATGAGTGAAAACAAAGGCAGGGTTAAATGGGGGAACATGCACATGTGCAGTTGTGCACAGTGGTTGTGGGGTGCTCACAACTGAATGTGCCTATGCCTACAGAGGCGTGTCCCCATGTGGACTGGAGGAAGGTGACTTTTGAAACCACAGTGGGAGATGGAACTTGTAGAAAGATGAGCTGGTCTAGGGATGGAAGCTGATACTACCTCCAGGAAGAGGAGGCTTGTGCAAGGACTGGCATGCTATGAAAGAGGGGAAGGTGTTTTAGGAGGAAGAGGCTCTCAGCCGTGGCCTGATGCTTTTTATTGACTGTGCTCCACCTTCATACACCAACCCAAGCACAACCATCAGCAGCTGATGTCTCTTTTCTTTCCTATGTACAGAGACCAGCCCAGAGCAGCGAGGCTCTGAGGTCCACACCAAAAAAACAGTGACCATCAAAACCATTGAGACACGTGATGGGGAGGTGAGTTGGTAGACCTGGAGGAGCCAGGGAGGGAGAATGGGGGAGACATGCAACCCGATGGTCAAAATGGGCTTGCGTTCTGGTTCTCTTCCTCCTCCCTCTGGAATTGGGACAGCTGAAGTGAAATCTGCTGAGGGTGCAATATAGGGTAGGGATGGGGAACCTATGGCCCTCCAGAGGATGTTGGACTCCCAATACCCATTAGTGCCCCCAGCCAGCATGGCCTGTTCTTAGGAATGCTGCTGCAGTTCAGCAACATATAGCCACCCCCAATATAGGGAGATATGGGAGTTTGCAAGGACATACCTCTAGCTAGCTTTCTCTTTCCCCAGGAGCTATGGATGCCTAGGCTTGCAGGGAGAGGGAGGTCTGTATGCCAAGGACTCAGGGTGCGGGTGGGGGGAAGCGGACTCAGGACCTAACTGGTTATAAAGGACATGTGAGGTAGCCAGGCTTTTCCTTTGGGCAGATCCACACCATACATTTAAGGCACACCCAGTGCACATTTAAAGTGCACAACTTCCCCTAAAGAATCCTGGGAACTGTAGTTTAAGGATGCAGGGAATTGCACCCTGTTAGAGGAATACTACAGTTCTCAGGATTCCTTGGGGGAAGTCACGTTGAATGTGCTTTAAAGATATGGTGTGCATCAGGACTGAATCCCTCTCTCTTTCTTTCTCTTCCTTTGTCTAGGTGGTGAGCGAGGCCCTCCAGCAGCAACACGAAATGCTGTAGATCTTTTCATCCCCAGAGAGGCAACTGGCGCATCTCAAAACCCTCTCCCCTACCGCGTGCAAAGGCCTGGGGTCGCTAGCTCCCACGCAGTCTCCCATTCACCCATTCTGTGACGGCACCACTTGGAAAACCTCACACACCCATCCGCACATATACACACGTGTGTGTGCGTGTGCGTGTGTGCACGCGCATGGCCTTCCCTGCACCCCAATTCCCAACGCCTCTCTCTTTCTGCTCCCCTTCTGTTTTTCCTGTCCCAGAAGCTGCAGGTGGGTGTGGCTAGGAAGACTGAGAGAGAGGGGGGCAGCTGTATATGTGTGTGTGTGTATCAATGTGTATGTTCCTGTGCCCTTCCTGTGTTGGGGGTGGGGAGGCTTCCTGCTACAATAGGGTCTGAAGCTCCGGCCGCCGCCTGCAGTATCGATCTCTCACCCATGCACCATGCAGGCACTGACTCCCCACCAACATGCCCAGACGACAGCCATGTGTGAAGCTTCACCCCCCAGCCTGAGTGCCGCCACAGGCCCCCTATCCCCTCAAGGCCCATCTGCTGCAGCGGAAATGTGCCTGGTCTGCAGGCCATGGGGGGACAGGGGAAGGAGGCAGGGGAAGCTGGCACAGCCCAGAGGATGGAGATGAGCCAATTGCCCAGCCTTGCCTCCGAGACCAAAGCCACAGTGCGCCTCTCCTCACCCCACCTCCTGCAGTGGAGCAGGACTCCTTGCCTGGAGGGTTGTGGGGAGGGGCTTGTTATCTCTAGCTTCAGTGAATGTCAGCCCCTCCAATGAAGCAGCTCTTCTGATATTCTTAGCTTGCAGTTTTGGCTTCAGACAAGCGCTTACCCTCCCACCCATGCTGGGATTTCCTGCCAGGGCAGCGGGCAGAAGGTTGGGAGGGTTGGACCCCTTTAAAAGAGGAAGTGAGTGGGACTGCTTAGGGTAAATGGACCCACACCTGCTGCAGAGCAAAGCTCCTAGGCTTGGGGTGTGGGCTAAGGGAAACATTGAGGAGGGAAGAATAGCGCAGATGGGTGCCAGCTAGAGGCATCCCTGTCTTGAGTGTTATCCCCACCCTAGATCCCAATCTCTCTTGTAGGGGCTGCTGCATACAAGGGGCCATTTACAGGAGTTGGAGAAGATAAGAGAAGGAACTGGCAGGTGATGGATTTGGGGGGAGAGCGAGAGTGTGGAAAAAAAATTGTGGGTGTGTGAGTGAAAGAGGAGGGAGGAGATGGAGAGATGCTGTGTGCCCCTGACCCTCCCACCCCAGCACGCCCCTGGCTCTGCCAAGTGATTAATAAACCATGGAGCACAAAACTGGTGGACTGTGTCTTTTCCTGTCCCATTGCATGCCTTTGGCTGGGTGAGTCTTATCCCATGTGATAACACACCATTCTTTATCAGTAATAAAGCCTTGTGTGGTCAATGGTCAATCAAAACCGGGCTTCTGTGCCTTTGAGAGCTCTGTGACACACAATGGCTTGATCGAACCATCTCCTCCGTTGGTGGTGCTACAGAGATGGGAGAAGCAGCACCCAGCTAGACTTCTCTCTGCCATGCAGCTGTTACGAGCACATGGATGTGCCTCAAAGTCAGACAGGAGCAACCATACATGAACCTACACTCTGTACTGCAACCCAAGGTCTTCTGGATATCTCCATGCCCAGGAAGAAAGGGGTCTATCCCCCCCATGAGCCCCACAATACTGACTTACTTTACAGCAGGGATGGGGAGCCTGTGGTCCTCCAGGTGTTGGACTCCAACTCCCATCAGCGCCAGCCAGCAGGGCCAATGGTTAGGGGAGATGGGAATTGCAGTCCAGGAACGTAGGGAGGTCCAGTCTCCCTTCCTTGCTTTACAAGGCTGTTGGAAGGATTGCTGCTAAGATAATGCATGGAAAGCACTTCCATTCTTCGAAGTGCTATGCAAATCTTAAGGACTGTTATTTATAACTTCAGGTTTTAGGGTGCTTCATGGCATTCCTGGAATGGGCTCTCCTGTGTGACAAAAGGAATACTTGGAATACTTCTGTGCGTAAAAGATGAATCTAGACATAACCTTTCCCCTCCTTAATAATCTATTTGCTGTTTTTAAAATATGAATGCAACCCAAGCAGTGTGAGATTTGACTTATATCTACAAACAAAAGAAAAGTGGGCTTCACCAAAAGCAGGGAAACACACAACAGGCAAAGCCAATGGATGCAGTTACAATGGAATGAATAATAATTCCCAGCCTGCTTTGAACATCTTTGTCACAAGAAACTGTAAGACATATGTATTGACAACCATATAATTAAAAAACAACCTTCCAGCATTAATCATCAGCAATAAAAGCACCAAATACTTATCATACTGTAGTATTGCTACATTCCTGTAACAAACATGTTCGTTTCTGAAATTGGTCTTGCAATCAACAAGTTACCCTTTCACGACTAACACATAAATATACATCTGTGACAGAAGGCTGTCTCTGCACAGAAATTGCCTTCCTAAGTATTTAGGCAGTACAAAAATTCATTTTGACAGTTGAAATATTATCAGTTGCCACACTGAGAATATTAATGACATGTAATGTTTGTTGATGCATAATATAGTTGCAAAAACTAATGTGATGTTACTTCTAGTGACACTATTCTGGAAATTCAAGAGCAAACTACAAGCTTGTCCACCAGCCTGTTGCAGGCCAATGATTCACGGAAGGCGGCAGTCATTGACCATGAGCTGAAAATACTCAACAAGTATATGTACATGTATGTGTTTATGCACATATATATGGAAACGTATATGCATATGCTCTATGTCACACACACACACCAGCATGGGGCCAAAAGAGCCACAGTTTTAAAATCAATAGATCACCTGGGTTTTGAATCAATAAGAGTCCTTGTATCCATAACAATGTATCATTGTATCCTTGTATCCATAACAATGTCCTGGATCAACATTAATTTGATTATATGAAATACTACAGATGTTGGGATGCTGCCTGGGCTGAGCAGGTAATGTTTAATAAGCTCTCATATTCTTTATTAAAATGGGTGTATCTTTTGATGAAGCTTTCTTCCCTCCACTTAATATTGTCCGCTATGTACATGAACTAATATATGTACTGACAGCTGTGTTGTCTTCTGGATCGCTCACCAGATACTTTATAAGCACGAAACGTCCGGGAATTCTACATCTCCTGTCCCAGTCCAATGTTGTGCACAAAGATGCACCACCAGCAATTGTCAGGTGAATTACAGAACCACATTGGTACCCAAAGAAGAATTCTGAGTTCACACACTTAATATTTGCCTTCCCTGCTCTCTTGCTCTCTAAGTATGCCAGCTTTCCATGAATGAATATGAACTGCCCCACACTCTGGGGATTTTCACTAGCATCCGTTAAGATGGCAACGTCTGTCTAGGGGTTCAGGCAAGGAGTTTTCCCCAGCCCTGCTTGAGATGGGTAGAGATTGAGCCAGGGATGCAAAGCAGAAGAGCCACCACTGAGCTATGGCCCTTCTCCAAATTCTCCATACACCAATGGGCTTTGTCTGCAATGATAGAAGTGTCAGGGGAATGCACCAGAAGTATGAAATGATACTGCTTTGGTGCAAAGTCAATTAACCTCCCCACAAACAAATTAGAGTGAATGCTAATTAAATAGCCAACATTTTCTAATATACCTGCAAGCAAATCAGGACGAACGCTCAATAAACAGCTTGTCGGGAAGGGTTGATGTTCTGTGGATTCCCTGTAAACAAAAGGAACGAACCACAGAGAAAGGCTATAAAAGGTCCATCTGGCGATACCCTTAGGCACATTGATCTTTTATGCTGCTGCTTTTCTGCAAGAGAAGATTTGTCACTCTTCCCAGAATTGTTGGTTTATAAGATTAAAGACCCATCCACCCATTTATACTTCTATACTTCTGCACACTGCCTGCATGGGAGAATACTGGGTGATGACACAAACTTTTGTGCGCCTCACACTGTGCATAGGTGTCTTTATTACGAGCATGTGTGGAAGTGTGGCTTCCTTTCAGAGTAATTGTATCATGTGAACCAACACGTGGTTCATTGCTCAGAGCTAAAAAAGAGTTTGGCGGTTTTTCGTCCGTAATAGAATTGCACAGAAACAGAGAATTGTAGAGTTGGCAGGGTCCCTGAGAGTCATCAAGTCCACCCCCTGCAATGATAGGACTGCTTTATTAGCTAAGCTTCCTTCACTGGTGCAATAACAGCCCCACCAAACACAAACTCTCATTAGGCCCGCATGTAAGCCTGTGATTTCTATCATCTTTATCTAATTTGCCAAAAGGCTCTTTATCCTCATGTGGAATATCAGCTGCTCTCTGTTAAGAAAAGGGGTGGGGGATACAGCTTTGCTTTTAGCATTTCTTGTGGGGGCGTTTGGCATTTTCTGAAGCAGTCTTCAGTTTCACCAGGGTTCCCTGGGCCCCACATTGAACTAGAGATGGAGGAATGCATTCGTCATTCTATTTTTCCTTGCTCTCTCTCTTTTCATTTGCTACACCATCTTCAACGGCTTAAAGCCCCTGAGATGTGCTCATTTCCTTGACAAGGCTCAACAACAACTTTATTATATAGCACCTTTTGAGTGTTCAAAGCCCTTCACATACATTAGCTCAGAAATCCTTACAACAAGTCTATAAGGTAGGGTCCTATTGTTGGCACCCGTCTGTCTCAAGAGACAATGGAAGAGTGCACCATCAAGGGTAAAGTCAAGCTGCTAGAGAGTTACAGTACCTGCTTTGGAGACCAATATAGGACAGACATGTTTTATTGCAGGTGGGGCAGATGAAGGACATTTCTTTTTTCTGTGCTCCTCCCAGCAGTCCTTCCTCCTTTAGCCACTGCTGTGGACACACAACCTGACTGTCTCAAGGCACTGTGGTTGTCTGCAAGGGATGATGTCAACCTTCATGCCATGTTTGCAGACATCTTTGTAATGCAGAGTTGGTCTGCCAACTCAGCTCCCCGTAAAGCACCTCCTTGGGAATCCTGCCATCTTCCATTCTGTGGACATGACCAAGGCAGCATAAACATCATTGAGACAGAAATGTGAAAATGCTGGAAATGCAGGCTTGGGAGAGCACATCTTTGTTTGAGACTCTTGTCCTTCCTTAAAATTCCATTCTTACCATAGTTCTTGTTACATTACAAGTGTTGTTACGATCCTGCCAAGGCTTTTAATTGTTTACAGTGTTCTGCAAGGTAACTTATAAATTTTTCCCATTACATGTTAAAGTTTTTGTTAGCCTACTGCACAAAGGTAAAATTCACCCTCTGCTGACAGTCCTGCCTGCCACAGGCATGTGGCCCCTAGAAGGTTGCCCAGGTCAGAATGTGTCCCTTGGGCTGAGAAATGTTCCTCGCTCCTGCCCTAAATAGATTGCAGGCGGGGATTTCACCAAGAACAGAGATGGAAACTGTCATTCTCCACCCCCCACCCACCCCAAGTCACTTTGGCAGAGACAAGGTTCTTTTGGGGCCCAATCGAATAACTTTTAATGCAAAAGGAGTGCAACGCGTTCAAAGGATTTGCTTGATCCAATGCAGCACATTATTTCATGGGATCAATTAACTACGGTACCTGGTGCTCTACTTTGCAGTGAGAAAGGCAACCGATATCCAGCAGGTGGCAGCATAGTTCAACCCTTCCCCCGCCTTGGCACCAGGCTATGCAATAGTTCTCCACAATGGATTGAATCCCAGAGCAGGAGGGGCCTTAATACGATCCTTTGCTTTCATTGCGTTTTATGATTGTTGATGATTGCTATCCATCAATTTCTCTCGGGCTGGTTTTTTACAGTTATCCTACATAAGGCTGTGGGCTGCTCCTGGCTCCTCCACCTGTCAGAGCCTTCTGTAGCAAATCGTGTACAGAGCTGGAACCTAGGGCTGATTTTACCACTCTGTTCTTCCAGTGCAGAGCTTATCCTTCCTGTTTTCTTGGCCCTGGGCTCCCCAGATTTAGCAGATGTCCCCAAATCCTTGAGCCAGCACTATCTGGCTCTGTGTCTCCCCTATTCTGTCTCCTTTCCCTGCCTCCTTTTTCTTGCACTCTCAGGTCTCTGATCTGGCTTCATCTGCCTGTGCTTCCATAAACTTCCTCTTCCTCCCTCCCTCCCCCCCCTCTCTTCCCATCCACCTTTACCAGCTCTTGCCAGCCTCCCTGTCTTAATTCATTACATTTATGTCATGCCCTTCCTTCAAGAAGCTCATAGTGATGTGCATTGTTCTGCCGCCTCCAATTTAATCTGAACAAAAGCCCTGGGAAGTAAACTAGGCTGAAAGATGACAGCTGCCCCAGGTGAGCATTATGGTCGAGTGGGGACTTGCAGGTTCTCTCCATTCCCACTCCAACACCCTAATTCTTTTTTATATTCCCTGGCTGTGTTTCTTATTTCTCCTCTACCCCACCCACTCCACAAACACAAAACCAGTGCTATCTTCCTTTCTGCCTCCTGCTACAAACCAGATCATATTACCTCCCACTTTCCCTTCTGGCAGTGATGTAGTAGTAAATGCTGACGTGCAAGAGGCCTTGCGATTTCTGGATGAACAGTGGTATAGAAGTTTAATAAATAATAACAATATCAGTAATGATGACGAGGATGATGATAATGACGACAGACCCCTCCACAGCCACATACATCCTCAAGAATAATCCCAAAATGCAGAGAGCTGTATTAATCAGTCATTATAGGTGTATATAAGAGAGCAGCAGCACACAGAGCAGCAGCACACAGCATGATGCTCAGTTTATTAGGATCAGCATGGTTGCACTCAAATGCATAGTTTCCTAGGAGTAAGGAACCCAATGGTACTTATTTCTGACGGCAGAGGTTCAACTCTTAAAAACATAGTGAGCTTTGACAAAAAATGGTCAGCCACAGCCTACTAAAATGCAATTTTGCAAGGACAATAAGTGTTACTGTTTAAACTGCTAGTGTGAAGTAGGAACTCTATCTAAGAAAAGGAAGACCGTACCTAGCATCTAATTTTGTTCTGCATTCACCTTCTTCTTCTGTGCTAATCTGTTACAAAACTCTTCATTCTCACCCTGTGTCCACCCATCATCTAGGCACTCTTACATCATTGTTCCTACTTTGAACAAATTTATGGAGCTATGCTTCCTCTCCATTACAACACTGCTATCTCCAAACACCCAGCTCCATCAAAAAAAAAAGCTAGTGGACCAGTAAAAGCCACTGAGAAGCTTCTTGTCTGGTGCCCCTTGCAGAATTAGTATTGTGGACAAATGTTCCATATGCCCCATAGGGGAGCTGTTCTCTGCTTGGAGGTCTCTGACTATCCAAATCTGACTGGTAGCCTCTTTCTACTGCACTTTTCTATCCATCCTGCCCTTTGCAGGCTTAGAGACTCTTTGGCTCTATTTTGTGTGCATGTGTCTGTGTCTGTGTCCATGATTCATTGGAGGTGATGTACCAAATGTACCAGAGGGGAGCAGCCAGAGTACTGGGTTGTTTTGGTGGGCTCATTTGGTGACTACAGAGGCAAAGGTGGAGATTTATTGAGAAAATAGAACAAAGTGGACTTTGAATAACTTTA
The DNA here is from genome assembly GCF_963506605.1 of Zootoca vivipara. Lineage (NCBI taxonomy): Eukaryota > Metazoa > Chordata > Lepidosauria > Squamata > Lacertidae > Zootoca > Zootoca vivipara. Next base: position 84,527,670 of record NC_083276.1, on the reverse strand, counting down.
CAGATAGCTTTTGGAATATTTCAGTGATATCCCTTACAATATCAAATATGTGTTTAAAGACAATGTGAATGATAAATCGTACTGTTTGTGTATTACGTTTTTAGTGAGATAGTTCATTGGTATTTCAACTTAATTCACTGGGAGGCTCATTATAGATAGATAAAACCCATATTATTGATCTTACGTTACGTTACGTTATGTTGTTATGTTATGTCATAACATTGCGCAATAAAAAATTCAATATACGGGGAAGTGCAATCTATGGAACTAAGGGGCAGAATTCAACATTGCATTGTGATGGATGTTCTCTCTGTGCAAGCATTGCAGCTTGCAAGCTGGAACGATCATCTCTCTCTTCTCCCTGTGCTTTGTTTGTGTGGTCCCCCTACCCCCTCCCCGCCAATTTTGGGGAGCATGAGGGTGTGCAGGGGGAGAAGTGGGAAGCCCTGTTGCATGGGGCTCATTAGCTAGGGTCGCCATATTTCAAAAAGTTAAAATCTGTTCACCCCCAAAATTGTTGAGCTTTTTTTAACATAAGCGCCAATTTTTCGATTGACTTGCCTAAGATCCAGGACGTATGGCAAAATCCGGACGTATGGCAGCCCTACATTAGCTGACACCCCCCCCCCCCCAATATACAGTGTGGCTGGGAAAACCCAGTCAGATGGGTGGGGTATAAAAAACAACAAGTATTGCAATGTAATTTAGAAATATTGGAAGCAGATTTAATGAATTTATATAAATTATTAAAGTAAGATTTTGGTGATTTTTTTGGGGGGGGGTATATGACTATGTCTAAATAGTAGTGGGTTATATAGGTTAAGAAGAGTGCTATGCATACACGGTTAAGTAAGTGTGAAGCGTTATTAAACGTAGATATGGATTCTGCAGAGGATGTGAAAAAACAGTTACCAAAGGGTTTTCTATTTTGGGGAGTGGGGTGGATAATGTTTTGAAAGATCTGTACTCCAATATTCTTGTGGCCACTGGGCTACATGGGGAAAACACACTTCTAAACTGTCACTATTTGGGGGGTGGGATCCCACTGCATATCACCAATCAGGTTGCGCCATTAGAGTGGATGGGGAGCTCTTGCACCACAAACCCATTTCCCCCAAAGATTGGACTTTTTTTACAGCAGGGAAAGTGGCTGGGGGAAATGCACTGGAACACGTGTGGGATCAAATGCCAGTGATGGCCATCAACCTATATGGCTTTTAAAGAAGAATAGACCAATTCAGGGAGGAAAGCGCTACTGAGGGCTGCCAGCCATGACAGCTATGTTGTGCCTCCACAGTCGGTGGCAGCAATGCTTCCAAGTGCTAGTTGCTGGAGACTGCAGCGGAGGAGAGAGTGCTCCTGCGCTCGGATCCTGCTTGCACTTTCACCACAAGTATCTGGTTGGCCACTGTGAGAACAGGAAGCTGGACCAGGTGGGTCACTGGCCTGACCCAGCCGGGCTCTGCTTATGTTCTTAAATCAGGACAAACGCTCAAGGATCAGGCTGGGCCTGGAAGATCCCATTGCCTCCCCAGCCTGTCTTCCAGGTGTCCCCAGCACGGTTTGCGTAGGGACAGGTAACGGGGGGCTGGGCCTGAGAAGCCCCCGAGGCCTTAATATGGAAAGCCCCATCCTCCCATGTCTATCTTTGCGAGGAAAGCTAAGCCGCCCCAGTCATGCGCTCTGCTCTTCTCAGCTTGGGTCAAGGAATGTGACACATCAGATAGCAGCTGCTATTTGGGAGGAGGGGGAGTGGGGGAGACGGGGGGGGCGCATGTTGGAAACTGCATGGGGGTAGGGACTCATTGATCCAGGGCTCCACAGAAAAGAAAAAATAGGGGGATCCCTTTGAGATAGGGGAGGCACCAAGCCTGCTAAAAGGTAGGGAAAGTTTTAGGAGTTGTTGGTTGGGGAGAAGTGAGTGCTGGTGAGCAAACTCAGGAGGGCCGTCTCAGCCTCCACCAACCAGCCTGGCTCCCTTGAAGTGCTGGGATGGGCTGGCTGCAACCTGAGAACATCCTAAAAATAACCCCCTGCCCGGCAGAGGAATGACCTTCTGGGACTTTGTCCGGCTGGGTGGGCAGGCACCTGGGGCTGCGGCGTCCATGCCCCCTGGCAGGTACCCAGCAGCCGGGGGTGGGAGGTCACACACGCGCAGAGGGTGAACATCAAGCAAGGGGGACGGCTGCTTGGGGAGCGCTGCCAGGGCCCAGGTGGCCGGTGGGATTCCCAGCCTGCTAGAAGAGGGGCTTTTGTTATGGACTAGATCTGCAAGCCCAGGCAGTACTCGACGTGACAGGGTGTGCAGGCCCCACCGAGCCATGCAGAGACCTCAGGGGCAGAGCAACCTCCACCCGGCTGGGGGGACGGGACGGGGCTCAGGGAGAGCCCCCCCGAGCCCTGCCATCCCTCCCAAAAGAGCCAAAGTTGCGACGACTGAGCAGGGAAGCCCTGCTGCTGCTGCTGCGCCGGTCTTCCTGCAGGAGCTGACAGACATGACGGTCAGCATCGGCCACAGCATCCTGCTGAAGGTTGTGGTGGCGGGCAGCCCCCAGCCGCACCTGAGCTGGTACAAGGAGAAAGCACCCATTGCATCCACCAAGGAACAGGACGGCCAAGAGGAGGAGTATGGCAGCCTCCGGATCTGCAGCAGCAAAGCAGCCGACGCCGGGGTCTACAAATGCATAGCCAAGAATGAACATGGCGAAGCGGTCAGCAGCGCCACCGTGACTGTGGCAGATATGGAAGGTACGGGGCAAGGTGAGAGGTGGTGGCGGCGGTGGGCAAAGGTGCTCTGCCTGGTCTCTGCACCGGCAGCAAGAAGCTTTCTGAAAGGATCAATGATTGCTGCTCTTCTCAGAGATGGGTGGCTCCAGGTCTTCAGACCTGTCGAGGGTTGAACCACAGCTAGGGCTTCTCCCTCTTTCCAGCGCAGCCCTAGAAGTGGCGAAATTATGCCTCAGACCATTCACAGAGTGAGTCAACACAGCAGTTTCCAAGGAATGCCTCTGGGATTAGTGGTGCAAGGAAGGGGTCCACTCTGGTGGTTGGCTCTTGGGCAGGCTTGAGCCCCTGCACCTCTTTAGAAATGTATCAGAGGCATGGAACAGCTCTCTGCCGCAGGTAGAGGCATTGCAGGAAGAATGGGGGCTTCCTGCAGGCCGTGTTGAAGACTTGTCACCCCGTAAGCATCTGGGCCTTTTTCTTTGGATAGAACAGCAAAGCAGTGCTGTAGCAGCAGCAGCTAGAGATAGATAGATGATAGATGATAGATGACAGACAGACAGACAGACAGACAGACAGATATTAGGACTAAATTGGAAGCAGGCGCCCCAGAATCTGTGCACTCCCCATACTTTCTGTCATCGCTGGGGTGCAAATTAAACATAAGGAAGAGAGTGTCTCTGAGCACATACAAAGTGGCAATCCCTATTTACAGAAGGGCCGTAACTCAGTGGAATTGCACTTGCTTTGCATGCATAAGGTATCTCCATGTAAGGCTGAGAGAAAGCCCAGCCTGAAATCCTGAAGAGCTGCTGCCAATCAGTGTAGACAATACTGAGCAAGATAGACCACTGGCCTGACTTGTTATAAGGAAACTCCATGCCGTTCCTAATAACCACTTACATGTCTGTGCTAAGGCTTCCCAGCAGCTCTGAATCTGGCTGCTGGTGGAATTTTGATGTTGAAATTAGGTAGCAGACCCCTGGAGGACCCATTAGGGTCCTTTGAAATCTTGCAGGAGAATTCAGCTTGTGGCGCAGATAGTATCAAAGGCTGTGTTTTTAACTGCAACGCGAACCTGGCAAAGATAAGGGGCTCTAGACAGGCACATCCTTCCTACCCACTACGTGAGCACAGCAATCCGTAGCATCTGAAAGCTGAGTCCTTTCAGGAAATTAAAAATGCCTCACACTCTGCCGGCACCCTGCCACGTAGGTTGCTTCTGGCACCATCTTCTGAATCATCCTTCCCGCCCAGCATCCTCAGTAAACTTAATATGATCTGTGGTTCCGCAGTGGTGCTGGGTGCGCATTAGAAGCTGATGCTTACCAACCGAAGATTCCTTCATCACGGCTTGCATCAGAGATAGGGGAAGGTGGTGGTTTGGGTTAAAGTGGGCCCACTGGGAAGGTGGCGGCAGGACATAGGCCAGGACTGGCGTGTGCAGAGGCAATACATCCTGTTTTTGCATCACAGTTATTAGGGTTAAAGTTGGGGTTACTGGGTTAGAAAACAGAGAAAACACCCTTTTCCCTTTAACAGTATTAAGAGAGGCGTAGAAGGGGAAACACTGCTAGGTGTGGTTCGTTTTTCTGAATCGGCGTCAAGGACAGGAGAGGCAGAGAACAACCCTTTCAGGCTTGCCAACTCTACTGTTGATGTGTGAGGGAGGCTCCTGCCATCTTTGCAGCCTTGGGGTCCCCACATTCCTGAAAAATCCCATATTTGTGTTACAATCGCATTTGGCACCATCTCTGGGTTGTGTTCTCTGAGCACCATCCAAACCACCAGAGAATCACATAGCAGCTGTTCCTCTTAGGGAATTGTTGGCACTGGCACCCATTTTGTCAGGGAGGTGAAGGTCATAACCTGGATGGATACAGATATACCTGGGCCAGGGGGGGAAAACAACCCTGGCCCTAATATGGCCCAAACGTTTCACGGGGAATGTGTGGACGGCAGCCTTGTAAATTTACCCTCCCCCCCATCCCTTGCCCTGTTCCACATTCAGTGTCTGCAGAGGAAACAAATATGTTCAAAACCTCAAGCTTTGTATAATTTAGACAATCTGGGGGAGGCCTACCTTCTTCCTGGGCCTCCTTTGTTAGACACAGGGCCAGAATGAGCATCTGGAACACTTGGGTAAATGCCAAGCTAAAAAGGCCATGGCAGGATCTGCCCATGCTGAGGCAGATGCCCCTTCACCCCACTCGCTTGCCTCTTTCCTCCGCTGTGAGCTCCCCAGTTAAACTGCCCAAGATGCACCAGCCCATTCCAAGGCATTGTGGGAAATTCAATATGGCAAGGGATTCCTTAGACTGAGCCAGGTAAGCTGCAGCTTAAGAAGCCGACTGACCAGGGGGGGGGGGGTGATGGCACTCAACTTTGCAGCTGGCCTGGATAGGTGAGTAGCAAATGTTTTGTAACATGGCCTAACTGTTTCGGTTCCAGAGACACTGGTAACAGAGAAGAAGCACAGAGGAGTTCAGCCTTACCTGGTTGAGGCAGCCATTTTTCTTATGCTGAAGGGTTCCCCACCATATAATATGATGTGAGGCTAACCGAGCATAATGTTGCTTTCCTCCATGTAAGAAGGAAGGATCACATGGATTAGGCCTCGGGGTGGAGGGCCCATCTCTAATGTTACCTTTATGTGCTTGGTGATGGAGGGTATGGAACCTTTTCCTCCATCAGAGGGAGACAACTCCTGTCCACAAAGTTGCTGCTCCTCTGGCTCCCACCCATTATGTTCATTTGTTTGTGAACTTGAATGCAGTGTGCAAGGAGCAAATGAATGGTTCTTATGGGGAAGAACCTACAGCAGGGATGGGGAACCTGTTGTCCTCCAGACACTGTGACTATAATTCCCATCAGTCCTAGCCAGTACAGCCAATGCCCAGGGTTAATGGGAATTGTAGGTTAGCAGCCTCTTGGAGGGCTATAGACCCCCCCCCCCAGTCACTGTTTCTCTTAACACAAAAATGTAGGTAACTTTGCAATGCAGATTTAAGGCTGCTCTGCTGCTACTGGATGAAGGAATTTACTTTGCTTACAGGACAGCTGGGCACACTGCAAACCCCAGGGCTGGTGAGATTCCGCCCACCCGCCATCCACATCTGTACATACAATTTGGCATATAGGTGTTCGTTGTTTGCAAATGTGTGTCATGGCCCTGAGTCTTTTAAATACCACCTAGCAATGCCCCTGCTTTCAATGTCGCTTAGCAATTCTCCCATTTAAGTGTTCTCTATGTGATAGAGAACCTACACACAGAGGAAGAGAGCAACAGGACTGCACTGCTGGCCTCAGCCCCAACATATTGCGTGGCTCTGGCCATACCCTCTGGATACTCGTGCATGGGGAAAGTTCCACACCGTAAGAAACCCTGCGCAACCAGGGCCTCTGATCACGTGGGAGCCTATGTGTGAACAGTTGTTTGCACATAGGCTTTCCCTAGGCAGGTGTCTGGACTTCCAAGACACATAGGAGGTGCCACATGGATGCTGGGCGTGAGGCCAGCAATGTCATCATGCTCTGACCGCCACATATACGTTCCTGCATGCATCTGGTTGGCCACTGTGAGCCTTTGGCCTGATCCGGCAGGGCTCTTTTTAAGCGCACACAATGTCTGAGTGGGGACAAGAGAAAGCAAAAGTGTTGTTGTTGCTGTTAGTGTGTGGGTCGATTCAATTGCCACCTCATGCACAATCCTCCCAGGACTGCACCTGGACATCTTGCCAGTTGCAAGTTGCATGAGGTGGAGTACATGAATCATAGAATCATAGAGTTGGAAGAGACCACAAGGGCCATCCAGCCCAACCCCCTGCCAAGCAGGAAACATGAGGTGGAGGCAGTGCTGTCACTCAGCAGGAAGGACAAAGATGGGGTGGTGAGGTGGATTGATGGTGGTGGCAGGCATAAGTCTACACACACCTGGACCCACAGCTGTCAACTTGGGACATACCTACCCCTGCTGCTGCCCTGCCGCATCCTGGTCCCAGCAAGCAGCATAGATTCATAGAATCATAGAATCGGAAGGGTCATTTTGTTCAGTCCCCTGCAATGCAGGAAGATTTTACCCAACATGGGGTTCAGACTCACAACCCTGAGCTTCTCATGTTCTACCAGTTGAGCTATTCCAGTGGCCCATTCCATTTCATTACCACAAGCCAAAGAGACTGGCAGCGTGATCTTACTTCAGTACTCACAGTACCCTCGCCTGCACCGCAGGGCATCAGGCAGGCAGTGGTGGCTGCTGTCTATTGGGACTGGTAACGTGTAACGCAGGAGGCCAGCAGTAGGTGGAGCTAGAGCCAATGACAGGCAGAGCCAGTTAATTCTGGACTCCACCTGCTGATTTCTACAAGGGGCGACCATGAGACCAAGGAGGAGGATGGCGATAACCAAACCCCTGGACTGGTTACAAGTAAAAGCAGGCGAGTGTGATCTCGATAAGGGCAGGCTGCCAATTTGCCCTAATCATGGACTGACTTCCACTGGCACCAAGCTAGCTTTTGGGTGCAGGGCAGGACACAAGGTACACACAGCTCCAATACCTAACCTCTGCCTTTGCCCACATCTGAGCCTCAAAGTTAGAAAGTTGCCCTTTCCTGCCTATTTTCCTTAAGAATAATCATTGTTCAGTGTAGAAGTAGTAATGTAGACCTAGGTGGTGTGGTGCAATGGGTCCGTGCATCTGGCTATTAACCGGAGGGCTGGCAGTCCAAGCCCACCCAGGGATTCCCGCATTGCAGGGGGTTGGACAAAATGATGACCCTGAGAATCCCTTCAAACTCTATGATTCTATGATCCTAATCCAGGGCTTCTACCTCATGGTATGAGGTAGGGGTCTGGTTGGTACTGATAAAACAAGAGTCTTCTAGGGGGTGTGGGGAATCCTACCGCTGATGTCATTCAGACCACCTTTATCCAAAATGTACAAGTTACCTTTCTGAATCAGAACCTTTTTCGTTCCTAACCATGACCAGCCAGATGCTATGGATTGTAATAGTCTGAGGAAGAAGGGGGTGGACATCTCATTTTGTTTATGCCACCAACCCCACCCCATTTTCAACCCAGAGGCAGGGCCCAAGCATGAGGAGGAAAGAAGCACTTTGTTGGGGATCAGAGATCCAGGGGACCCCAGCCCAGGTTGCTGGGAGGCTGAAGCTAAATTGTAGATAATGCATGCCGATGTTTGTGCAAGCTGATTTCCCTGTAGCTGTGCACCTACTGTCCAGATCTTTTGGTTTTTTTTTTCTGGAGCCAATCAAAAGCAGTGCTAGAGCAAAAAAAGTAGTATTCTGAACAGCGAGTCATGGCCCCATCCCTTCTATAGAACCGAGTGTGTGCTTGTGCAGTTAAACTAGGAATTTTCATTTGAGAGACAGAGAAATCTGTGCCCTGTGTGATATACACTCCCGGGGACTCCGAGTCCCAGAATTTCTTGTTTATCAGCAGAAGGAAGGGGCAGCAGAAAGGAAAGACCAACAGCTATCACGATCAGGGACTACATTGGTCACATTTGCACCGTACAGTTAAAGCACATTTAGGGACACTAATAATTCCACATTTGAAGTGATATAATTAAGCTTCTTCATCATGATTTGGGCTGGGTGGGAGATGACTTTTCATCTAATCTGTCTGCTTGAAAACCTCCCACAAAATACTGACAGTCTGGAGGCAGCCCCTGTTTTCCCAAAACGCAACGCCTCCCCCCAATGCAATTGTTCTGCAGTACAGTGGGGTAGAAGAAAAAAATTATTCGATGGCCACCATGTGCTCTTTACCCAGAATGCCATAGAATGACAAAACACTTGGGGCATCGCGATATGGGAAAATTGCTATGGTGGCTCTGTTGTAGGTGCAGAAACATAAGAGTATTGCTCTTGGGTCTTGGCTGGCATCATTTGCTGTGATGTGGTATCTCCAGGTGGACAGAGAGATGATGGCTTAGGGAGACATAGGAAGCTGCCTTCGACCAGGGCAGGCTATTTGTCCACCCAACCTGTCTATGTCTGATAATGACTTAGAGTCTCAGACAGAGGTCCTTCCACCACTACCTGCCCCCCTGATCCTTTCCAATGGCGATGTCAAGGCCTGGACCTAGGACCTTCTGCATGCAAACCAGGGGTCCTGCCATGGAGCTGTGAGGCCTCCTCTTGATTCAAGCCACATAAACAAGATCACTGCCTGCACTGAAATTCAAGCCATGGCCTGCTTGGCTCCAGCTGACACTCCTCACCACACTGCTCCGCCACCTCTATTCACCGTGGCCAATATCTTATTGGAGCTTTCAGCCAAGTCCCTCTCTGGAGCCTGGTTTTAATTTTTATTTTAAGCCAGCCCTTTGTGTCCTTGCTATGTGCACCCTTCTCCTTCGGCCCCTTCCCTTTGGCAGCCGTCAACAGTGCTCTCATTCCACTGCCCTTCGCTCTCCTCCTCCTGCAGCCTTTCCGCACTAACTCCTCATTTGCCAAGGACTCACCTGGTCCTTTTCATCTCTCTCTCTCTCTCCCTCTCTTTCTGACTTGGTGCCCAGCCTTTTTGTCTCCATGCTGCAGTGCCATCCTTGGGGAAAAACCTTGCAAGAACACCTAGTCCTGTGCTCTGCTCTGCCTTGCCAACCTTCACAGGTGCTGACTTCAGGGCTGATTAGCTTAACAAGGGCGGCAGGGAGGGGTTGGCATGCTGGCACGACTGCCCCCTTCATAATTATGGGATTGAGGGCCCACTTCCAGTGCCCCCATACATGGGACAAGACTGCATCACGGCTCTGCAGGAGCAGAGAAGAAAACGTTGCAGCGAGCAACATTGCTGGTGAGGCTCAGAGTTTCTGTGCCAGGTGATAATTGATCTCCTGGTACCTTTGCCATTGTCCTACATAGTTATACTGGGTGGGGGGAGATCCTGCATCTGAGATAGTTACTCTTTTAAGGAGGGTGGCATGAGGATCTGAATTTTCCAGGTGTCAGCAGAGCATCATAGGCAAGTCATTTGCCTGCCTCAAGAGGCTCTACGGAAAGAATAGGTTTGAAACGGGACAGCTGCCAGGCTATGAACCACAGCCAGCACAATAAACTGTGCAGGTATTTGCCTGGAAGCAAAGGATCGAAACCACAATGCTTTAACATACCCATATGCACGTTTGCAAATCCATACATATCTAGGCACTTGTATTTTCTGGCTAGCCATCTTTATTTGTTCAAATGGACATGTGAAAACAGGGCCAGGAGGGCGGAAAAGGGGCCTTAGCTTGCTTTAGAACAGGTGCCAAGTTCTCATCTGGAAAAAAGTGCCTCTGCCTTTCAGCGCTCTGAGGCACCAAAACAGGATGCAGCTGCAGGGCCTTCTGCCCCTTTCCCTCTGCGACCCCTGTTGCCTGTGCCCCACTCTTCCCTTACTTGATGTGAGGTAGAATTGGGGTTGAAGCAAATGTGGAGGATCTGTGTGACTAGGTACCTCATGCTTTCCCTTTCAAGCAAATGTGTATGTACAGGGGTATGTACATATGCGCAGTCTGACTGGAGCAGTTTTAATGCTCCCCTTCCCACTGTTTCCTCTGCCTAATGACTCCTCAAAACCCATAACTGACTCTATAGGGTCGGGGAGGCACCCAACCTACCAGGGATTGCTGTAGCAGCAGATTTTCTGCATTTGCAGGGGTTGGACCTTTGATGTCCCCGCCAACTCCATGATTCTATCATACACGGTACTTGCCTTGTTTCCTTCTGTAGCAAGGGGGTACATCTGTGAAATAAGGCAAGGGAAGAGGTTAAAGATCCCCACCACTGCGCTGATTGAAAACATAGCTGTTTTAAAGAAGGTGTGTGTGGATCCAATTTCAGATCCTTCTCGCCACAGGTGAGAAGATGATCAGTGGGGGAATCATGTGAGAGGTACCATGGTTGGCACCTGTCTCAAGCATCTTAAGGCAAGTTTTCTAGTCAAATGGAAGCTGGTTTGAGGAAAAGGTGCTTTGAGCTAGAGGATTCATATAGGGCTTGTGGCTAAGGTCTTGTAAGTGCGGCTTCACAAACTAGCAGTCGCAGCACACTGGAGGCAGCGTAATATTAACAAGCTCTCAGAAAGGAGAAGAAGGAGCTGGATCTTCAGAGAGTTGGGCCAAAACATTTGCTGAGAAGATGAGACAAGCGGGTCCCCCACACATTTGCTTGACCCATATTTTGACTGTATTGTGTACTGATCACTTCTCCCAGCTCGGAGTGCGTTTCTCATTGTTCTGAAGCTATGCTTTGTGAAAATCCAATCTTGCCCGCTGAAGTGGATCTTATCAGATGCATAGAAAATCTGAAGATTTTGCTTAACTGAGCTTCAGTTCAGCCGCTAAGATTTTAACAAAGAACAGCTGTGGAAGAATGAGAAAAGCTTTTATACCTGGGAGAATTGATCAGTACACAAGATGGTCAATATATGGGTCAAGTGATAGTGTGAATAAGTCAGATCTTTGGGGGGGGGGAAGAGTACCATATAGTGAATGTGAGGCTAGCATGGCTAAGGAGCGAAGTCTATAAGGTGCAAGAAGTCTGCACTCTGCTAAAGAATGGAAAGATTATTTAAAGATCAAAAGGGGAGTGACCAATGGGTGGAGCAAGACTAAGTGCCAGTAAAACTACCTGGGCAGCCTGTTTATATTGTCCCCCTCCAGGAATGTGGTGTGTCCTCAGATCCTCGGCTTTGAGTCCTTTACACCCACTTGTTCTGTGGCTTTGACATGAATCACTCACCCACTCGCTCTGCAGCAAGAGAGCTGCTAATTGTGAGGAGAAAGTTGAGATTTGCAGGTTTCTGAAAAGGTACCGTAGGTCTATTCCATGGCAGGCATGGTGTGCTTTTCTAAGCAGAGTTGTTGTTGTTTAGTCGTTTAGTCGTGTCCGACTCTTCGTGACCCCATGGACCATAGCACGCCAGGCACTCCTGTCTTGCACTGCCTCCCGCAGTTTGGTCAAACTCATGTTCGTAGCTTCGAGAACACTGTCCAACCATCTTGTCCTCTGTCGTCCCCTTCTCCTAGTGCCCTCAATCTTTCCCAACATCAGGGTCTTTTCCAAGGATTCTTCTCTTCTCATGAGGTGGCCAAAGTATTGGAGCCTCAGCTTCACGATCTGTCCTTCCAGGGAGCACTCAGGGCTGATTCTAAGCAGAGACCCCCCCTCAATTGCTTGGGCGCAATTAACACCAGAATAATGAAAACAATGGAATAATCCAGTCTAATTAGTGTTTTGGTCCAAAGTTAGGTGCTGATACAGATTATGATAAAAGTGCTGTAGGTGCCAGCACAAAATGACTTCCAGAAGCAGGGGGGCAGGGGAGTGGCAGCCTTCACAAAAAAAGCATTGAGTTGAATCCAGTTTAGGTGAGGCATGCCTTCTCTAGGGCAAACTGAGACAGTGGGCCTCTCTTCAAAAGGTAACGTAGAATGACCATGTGAAAAAAGAGGACAGGACAGCAGCACTCTTTAACATTTAACTTGTCAATCAAGCTACACCTGTTGAAATTCCCTATGCCTATTTAAGGTGTAGGAGGACCACCCTCTTTTGCATTTTGCCACTCTGCCATCATGTGATGCTGGAAAATCCAGTGCTTGCTTTTCAATCCCAGTCTCCTGCTTCCTGATTTGCCCTTATGGATAAACCAACAAGTGTGATTTACAGGGCAATTCTATATGCATGTTCTCAGAAGTACCGTAAGTCCAGTACCTTTGAGTTCAGTGATGCTTACGCTTGGCTGGGAAGGTCTAGGATTGCAAATTATCTGTAATCGGCCGATTTGAGCTCTGCTTTGTGAGTAGTACAGTAACACCATCCATACCATCCATTTAAGTTACATCCAGTGGACATTTAAAGCACATGGCTAATACTATACACATACTATTAATTTATTGTTTAGGCACCTTCTAAACAATTGTCTCAAGGTGATATATACTGAAGATAATTAAAAACACAAATAAAGCAAATACATTTAAAGCAAAACTAAAACTTCCTCCAAAGAATCCTGGGAACTGTAGTTTCACCCTCAAGCTACAATTCTGCACACCCTTAATAAACTACAGTTCCCATGATTTTTTTGGGGGGGGGGAAGCCATGTTCTTTAAATGTGTACTGAGTGTGCTTTAAATGTATGGTGTGGTTCTGCCTGAGTTGACCCTGTTCCCTTGCTGACAAATAACCAACCCCCCCAAACTAGAGAATTAAAAGGGAAAATTGGAGATGACTTAAACTTTTATTTCCCACCAGAAGGGCCTATCTAACAGAACGGTAAAGGTAAAGGGACCCCTGACCATTAGGTCCAGTCGTGACCGACTCTGGGGTTGTGGCGCTCATCTTGTGTTATTGGCCGAGGGAGCCGAGTACAGCTTCCAGGTCATGTGGCCAGCATGACAAAGCCACTTCTGGTGAACCAGAGCAGCACACAAAAACGCTGGAGCAGTACCTATTTATCTACTTGCACTTTGACGTGCTTTCGAACTGCTAGGTGGACAGGAGCTGGGACCGACGCAGGGGATTCAAACCGCCGACCTTCTGATCAGCAGGCCCTAGGCTCTGTGGTTTAACCCACAGCGCCACCTGCGTCCCTAAAACAGAACAGTAGATCTCAGTAAATGTGTACCCCAATGGGTGTGTGTTTGTGCATGATCAGGATATAGGGGTCGGGTGGGAGGAGAGCACGTGTTTATGTGTGAATATACTGGCATATGTGCACTGTAATTTTGTGCAAGAGTGAGCAAGTTGTGTGTGCATGTGTTGAAAAAAGGATTAGGTATAATGAAAAAGAGGTGGTGGGTTTGTTGTCGTTTCTGTTACCAAATTTGTGTGTGTGAAGATTCCGAAATGTAACATCCTCTGCCCTAGAGGCCGTGTTTCCTAATCCTAAATGTGTATGTTGTTCAGTCGTTTAGTCGTGTCCGACTCTTCGTGACCCCATGGACCAGAGCACACCAGGCACTCCTGTCTTCCACTGCCTACTGCAGTTTGGTCAGACTCATGTTCGTAGCTTCGAGAACACTGTACAACCATCTCATCCTCTGTCGTCCCCTTCTCCTAGTGCCCTCCATCTTTCCCAACATCAGGGTCTTTTCCAGGAGTCTTCTCTCCTCATGAGGTGGCCAAAGTATTGGAGCCTCAGCTTCACAATCTGTCCTTCCAGTGAGCACCCAGGGCTGATTTCCTTCAGAATGGAAAGGTTTGATCTTCTTGCAGTCCATGGGACTCTCAAGAGTCTCCTCCAGCACCATAATTCAAAAGCATCAATTCTTCGGCGATCAGCCTTCTTTATGGTCCAGCTCTCACTTCCATACATCACTACTGGGAAAACCATAGCTTTAACTATACGGACCTTTGTCGGCAAGGTGATAATGTGTATAGGCTTGTTATAATTATTTAATAGTGAAAGATGCACACGCCATATATACTATTTCACATCCCATTGCAGACTGTATTCCAGTGTTGACCAATGCTGGCAGTCTCTACATTCTTCTTGGTTAAATAATTTTTATTTTAGTGCCCAGGACTAGCTGCCTAGACAGGAGATTAGGGTTAGCTCTTCTTTGATCTGCTTTTCCATGCTACAAACACAGATAGGCTTCCCACACGCCTTAGATTATCATAGATCCTCTCTGCACCTGCTGTGCTTGATCACTTTTCTTTGTTTCATATGGTTCGTACTGTTAAATGCCAACTCAATCTCTGAGCAGTAAGAGACTCCAGGAGTTCCACCACTTATCCAGTGTTCAGTTTCCTTGGAATGAAGGTCAACTAAGACTGTGGTGTTTTTAGGCTATATGGTTTTATTTGCACATAAGTGCAACCTGAGCATAAGATGCAGGAGCTCACAGCATTCACACTTGCTTCTCGATTAGTTACAGCTCTGAATCCAACACAGAGCAAAAACATGTCTCTCTCTGCCTCCAGCTCCCAGCTCAGCTCTCACACATTTCTCTGGCTTTTGTTCTTCTTTGTTTATGGCACTTACCTTGACAAAGGAACTGCTTTGGCAAGCTTGCTCTTATACATTCTACTGAACCCCCACACCCAGATCCCAAGATTTGGAAGGAGCCCAGACCGATCCCCCAAACTCCTAATAAAATGATTCATAAAATGATTCATTATGTGTTCCCCGCATTGTCCCTACTGATATAAAACACCAGAGCAATCGGCTCAATTTTGCTTTTGTTGACTAACCAGCATCAGGATGTTTTTCTAGACTGGGTGCTCACAAGTGTCAAAACTCCCCTTGTGGAGACCTCTACTAATAACATGCTGACTTTGATCAAAGGTGGGCAGGAGTATGTCTGGGCAAACTACCGTGTTTCTCCTAAAATAAGACGTGCCTATAAAATAAGCCATGGCACGATTTTCTCGAGGCAATAAAATATAAGACATACCCCGAAAATAAGCCATACTGATAGGCGCAGTTTTGGAGGGCGCCAAGGAAGAGGCTAGGCTGGACGCGGCACCTCCCTTAAGACGGCCCTGGCTAGAGCTCCTGAGGGTGCCCCCCCGCCACCATTGCCACCCCGCAAGCTCTTCGTCCCTCTGTTTAGTTACCGGTAGTTTAGTTTTTATGCGCCTGCCGCATTCGGAGAGCACGAGAGTTTTTATCTCCACCGAAGCGGGACCTCCCGCCCCCGCTCCCTCTTCCAAAACCTCCAAGCTGGGTCCGCAGCATGGTGGTAGCGGCGGAGACAGTGAGTGAGCCACCGCCCATGCCCTCCGCCCCCTTGTCAGGAGGCTGCAAAGGGAGGATGCAAAGGTGGAGGGAACCGGAAGCCCCCAGTGCTGCCCCCAGTCCCGCTGCCGGGCCGGGCATGTGCGGCGCCCCAGGAACATGGCAGAGGCGGCGTGAATGAATCCAAGCAATGGGGGAAGCAGCCGTGCAGCTGACAGGCACGCAAGCCGCGTTGCCGGCGCACCGAGGGGGCGCGGGTCCTTTCCCTTTGGTGAGTGCCGGCCGGCGGCTCCCGGGCCCGAGGTTCTGCCTCATGCCCAGGCTTCCGAGGAGCCTTGCAAAGGGAGGAGGCCATCGCCTCCTCCTCTTCCCCCTTTGCTGCCACCGCCTCCTCTCCTCGCTCCGGCGTCTACCGGATCCCGCACGCTGAAGCGCAGACAGTGCAAGAGGAAGTGGCGGCCGTGGCGTAGCAGTTGCCGCCTGCCTTCCGGAGAGCGCGTGTGTGCAGACAGGGACATGGTTGGCTGCCCGGTGGGTGCCGGCAGCTTGCTCAACCAGAAACCCGCTCTGTTCTGCAAGCCGGGTTTGGCTGAGGAGGGAAGCAGCTCTCCCATCCCGCTGGCTCCAGTTGTGTCCCTCCCACCGCACCGCACCGTTTGTGTTGCTGTACCGTCCCTCTCCGTGCAGTTTGGTGCTGAGCGCGCGCGCGCGCTCCGTCCCCCCTGTTATTTTAGTTTTTGCGCGCCTGCCACATTCAGAGAGCGTGAGAGAGTTTTTATCTCCACCGAAGCAGGACCCCCTCCCTCTTCCGAAACCTTTCATGTCCACGTTCCTTGCGATCAAAAGGCCCGAGGGAAGGGGGAAATGCTTCTGGTGACAAGAATTGAGATGGATCCTATGAATGTTTACTGTGAGCTTAGTGAGTCTTAGCTGAAGTAAGTAAGGTATGTTTAGGAATGCTACCAATTAGGGAATAAGCAAACACACAATTATAATTGAATAAATGTAGATCGCTGTACCATACTTAATTTTTTTTTAAAAAAAGACATCCCCTGAAAATAAGCCGTGGTGTGTTTTTTTTGGAGGAAAAATAAATATAAGACGTGTCTTATTTTAGGAGAAACACGGTACCAGTACACTTATACCCCTGCTGCAGATGTAGCCTCACTTCTAATGCCCCACAGGTGTTGCATGTCATGTTGTGTTGAAACAGTTCGCTTTCCTCCTTCTCCCCTGAGAGACAGGAAGCTCCAACCACAATTGGGTGGTATTTAACCTACTTCGCAGGTTTGATGTGAGGATAAAATGGGATAGCTCCAAGGTTTCCATTTTCTTTATTTTTAAAAGAGTAATCAACTTATTACCTAGATGCACAAGGCACATGACATAACAAGAGAGTAGGTAGGTAAGTAGGTAGGTAGATGTAGACAGACAGACATGGAAGCACGCACACACACACATACACCTTCCCTCTGAGTGTTGTAGACTATAATAAAATCTGCTATTCCCCCCCCCCTTAGATATCCGCAAATTAAAAACAGCAGTTTAAATCCTAAGCACTTTGGGGAAAGAGTCTGGGTTACAAAGGACTGAGCCCCAGCATTTTGCATTGTGCCCTGGATCTTCTGCCTCTTCCTCCTCTTTTAGAAAGCCAGCGATTCATGTTTTTACTTTGCTTACTGGGAAGCTGGGTACACTGTAAAGCACAATGTTGGGGATGCCTGAGCCGCATATAAATTAGCACATGCAAGTGTTAATGCAAATTTGTGTCCTGAGCCTGTGTCCTAAGTCCTGCTTAGGACTGCTGAAATACAAATGCAAAGATGTGGCTAATAAACTAAATAGTTCCAAAGTGATGCAAAGGTTTCAGATCCATCAAGATTCATAGTTCAAAAGGCACAACCTCTTTCCAAACAAGTCACTGACAGAACTGCTATTTTACAGATGCACAGATGCGCATGACTGCCAGGGAGCTATTAACGTAGCTGGGGAACAGGGTTCGGATAGCCTGCTTATTGTTTTGTTTTGTTTTTTTAGAACTTTATTCACATTTACACATTTACACAAAAAAACAAAAACAAAAAAAGAAAGAATATACATAGTATTTACAGTGGACACTATTGGATACTGAACCCATTTGAGTTAGGGATCTAATACGGTAGCACAGTTGCACCTCAAGACCAAGAGCAGTCAAAAAGCATGTGTTTTACATTATTGCTCTTTCTTTGCTTTTAAAATGTCTTCATGCCATAGTGCAACCCCCATTTCTCCTCCTCATCAGCACAAGCGGATAAGTGGACTAAAATCCGTCGTAAGTGGTAGTCAAAATGGTCGCCTTGCCCCCCCAGATGTGTCAAGCTGAATGACTTTGGCGCTGTCCAACTGGAAGCACCCCTGGGCCAAGAACAACCCCTCCACATGCTGCGGGGGGGGGGGAAGGGGGCGGCACGTCCCGAATGTGTTGCTAGTCCCAGTTTCTGTGTGACGGCTCTGTCTGTTGCAGCTGTCCAGTCACTCAGCCTCTCGCTTGGGGTTTGGTGGTTATTTTTGCGATGGAATGTGCCAGCCCCTCAGATTCTAGCAAGGCAGCCAGAGCTTGTGTTACACACCAGGCAGAGGGCAAGTGCCAGGCCCACAAGGGGAGTAAATATAGTGCTTACACTAGAACATTGCACTGAACCCTCCTCAGGCATCTAGGCTTTTCTCTGAGTGTTGCCGTCTCATGCCTGAGAACATGGCCGGCTTCTTTTCTCTCCCCACTCCCACTAGTTCTTGACATGTTTCACCACCTTCAGGGCAAGGAGGGGGAAAAGACGAGGAAGGGTGTCTCCCCACCAAACACACCCAATGAAGCTGGCAATACTCACCCAGAGCCAGATATTATTATCATCATCATTAGTCAACTTTCACACGAGTCTCAAGGCGACTTACAAACATACAATAAAAACAACTCAGCGCACTCTGAATGGGATTTCAATCACATGCTGGCAAATCCAGGTTGCACAATTCTAGTGGGTTGAGAGGCCTTGACCAAGAAATCCGCTTGCCCTAAAGATAAGACTTTTTCCATCAGGAAAATTGTGGGGGAAAGCCCTGGAAAGTGTTGTGTATCCCTTGGTATCGATGCAGAGTTGCCTAACCTCCCTGCAAACAAATTTCAATGAATGTTTATTAAATGGCCAACATTGCCTAATATGCCTGCAAACAAATCAGGATGTATGTTCAATAAACAGGTTGTCTGCAAGTGCCTTTAAAATGGTTTTGTAAAACTACGCAACAAGCAACAACTGAAGATAAGTTTTAAAACAATGCAAAATGAACACCTTAGACTGAGATCTTTTCATGAAAGTCAATTGACAGGGTAAAACAAAGTTACATCTCTTGAGTTTCTGAATAGGAGAATCTGGAGAGTTTTTGAATAGCAGAAAGTGAGAGCTGAATGAGATTCTTGTTATAACTAATTATGCTCAGAGCACTTCAGAAGTGCAGCACAGCACTCTGGGGATAATCTTTCCCACTCTGCTCTCCAACTCCAAGGTTAGAAAGGTTTTGGTGCTTTGCTTCCTGGGAGTGAAAAAAAAGGCTTCCTTCTCTGGCTCAGAAAAGAAAAATACTGGGGCTTGTAGTTCAGGTTCACAAAGCATATTAGAAGCAGAGCAACCAGATGTGGAAGAGGAAGGTACTCCTGCAACTTTTGTATAGGAAGAGGAAAATTCATCAGTATCGCTCAAGATGCAGGAGCCCTGTCCTATTTTACCAACCAGGGCCAGTCCAAGACATTTTGCTGTCTGAGGCAAAGGACAAGATGGTTCCAACTGCCCATTCACAGCTGACTCGTAGCAGCCTGGCATTGAATTCTCCCTCAACACTGGTGATGGGAGACTGTCCTTCACCGCTCCTGAGAGCAATAGGCTAGTTTCTGGGCCGTGGGGTACACCTCATGGCATACACACAGCTCAGCCCTCCATCATCTTGCCATCATTCTCCCCACTCTCTCAGCATCCACTGCCTGAAATGGCTGCTTTTCTCAGCCTAATGGCAGGGCATGCACTGCCTCCCACTGGCCACTCTGCTCAGAGGTGGAACTCAGAGGTGGAAGTCCCAGGACTGGAAAGGGAGGTGGGGGTTGTCCAGAGGCCCTCTGAGTACCTCCAGGAAAGAGAACAACTGCTAGGAAAGGAAGCTGCAGATAGTCCCTTCATCCAAAATTTACACTTCAGAAGAGCAGTATGAGGTCAGGGGCAAGACTCCAACCCTGGGAGGAGCAACAAGGTCCTTGCAGCCAGACATTTTGACTAGCTAACAAAGCAAGTCAAAATTTGCTGGCAGGGGTTGCCTCTACAAAGGTAGCAGAAATGAGTTGGGGGCATTGAAAAATCTATTGACAGGAAAGCAAATATCACTTCAAGCTGCTCCATGCTTATATTCCATTCCCAGCCAGTGTTGCATATCTGTTGTGATTCTACGTAAGTCCAAAAAAGAGAGGAAAAACCACAGAATGTGGAATTGACCCAAAAGCATCTTGAGGGCCACAGGTTCCCCTTCCCTGTGCTAAGGAAACCCTTCCCTCATCCTTAGGTCAGATGCAACAAAGAAGGACAGGGTCCTTGCACCTTCGTGCAGAAGAGGGAATTCAGTAGATGTAAGCTTCCATGACAAACCATGGCCACTGAAATTTTGTATTCTATACCACTATTAAAGGTGCAGGAACCCTGTCTTTCTTTTTTTGAACAGAGTGTTAGGGATCGCGGAAAAACGGTATGAGGGCAAGAGATGGCCACGAAGTAACAACCAGTAATATATAAAAAATGAAGGGGTGTGGCTAGCAGTAGTAACCAAGCTGAAAAGATAACTCAGATGCAGTGGTCTTGCAGTACATCAAGGGTGGGGAACTTTTTCAGTTTTAAGACTGAATTCCTTTCCGAATGACCTTTCAAGGGGCCACATGTCACTGGTAGGCAGGAGGCAAAAGTGTGTGGACCAATAAATAGAAGATTTACCTTTGTATAGTAGGCTACTTTCTTTTCTTTTTTAAAAATATATTTTTATTAATTTTCCAATTAAAACCAATTATATCACATTCATTATTTCAAATTATACACATATATATATCAATCAAACCGAATGTTATGCCAAATCATCTAGAGAATTTTTTTTTTGGCTTCCCATGCTTCAAGAAATTGGGGATTCCTCGCAACCGTCCACTGCCGTCTTTTTTCTAAAGTTCAAATCGTCTCTCCAAGTTCATAATAATCCAGATCTTCCCCTTACAGTCACATAGATGTTTTCCACTTTCAACCGATTGTTTCCCAGCTGCTGAGATAAATATCAAACAAGGTTTCACAGATGTTCTTTCTCCTGTGTGGGTTAATCAGTCCAGCCTCCCCATAAATCTTCTTAGTCTGGAGCTCCCTGTTGTGTCGAAGCAGCGCCATCTTAAAAAGCTCAAATCACTTTCGTTTTCTCTCATAGCCATGTAGATTAACGATCTTTATAAAATTTACAGCTTTTCCAGGCAGAAGACCCAAACATCAAACCATAAACTCTTGGTAAATTAATGGATCTCCTTGCCCTATAGCTGAACTTAGCTTCAGGTCGCTGCTCCAATTCAAAGTGCGTCACAGCTCATAAATCCTCCGAACGCGTCCAGGACTCCTTCCGTCCGACTAGGGGGGGGGGGCTTTTCTCATCGGCTACTCCACATCTTTAAAAAATATGCTCAGTAACAACAGTTTATAAAGTTCAACTCACACAGTCTTTTGCTTCTCTTTCACTCCAAACAAGCCAGGACATCGCGTCTGGGAAGGTACGAA
This sequence comes from Zootoca vivipara, assembly GCF_963506605.1. NCBI lineage: Eukaryota > Metazoa > Chordata > Lepidosauria > Squamata > Lacertidae > Zootoca > Zootoca vivipara. Next base: position 84,506,446 of record NC_083276.1, on the reverse strand, counting down.
GTAACTCATATGAAGAAAAATAAAAAAAACTCACTTCCCTTATCGCTCCGTCCCCATCAATCCTTCTTCCAGATGAAATACAGCCTTTGACTCCTCTCCCTCAGCAGCATAAATTTCTCAGCAGTAAACAGCGCTTCTTCCCCTCCTTATGAAGTATGTCCATAAATTTAAGCCTAATTATCTTCTTTAACCATGGAAATCCCCGCCATGCAGATTAGCGTCCGGGAGTCCTGGCCCTCGTAAGTGCTTTTCAGCCCAAGCTCCCCCCACTCCATAAACAGTCGGAGTGGGTCTGGGGGCATCGCGGGCCAGCGGCCCCTCTCCGTAACCCCCGGAGAGGGTAGGGGGCTGCCATTTACTCCCCTAGCAACCGCCAAATTCCTTACGAAGGTCAGAGGGATGGAAAACAGGTCCGCCATTCCTGCCGGCGGAAACCGGAACCCGTATAGTAGGTTACTTTCAACACACACTTGCCTGCTCTGCTCTGCCTAAGCAAGTAAGAGCACCTTCAGTCTTCAAAGATGCATGACAGCCAGGCAAAAACACACATCGAGGATGTGCAGCAAGGCTGTTGATGGGTGTGTCTTGTGGAAAGGGGGTGTGGCTGAGGAAGGGGCGTGGCCTGGGAGAGTCTCAGTGGCTAGATTGCAAGGCCTAGAGGAGTGAGTGCAATTAGACCTGAGCCTCCATCCCTGTGCTATTTATTTAAGCACTGGCAGGGCTTTTCCCCCCCAGCCGGAGCTCTTCATAACCCAGTTCCTGCACCTCTCAGGTGGGCGCCATTGCCCTTATAAGGGAACAAGGGAGGCGCTCATGGTAAGTTCTGGCATCTCGCGTTGGTATTCTGCCTTTTAGGGCTAGCTCTGCCAAGGCCACTCACAGCATTTGATGACAACATTCATTGCAGCAAAAGCAGTAAAACAAGAGCAACATGTTATAGCAGCAAGGGATGGTGCAAGTGCTAAAGGTTCCCTTCCCCACTGCACCACTTGCTGGGGCGTTGCTGTATTGTACCATGATATGCGGCACCAACTCAAAGTAGCTTTGATCCTGAATGTATTCAACAGCCAGTACTGTGCTCTCAGGATGGGGGTGGCTGGGTGGCAGGACCACCTTTTAGGGCTGGGCGGGACCCATTTGACAGGAAAAGATAGATGCTGCCTAGCTGCTCAGCTGTTCTTTTTGCAAGCCTCTGGCATTTTGTGTATTGTGTTTCACTGATGTCGTCTTGGTGGTTAGTAATGGTTTGGTGGTGGTGTTTTTTTGTTTTATTGCTGACACAATATGCAAAATGGATGGCATTTCTATGGTGGTTAAACTGCATCGAGCACAGTCAGTGTAGAAAATGGCCTGGATAGTTAAATGCTCCCTAACAAAGAAAAGGGAAAAAATGGCTCTGCGCACAGAAAATATGTTTGTTTGTTTGGGAAGCAGGCTATAGGCTGAATGTGCAAAAACAGAGAGTATTTTAACAGGAGGTAGTGAGTTATTAAACATGTGATTTCTCCACTTGCATCCTGTATGTTCCTGGAAAAAGAGAGAGAGAATAGATTTACCATTTGATTATGCCGAAATCAAATGTATAAATTGGCCCCAAAACAAACCCCATGACAGTAGTTTGTGGCAGAGGCTGGCTGAGTATGCTCAGGCAGCAATCGGCGCTCCTGCTGGTTTGATTGAGTGAGAGCACTTTGCTTCACATTCAAAATTAATGAATTTTTTAAAAGCCTTTAAAAGCCATTCAGAACTTTGTGTGCGTGGCCTCTGGTAGCTTGAACTGTTTTGTAAGTTGCAGGCTTGCAGCTGATGAAATTGGTCTTGGTTATGGAATAATAGATGTGGGCCATAATAGATGTAGGCTGGGCACATGGCAAACGGGACAGGCTGCCTGCACCTTTGTGCATAAAAATCTCGCTGAAATTCGTTCTTCTGCACAGTAATTAATGCTGGGGAAAGCTTGCCCACTCTTTCACCTGCCCACCCTGTGAGATGTATTGGTCTTTAGTGTGTCAAAAGACAATTTGTTTAGAATGTGTAGTCTTATGTGCCCTGTGGCTAATCTTCTGGTTGTAGTGTTTTGTGACTGGTTTGCATATCATATTAAACCATAGTTTAAAACAGACTGTGGTTTCATGTGAATAAGGAGCAGGGTGGTGCAAACTGTTCAGAAGCTCCCACGGAGCTCCTTCCCTGCTGTTACTGCTGCAAAGCTGTGAATGAAACAGGCCAGAGTCTGCTTTGATGTGTCATCTGAACCCAGGCTCATGGTTTGTTTCTCTCCAAACAAACCATAAGTGGTAACCAAGGTTTGTTCTTCACTTGCTGACGGTTGGTTGTTTGGGAGAAACAAACCACGAGCCCAGGTCTGGATGATGTGATGAGCCATACTGTGGCTTGTTTCATTCATGGTGCGGCAGCAGCTGGAGTGGGTGAGTAGCGCCATGGGAACTTTTGAGCATCATGCACCAGCATGCTGCTCATTCACATTAAAATTACGGTTCATTTTAAGGTTGCCTCTTGTGCAGGTGTTTGTGGCTGGAGATCATTAGTAAATGATACATGCTGGTCTCAGGGCTGTCCAATTTCCCCACCCTATCCCCTGTGATTTTTTTAACTGCTGCATGACAGCCAGTAAACCAGCAGGTGAAACTTTTTACCTGAAGGGGCTGAGCTTTTACTAGCCGAATTTTCACCTACCTGCAGCTGCTAAAGCAGGGATGGGGAATCCCAACAACAGCTGGAGGGCTTCAAGTTCCCACCCCTGTGTTAAAAGCTCAGGAAAAAACACACAGAGAGGTAGGTGAGCATTAGTTGGCATACTCCATCACCTTGTTCTTGTAAAAGCAGCAGGACAGCAGGCTGTTTCTTATAGGCTTGTCTGTTGAACGAAATCTGGTGCCTCCCGGTATTTTTTGTACTTCTGCTGTGCTAATGGGTTTCACCTTTTGTTCAGCTTGCGCATATACATGTGTTATGCGTGGAGCTTATGCCTTTCTGGGACTCTGGCTCACTCCTACGCTTCAGTGTTTGACAGATGCAAATATGTACACTTTCTTTTACATTACGCAAACCATGAATGAAGCAGCAAGCAAGCGGCATGAGCAAGTACCTAGGCGGTTCTTTCTGGAGATGCTGCATGCACTGCATGCTGAGGAATTTTGGATACCTTTTCATAACAACATAACCATTTTTCAAAGCTGCATTCAGACCTTAACACCATAGGCTGCGATTGGAGCAGGTACCCAGAGGTGCATTTCAAGGCACACTGTTCATTGCAGGTACAAATTTGGTAAATGTACACCAGGCATTATTTATATATAGCCTTTAAGTGCAGATAGAAAATATGCAGACACTTTGCTACACGTGAGGCTTGGGACTCAGAGGTTCTCCCTTAATGATTGCTGTTGTTATGTCATTGATTTATTGATTTATATACTCCTTATATTCCAAAATGGCTTCTAAGTGGTTTACAGCTATAAACTCAATACATAATAAAAATGCACAGTAGCAAAGCCATTGGGGGTATTAAAGCTTCCTCCGTTAAAATATAGAATAAGACAAACAATTGAAAAGCGTAAGAGTTAAAACAATAAAGTCAGGAGCCCTTCTATGTTATTGTTAAACTGCGGCTGGGAAAATGCCAGGCCAGGCCCGTGTCCCTTGAAGGTCATGGCACTGCAGGGAGGAGAAGAGGCTGTGCTGTGAATGACACAGCCTATCTTGAGCAACTTAGCCTTGTGGACAGACACCCAGAGAGCTAAACAAGGGGGGTCAGGTTGCAGTTTGGCTGCTCCCTTCTCCCCTCAAGGCTTCCTAGGCACAAATAAAGCTGGTGGTGTCATAGTCAGCACCCTGGCCGGATCTTTCTCCCCAAGGTGCAGGCCTGGGTACAAGGTGGGACAGGCCACAGCCAGTCTGGGGTCCTTGCCATGATGGTGATATCAAAGGAAATCCTGGTGAAGGGAGTGTTCTCCCTGACACTAGCGCTCTCCGCATTAGGCCCTTTAAAAATTCCTGTCAGCTTAGAAAATGTCAGCTGCTTCCTTTTTTAGATGAAAAAACCATGTTCCCCAAAATGTGGAAGGGTGGAGGAAATGAATATCTGTATCCTGTGCACGAATGTGTGAAATATACAGCAAATGTTCCAACTGTTCTTATTTATCAAGAGCAGTCTCTGTTTTCAGGTCCCTGGTAAATCGTTGTCACTATTTTGACTGTTATGGGAGACTGAGGGATGTTTTCCCCCCCTTAAGAATTGAATAAAGGGGTTTGTGACTAACAGGTTTATTATGGCACCAGCCTTCATGGATCGGAGCCCACGTTTGACAGCTGTATAAATATCTACGGGTATAGATATTACCCCAACACAATCAATGGGGTAATAAAATACAAAAAGTACAATACTGTATATGTAAAGCTTAAGTTATGCAAAGTGACCACATTCACAACAGTCGTGGCTGGTGATAATTCCATCATCATAGCCGAAGAATAAAAATGTAGTCCATGTACATTGGCCTACTTTCCATTCTGTAGGGTTCAGCTCTCTCTCCTCAGGTCACTGAAGGTTAAGCTCTGACTGCATACACCCTCTACATTTAAAGCACATGACTTTCTCCAAAGAATCCTGCCCACGTACGTGGGGCTGCCCTTGAAGACGACTCAGAAACTTGAGTTGGTCTACAGTGCAGCAGCCAGATGCTGGCTCGTGTTCCTTCCAGATGCTGTGTTTTAAAACAGCTGCATTGGTTGCCGGTTCATTTCCAGGCCCGCTTCAAGGTGCTAATGTTGGTGTTGAAGGCCCTAAAGGACTCAGGCTCCAAATAATCTGGTATTAACTGTTACGGCTTTTGCACCCATAGATCCTGGGGTTCGATTAAAAAACCCAAAGTGGTTCCAGAATGTCTGGCATCTGCCCACCCCTACTCTAGGGGGAAGGAGTGTCATTGATGGGGTGCCAGCACAGATAAGGCCCTTCCCCACATCACTACCCCATGCGCTATGCTTGCTGATGGGATCGTGAAGAGGGCTTCCTCTGCAGGCTGCAGCTAATAGAGGAGAGCTTTAAGTGTTTGGGACAAAAGTCATTTAGGGATTTGTAAGTGAGTGACAAAAACTTTGAACTGGTCCCAGTAGCATATTGGCAAACCAGTTTGCACAGGACCACTCACAAAACTGTCAGCCACCTTTCACGCTAGCTGCAAGTAGCCCTGCATGGAATGTGTTGCAGCCATCTAAATATGAGGTTACCAGAGCACAGGTAACTGTTGCTGAGCTATTCTAATCCAGGAATGGCTGGTGCTGGTGCTGGAATGCTGACTGAGCATTGAGGGAGGAACAAAACTGGGGAGATGAGAAATGGAATGGCTGGAATCCCAAACAGGAAAATCTCCAGGCTGCACCATTTTGTTGCACTTCTTAACCCACAAAATGCCAGTGCGCTTATTTCTTTCCGCACCCAGCCTCCACAACTGGGTAGCAAATGTGTCCGAATGTGCTGCTGCTATTCTATAAATTCAACCAGACTTATTCTGAGACTTAATATTTCATTCCAACCTCTTTCAGTTTTCAAAACTATTTGTGGTTTCCTCCTACAGCATATAAAATCTTCTGGCTGGTTTAGTTTCTGATTTTCTGTGGCTTCTCTTTACTGGATAACCTGGAATCTTTATTTTTTTTTTGATGTGCTATATAACGTTGCTCCATTTGGTGCTGCGTCGTGGTTATTATTGTGGGAGGGGTTCTTTTGTCGAAACTGTGATGTTGCATAACCTGCAAGAAGAAAAGCGATCAAATGAAAATAAAATGAGAAACTATTTATAGCCAGTAAACTCTTACAATTGGAAAACTGTTGTGTTCAGTTTCTGAAGCTCATGCTCTGCTTCAAAAACCAGTACCAGGAAGGGTGAATGAGTCCAGCAAGCGTCAATGTGTAATGGGGGGAGCACCGGGGGGGGGGGCTGTGAGAAGAAAGGTGTTAGAAGGTGCTCCTGCCTTCCTCTGTGAAATACTGGGTAGTACAAAACAGGGCAAATGAGGGTTGCTTGGATCTGACACTGCGCCCATATTGACGTCTTTGTGGAATTGAAGTGAGCAAGGAGTAGCACAGGGAGGAACTAATGGGGTCTAGACAAACATTGATCATTTGCCTTTATCCCCTTTCCAATTAGTCTGAAAGTGTTGCATCTTCAGCCCCAGTGAGCATTCTCTTGACGGTAGTTTCATCCAACCTACATTTCTGTTGTGAACATATAAAAATGTCTTACGCAAATGGTCCCCTAAAAGCTTTTCAGCCTGCACCGTTGCTTTTTCCTTCTCCAGTATACTAACCACCCACAGTTAGGAAAAAAACAATAAGTGGGAAAAGGATTAGTTTTGCGGATGTTTTCTTTTTAACAAGTCCGTAGGGATTCTACTGTATGTTATGCTACCTCCTTCCACCCCCATTGCTCCTTAACAATGCTTCTAGCATCAAGACACTGGCCCAATAGCAACCCAACCCAGAGATTTCTGAGACATTTAGTGTTATCTTTAAAAGGCAGCAGCAATTGCAAATTTAGCTTCCCAGAAAAGAAAAATCACCCACAACCTAGCCTAACTAGAAGATCGGTGAGCATTACTGCCCCTGGCATTTCCTGGATTCCTTTAGTTTGGGATGAACTTGGGTTGGGTATCAATCCTCTTGCTAGATTTGTGTGAGTGTGTGCCCCCGTTTTTTGCAGTTCTTTTTATTTTTAATAAACCGAAATTGGCCCAGGCACCTGCTGTCATTGTGCAGATGACAGCTTTATTGAATAATAATTCGGGTGTGTTGGGGCAGATGGAGAAATAAACCAGGTAATGGTGTGTACTGTGCAGCAATTTAAAAATGCTACTTCAAACACAACGGGTGGGAAGGGGGAACAAAATGCTGTGTTCTAAACTGCTAATCTGGATATGCCTTGAGCCTAATGAGAAGGAAGCTGGCAGGCAGTGCCCCCACCCCCTGGTCTGGCTGTAGGTAAGGAGGCAAGCAGGTGGGGGCTGGCTGAGAGCAGATTGAGGTTGGTGGGGCAGTGCCCCTTCTGCCCTAATAGAGCAGACACCACTGGGAATGCACTTGGATTTAGAGGCTTTGTCAGCTCATAAATGACCTCTTTTAAAAAGGGTCACTTTCAGACCTCGGAGTGGATCCATTTTTAATGGACCAGATATGAATTGGACCCTGGGGAGCCTATCCATCCATTGGTTTTCCCCACCTCTGCTTATTCACATTTCTAGCTTCAGAAATGCACGTTTTATATGAATTGCCTCCTGCGTTCTTCCATGAAATATTTTTAAAGAAATGCAAATCCATTTAAATTATTGTATTTCTTCCCTAGCTTTGCATCTTTCTCTAGAAATGAACATATGCAAAATGTATGCAAATCTTCCCCCTCCTTTCTCTATTTTTTGTGATGCAGTTCTGCTCTTTTGGTGTTTGCAGAGCTGAAATTCCCTTTTTCAGTGCAACTATTAAAGGTGCAGGAGTTCTGTCATCTCTCTTTCTGGTGCTAGAAAGGCTCAGAAAGTATGTTTTTAGCTAGGTCCTGGCCTGTCTTATATCTTGCCAACACGACACCTTCAGATAGGGATCCCATGTGTCCAGGCTCTGGACTGATGTGAAATAACTATTCCTTCTTTTATTCTGGAAAGTACAAATTCCTTTTCATTCCCTGTGAGAACTGCACAATCAGCTTATCAAAAGCTTGAAGCTGTTGCTGTCTGTCTGCACAAAAGTATCTGAAACGATGAAGATATGTTTACCCCCCTGTGTGAAATGACGCAGACAGCCCTCAGATTCTCATATCCCACAGAGTGAGACCTTGTTTGTATTTTCAAGTAGAATTTCCGCCTTAAGTGTGCACCGTTTGATGCATTTCAAACTAATGTTCCTTTTCTTTATCTGCTAGTATCTCATTCACACTATTTTTTTTTTACTGATGATAGGAACCATGTTGTGTGACTTTGTGCACCAGGCATATTGTTTCATGTAGGCTGCCATTTGCTCCATGCAATTTCAAATCCCCACATCTAATTATGGCCTGCTTTGGTCCTGGAAATCTACAAGAATATTTACTTATATGAAGCTCCCAGAATGTCTTAGTATGGCAATCCCCTGCCCTCAGGCTTATGAGGCCCAGTGTGGTATAGTGGTTAGAGTGCTGGACAAGGACCAGGGAGACCAGGGTTCAAATTCCCACTCAGCCATGAAGCCTACCTCACAGGGTTGTCGTGAAGATAAAATGGAGAGGAGGAAGAATATGCACATCACCACTGCCTCTCTTTAAAGCAAATACATATAAGCGGATCTATTTTTGGAAACAGCCTTTCACACACTTCCAACATGCTAAATATGGGACTGAGGGCACACATTAGATGTGCACAAATAATACATTTGAGGGTGGAAGTGGTCTATCCACATTATCTTGCCTTCAATAGTGCAAACAACAAAGAGTCTTGAGGCATCTTAAAGACTAACTTTTGTAGGTTTCTTGTAGACTTTCTTGTTGTCCACTTCATCAGATGCAGGAATCTTTGCTGTTTTTGAAATGTTGAGAGAAAGAAAGAGTCATCTGAGGAAAAAGTAAGTTGGTTGGTGGGCTAGAGGGACAACCGAGGGAGAATGAGACGAAGGTAACACTTGAGTATACTTATAAGAGAGTTGATAGTTGTTACTGTAGATAAGCTAGGTGGGACGTGGGTGGCGCTGTGGGTTAAACCACTGAGCCTAGGGCTTGCCGATCAGAAGGTTGGCGGTTCAAATCCCCGCGACGGGGTGAGCTCCCGTTCCTCGGTCCCAGCTCCTGCCAACCTACCAGTTCGAAAGCACGTCAAAGTGCAAGTAGATAAATAGGCACCGCTCCAGCGGGAAGGTAAACGGTGTTTCCGTGCGCTGCTCTGGTTCGCCAGAAGTGGCTTACACATGCTGGCCCAGAAACTGTATGCCGGCTCCCTCAGCCAGTAAAGTAAGATGAGCGCTGCAACCCCGGAGTCGTCCGTGACTGGACCTAATGGTTAGGGGTCCCTTTACCTTTACCTTAGATAAGCTAGAGTGGACACACTGGCCGCATTCACACCATTCATTTAAAAGTACTAATATACTGCTACAAACATCCATGGTTCCTTCCCAAAGAATCCTATGAACTGTAATCTTTTAAGAGTGCTGAGTGTTAAGGGACACCCCCCTCCCACAATCCCCATATTTCAATGGGAAGGATTGATTGTTAAACCACTCTGGGGTGAGCCATAGCTCAGTGAGCCATGCCTTGCACAGACAGATCACAAGTTCAGCATCTCCAGGGAGAGCTAGGAAAGGTTTGAGAGCGACTGTTAGCCCATGCAAGCAATTCCAAGGTAGATTGACGAATGGTTTGATTCAGCGCAAGGCATGACAACCAGAGATTCAATCTCCTCATTCAGGGGAGCTCACAGGTTGGGTATTGCCATTCTATGCTGCTTGTAAGCTTATAAACTTCTCATCTGGAGTCTGTCATTGCACAAGGCAAAATGCTGACCAAGGTGAACCAGCATGAAGTAGTCTGAGTCAGCATGGTGATCCTTCTGTAACAATCCTGAAGTGCTCCCATTTCTCCCTAAGTTTATGCATCTTATGCTGGAGTTGGAGTGTCCTGATTTGACCTTCTTTGCCCTGCCTGAACTGAGCGGCTGTGTTGGTAAAGCCTATGGCTGGAAAGAGGGCCAGGAGTTCTGCGTGGTTCTGCTGGGCCCTCAAAGAGGTTGCACGAAATACTCTCTATGGTGGGATCTTGGCCAGTTATGTTTGGTTCACCATTTCTGTTTGGAGGGATTGCTAGGAATGAATAGTTTGGTAGATATGAGTACAATTGACTGAAAGTGGAGATTCAAGGTGTGGAAATTTTGGGCAGGGGGCAGTGAGGGGAGGCATTGTTTGTGAGGCTGGTAGCCTCACATTAGCTGCCATCTGATAAGGTAAAGGGACTCCTGAACATTAGGTCCAGTCGTGACTGACTCTGGGGTTGTGGCGCTCATCTCGCGTTATTGGCCGAGGAAGCTGGCGTCCAGCTTCCAGGTCATGTGGCCAGCATGACAAAGCCGCTTCTGGCGAACCAGAGCAGCGCACAGAAATGCCGTTTACCATCTGATAGTTAGCCTCTAACCCACACAATGGCAAACTAAATGCAAGGGTACAGCCCCCAGCCCCATTTTATGTGCTCCCCACCCCATGTCTTCTGAAACTGTTACTCTTCCACTCCATCACAGATGCAATCTTCCTATTCGTTTCCTTTTTATCTTTCCTGGATTGTTAAAGGGTCAGTATTTTATTTGATAAATGTACTTGCTTTCTCCCCTTGTTGCATACTTTGGAGGAAAGAAGGTTTCTCTGACCCTTTCCAGATGTCAAAGAACAAATTTGTAATCTTCTGTTCTATGTATCAAACCTTGTGGGGTTTACTTCTGCATAAACCTGCACAGGATCGGGCATTTTAATTTGAAGTAGCCATTGTGAAAATTGAAATGGGTGTTTTCTTGATTCTGGAGTAGATAATCCCAAACACCTTTGTCTCTGGCTCATGAGGGCTCCAACTGATGACCAAGGGAATGCAGCCCTTGCCCGCAACCTGCTTTAGCCCTTCTACCCATAAGTATTTTGTGTGTGTGTGTGTGTGTGTGTGTGGTGCACACAAACCTTCCTGGTCTTTCCCACTTAACCTAAATTGAGCAGGAGTTTTGCTTTTTCTGTGTTGTTCTGTGGCTGCACCTAGAGCAAAACTCTTCACCCACCCACAAAGTGAGGAAGCGTAGTCCTGCTCAGGGTAGTGGGCAGTGTAGTGTGTTTGTGTGTGAATGTCACGCTGTGTACTGGTAGATTTTATCCATGGATGGGGAAGGGAGAGAGGGAGTGTTGAACCTCACAACTTCAGACAGGAGGAAACAAGGACTGCCTTGTAGAACAGAGGAAAACTGCATCTGGTCCAGCATCCTGCTTTTGACACTGGTTATCCGGATGTCCCAGGTGGCGCTGTGGTTAAACCACAGAGCTTAGGGCTTGCCGATCAGAAGGTCGGCGGTTCGAATCCCTGTGACGAGGTGAGCTCCTGTTGTTTGGTCCCAGCTCCTGCCAACCTAGCAGTTCGAAAGCACGTCAAAGTGCAAGTAGAAAAATAGGAACCGCTACAGCGGGAAGGTAAACGGCGTTTCCGTGTGCTGCTCTGGTTCGTCAGAAGTGGCTTTGTCATGCTGGCCACATGACCTGGAAGCTATACGCCGGCTCCCTCGGCCAATAATGTGAGATGAGCGCGCAACCCCAGAGTCGGTCACGACTGGACCTAATGGTCAGGGGTCCCCTTTACCTTTACTATCCGGATGTGTGCGGGAAGCTCTCAAGCAGGGCAGAAACAAGACAACAACCTCTCCTTGTTACCTGTCCCTTGCCCCCTCCCTCTTCCTCACTGGGGGTATGCTGCCTTTGAACATGAAGGTTCTCTTCAGGTACCGTGGGAAACTCCTGTCGAGAGAAGCCTCCCTCTGCAAGGGGCTTTCCTGGGGCGCTCTTGGGATGCAGCCGGAAAGCACTGGGGCAGTGCCAGCGACAGTGCCGATGCCCACTAGACGGGACCCACGTCCCGCTGCCGAGCCTTGGCTTTTGCCCGTTCCTGCCTCGATCCTTCCCACCAGGCCACCTCGCCATCTTCCGAGATGGGCAGAAACCTCTCGCCTACCTCCAAGCCCTCCATGGCAACCGTGGATTGATGGGCGCTGTCGAGGGTGGCTCTGGGAGGGGTAAGCTCCCCCCCGCGGCCAAGCTTAGAGGGGAGGCAGCCCTTCTGCGGGGTGAGGGGGCACCCCTCTCATTTCTCTCCCCCCAGCTCCTCCCTCCAACCCCTCCCTCCCTCCGGCCCCTCCTTCCTCCCAGCCCCCCCCCCACCTCCCCGCCTGCGCTGTCATTGTCTCGGGCGGGCGGGCGGGCGGCGGGCGAGGCTCCGGGCTGGCTGGCATCTCTGCCAGCGCAGGCGAGGCAACGAGCGGAGAGAGGCCGGCGCCCGCTTCCCGCGGAGGGATGCTCCTTCTGCTCCTGCCGCCCCTGCGCTCCGAGCCCGGCCCCGCCGCATCGTGCTGACCGCCGGGGGGTGGGGTGGGGTGGGGTGGAGGGCGCCCAGGGGGCAACGGAGGGGGCGGACATGAAGAAGATCTGGGTGAAGAAGCGTCTCCAGGTAACGGGTCCGGGCGTGGGACGGAGAGGAGGGAAGGGACGGGGTGCCCAGCAGGCATCATCGGGGCGTTGTGGGTGCCAGAGGGGAAACTGAGGACGCGCATCTCACGCGGAGCCCCACCCGCCTTTCCCGGAGTAGGATTCCCCGCCGCTGGTCTCGGGATGTGTGCCACCTTGTTGTCGGGGTGGGGGTTGGCCACGCCAGGGTGGCGTTTGTAGATCGGTGGTCCTCTGCCCCCACCTTCCAAGCCACTGGGCTCGAGGTGATGATGAGCAAGGTGCTGTGTGGGGCTTTTAAGAAATGCCCGGGATGGAATGGGGGGGGCGATTAGAAGAACTGTGCCTCTTCTTCCCCTAAGATGCCCGAGGCGATGGATCCTGGGGGGTCATGGCTCTTTTTACTCTCCAGCCCCCAACCCCGTGGCCACGGAGGCTGAGCGCCTCTGCGTCATGATCCGGCACTGCGCGTCAGCACCTGGCAGGAGCGCAGCTCCTCGTGGCCTGGACGTCACTCGGGGGCCTCCAAGCAGGGATGATCGGAAGGGGGGGGCTTCCCGGTTCAACTAATAGGGGGGAGGGAATCATTCACAGCAGGCATAGCTAGGGCATGTCATCACCCCAACACTGCCTGCTCCAGTAATAACGTACCCTACTACTTTTCCACCCCACCTTACCCCTCCAGCGCTGATCGTCCAGCCAGGATGCCCCACCAGCTTCCCTCTCTGCAAGGAAGGGACTGGGAAGCAAGGGCACCAGATGAAATGAGGAAGGGCAGCGGGGGTTGTCATCCTTCGTGCTTTTTAGCTGTCCAGAAGCATCTGTCTAGGCATCCTTGGAAACAAGATGCTTGATCTTTGATCAGATGGCTCAAGGCTCTCCTCTGTTTCTACAGAGGCCTGCGGCCTTGGCAGCCTGAGGGGAGATGAGCTTTCTAGACCTGAGGACAGGGGTGCCAGTGTCTCACCTCTGCAGAGCAGAGAGCTGTTGCATCCCAAACCAGGCAGGCAGGAAACATTGACACACATGGTGGAGAGGGGAGCATAGATCCTTCCTAAACATCCCCCCCTCTCCTATATGCAGTTAAGAATGGAGAGCAGCAGAGAAAGAAGGGCCCTGGCTGGTAAAGAAGGCTGTAGACCCTAGTCAAGGCTATTGTATCCCCATTGCTAAGAAGGGATTTGCCTCCTGGCAGCCTTCAGCTGCAACACCTCTCTTGCTTGGTACTTACCTCTTTGTCCAAATGCCATTTCCCCTTTTCCCTACCATCTTAGTGCAACTCATATTGAGCAGGATGTCTGGCAAGGTGGCCACCTTAAATTTTGGGCTGCTTGTGCTATTGGCCATGGAGCAGGGATGCACTTTGCCTGCCCAGATGCCTTTTTGCCCAACGTGCCACAGTAGGAAGCTGCTGGGTATGTGATCCTGGAGCCAGGGCTTGCCCATTGCCATGTGCCTGACAGGGGGATGCCAGCCAGGTACCTATTACTGCCCTTTTATTGCATTTCCGTTTTCTTAATGGGGGAATTATCCACCAATAGCATAACTAATCTATTCATACATCTTTCTGGCCTGGCACATGGGCTGCCCGCCAGCGCCAGTCTTGTTTGGGCAAGCTGGCTTGGCTGGAATACAAATCCACCTGGATCAGTTGCTGTTGGGAGCATTTGTTTCTTCTGGCTGGAGTTTATCCCCTTATACCTCCCACATCAGTGATGTCCAGTACAAAAGAGAAAAGGCCGAACTGGGTGGGGTGGGTGTGTACATCACCCTCTCTCTTGTGCCAGCACCCTGCATCACCACATCTCTTACTTATTACAGAATGATCCTGTCACCTCCATTTATTGCTGCACAAGGTGTTTCACCTCACTATTAGCATTGTGGAACTCTAGCTGGTAGAGCAAATTTTATGGGAGATGGGACAGCAGGAAATCTGGGAGTGAGGAGTGGGCGACTTTGTGCATCAGATGCTGTGTGTGTGTGTGTGTGTGTGTGCGCGCGCGCTCGTGCGCACATGCACGTATCAGCTTACACACACACACAAGTGCATCTGTTTCACTTGTCCTGAATTCAGAGAGCTGCCCTTCCCTGATGGGAGACATGTGTGGCCCGTCCTTTGGCAACCTCTCACCTAGGAAGCCAGTTGTAGTTGGATGCATGTGCCAGGGCTGATTTCCCACGTGGATCCCGTAAGTCTTGATGGCTGCTCGGAGCCACTTAGAAGAGCATGATGGAGGCGAGAGAGTGAGCAGAGGGGGAAGCCATTACCAGTGGCAGCACTTCAGCCTGTTAGGTTGCTGTGCCTGCGCATTTGGGGCAACTGGACTGGATCTTTATCTGTGATTGAATGCACAAGATGTGCCTCTTCTGAGGGGACTCACCAAATGTTGCAGACTCCCAGCTACATCAGGGGTCACCAGAAGGCAGCAAGATGAGAGTTTAAACAGTGGAACACTTATTTTTGGGTGGGGGGCAATCTCTATGAGGATTTCCTTCCAGGAAAGGGGCAGAAAGTCAGCTTCTTTCTTCTAATCTGCCTGGATCTCCACAAGCACTCAGGCTCCTGTCCTTCTGACTTTTCCCTACTTTCAGTGGAGCCAGCAGCACATGACCTTGGGTCACACCCACACCATATGTTTAATGTACATTGCTTCCTCCAGAGACTCCTGAAAGTTCCAGTCTACCTCTCAGAGTACTACAGTTCCCAGTACCCTGATCAAACTACAATTCCTAGGAGCCATGCACACTAATTGTAGGTGTGGATTTGACCATTGTGCTTGGCTCTGGTGGATCGCATGCCTTGCAAGGCATGGTGTAGATTAGGCATCCCCAACCTTCGGCCCTCCAGATGTTCTGGACTACAATTCCCTGTTAGCTAGGGATCATGGAGGTTGTAGGCCAAAACATTTGGCGGGCTGCAGGTTGGGAGATGCCTGGTGTAGATAGTACAGTAGGGGTCTGATACACTTTTTGCCCTGGTGGCAAGTTCAGAAGTAGGTGGAAGGCCTTTCCCCTGAAGCCTTTCCCCTGGCCTCCTGCTGGGGTTCTGGTCTCTTTGGTGACTGATGACTGTATCTCATGAGCACTGCCTCATCATCAGATTTCCACTATCTCCCTCTCTCCATCTCAATTGGAGGTAATGCTTTTTCCTTTTCTTTTTCCTTTGCAGAAAGGTGGCCACTCGCGGCGTTTTGGGCGCTTCACGCATGGTGCGTTGTATTACTTCTGCCCCTTCCTGCCAGAGGCTTTCCTGATATGTTGGGGGCTGGTGGAGGGGAGGGAAGACAACAGGCAAATAGAAAAAAAGAGTCTAGTTAGGGTTGAGGGGGGTATGACTATCCTATCCCAGGTGTGGCCCTACAGATGTGCTGAACTACAGCTCCCATTATCAACGGCCTAGGGCTGATGGGAGTTGTAGTTCAGCTGCATCTAGCGGGCCAAGGATTCCCTACACCTGTCCATAGCAACCTCCTCCTGCACCCACTTTGGGAGGTAGACTGTGGGGGTGCGATGAGCTTAGCTGATAGAAGTTAGAGCTCAGTTTGTAGACCTTGGGAGCTGTACATATTCTACAAAGGCAAGGGCTTCTGTTCTGTTAACGAGTGACATTTTATATGTATAGTTTCTCGTACAAGGTTGCAGTGATGGGAGAAACTACACCTTCGCAAAGTTGACCTGTCTCAGATCTCTACAAGGGATAGAAGCCCTGCCCTTTTCAGAATAATGAGGCAACATTGCCAAAAGGGGATATCCAAAGGGAAGCTGTGCATTGTGATATGGTGGCATTTTTGTTGTGTGTGTCTTATATAAGGAAGGACCAAAAGACAGATATTTCAGAGGGTTCGAATTGCTTTGTGCAGAATCACATTTATGACATTTGGGTTACCCTGTCTCAGCTGAATCCTATCTCTTGCTCTCACACACAGCCTCTTGGCTCCTCCTTTTATGTTTGAGCAAACAAGCTCTCTACTTAAAGCATTGTTTCCTATTTTGACCACACCAGGAAACAATGGTTACCAGCTTTGGAACAAGTCAGGATATTAAACCATAGTTTGAAGTTGGTTTAATCGCCTGCAATGTTCTGAAGCTGGAAACTGTAGTTTCCCAGCTTGGACAAAGCAGGAAACTATGATAGTATGGAGGATTACTGGTCTTAATTGCAGGTCAGGCAAATAGAGGCAAACAGGGGCTGTATTTGTGAGAAAACTCCTCATTCATCTTTTGCTGTCTAAACTGGACAATAATAATCCAAACTCCCCCACTGAGGTCCATGTTCTGGTTAAGGTTGGGTTTATTTCTTTGTTTTGCATAGAACTGAGAATTGTAACATGAACAAAGTGGAATGATTCGCTATATACATGTACAGTCAGTGTGTGTGTGTATGTGTGTGATTCTCTGTCCCTCCTTGATGCTACCCATTGGTAATGTATTTAGGACAGGCAAGCTGATGTCCATATAGAATTCCCTATGACAGTACATAGTGCTGGTCCGTAGCTTAGGTGGCTTTAAGATGCATTCAATAAATTCAGAGAGGGTAGGCCTATCCATTGCTATTAACTGTAATAACTAAAAATAAAATGTGCTTGTTCAGAGGCAGTGTATCTTTTATTACCAGATGCTAGGGACAAAATACAGAGGTTGCTCCTCAGGTTAATGTCCTGATTGTGAGCTTGCTGGGGGTGGGTGTTGGAAGGGAGGGTTTGTGGTTAGCTACCATTTGGAAACCGTAAATGCTGGAGTAGGTGGATCTTGATCTGATCCTGCATGTTAAGCTCTATATAGTTATATAATAGGTGGCTTTTGTTGCCACCCAACAAGGTTTCCTTTGATCAGCTGGCACTTCGATTGCTGTGACTTATAGGTGGAGGCAGCAGCTTGGGGGAAAGGGAATGAGAAGGTCATAGCTTGGAGGAGTGGAGAAGATACTACTGATGCTGGACATTTTGAACCCGGGTCTTGAAACACGTGGGGATTATTAAAGAAATGGCTGTTGCAACCCCACCCACCCCAGCCCAAGTTTTTAATTTAGTTTTCATTGAATGAGTTTTCCTGCTAGATTTCACTCCCCAGGCAGGTCCTTATGAGTTTCAATGGCAGGGCGGCACCTTCTACCATTTAGGTTATGTCCGTATGCCTTGCCTTCTTGTCCACTTTCCCTGCACATGCACTCTCCCAAATTTCAATGGGTTTCATGGGCCAGGGGCTATAAATCCCCCCTTCCATCACATGTTGAAATATTTGAGGGCCTGGAATGAATTGGGCGGTAACGCTTTGTTGACGTGTGTCTCTCTTTCTTGCTGCCCCTATGGAAGCGAAGTTTTCCGCTCCTGCAGAAAGCAAAGTTACGGTAGGAAATTGTGCTGCCTCATGCTTTTCTCTTCCCAAGCTATGTCTCATCCCACACCCTCTCCCAGCCTACCCTCCTGGTTCTCTCCATGCCTCTGTCTTCATCCTCCTGCTGCTGCTGCTCTCTTACTTTGCGGGGCTCATCCTATTCTCGCAGAATTTGGTGGGCATCCTTTTGCTTCTCTGTATGACTGGCCTGAGCATCTTCCCTTCCCACACTGCCGCCAGCCCTTCCCTGCACTACTAGTACATGACGGGAGGTTATCTCTGTCTCTCCACGTGAATCTTGCTATTATGGGCCTGACTTGATTTCCCATGGAGGAGATGGACATGCGATGCAGTACATGGATCCCCTTCTGCCCCCAACATTCTCTCTTTTTAACTGAAAGCAGACTTCGAGGAGGTACAGTTGTGGGAGCAGCTTGACACATTCCCTTCCAGCTATTACTCTGCTGAAATAAAAATAAAATAAATCTCACACACGCACCAGCTCTTCAAGTCCTCCTCCAAAAGGAGCAGGGCTCTCAAAGTCTCACTTTTTTTGTTTGACTTCCGTTCACCTGGCATGGCTGTGTTGTTGGCCTTTCTTCAACCTGCCAGTCGATTTGCTGCCACACTGATCTATCAAGCATCACTCACAACTCTCCCTATGGTTTTCTTAGCTGTGGGGTAAAGGCTCCTGCGGAGAGCTGCAGCTGCCAGAAAAATGAGCCCCCCCCCTTCTCCCTTTCCTTTTGTTTATGGAGGAGCCACCATGCCCAAGAGGGGCACACTTCTGGGCTCTTAGTATTTGACTGCAAAGACTTACTAATTTATGTATATATGTTTATCCAGCCCTTCTTTGGGGATGCACAATCCAGGCTGTACTTGGGAGCAATCTGTCATGCTTCCATCTGGAATCTCTCTGAGGTTGCTGTTGAACCAAGGGGGGTGGACAGAATGATAACCTACATGTTAATATGTAGTACCGGTAGCATGTAACTTTTTCAGATATAGATATATTTAAAAAGCAATTTCAGAAAGCTGTAATTGGGCGTAAAGGAATGGTGGCTTGGGAAGGCTTAAGGTATTCCCACCAGCGTGTTTTCCCACTCAAATTAGTTCCCTTTAAACTGTTCTTTCCACCTGCAGGGAAGAAGATACAGCCCCCCTCCCATATCTTTCTCCCTGTGGAGAGGAAAGCAGCAGGGGGAGGGGAAAGGCAATTATAAGCAGAAAAATGGCTGCTGGGGGGAAAAGCACCTCCTTCCCACCCACAGGTCTTCTGATCCAGATTGTAGCCTGACTTGCATTTTTTTGAAAGAGAAAATATGTCTATAATATGAAGTTTTGCCATGAAAGCCCATTTTCCCTTGCAAAGTGTGGCTTCTGAGGCAGTAATTTGCATCTAAGGAAATACAAGAAGAAAGGGAGTGCTTAACCCTTTCCCTGCCAGGGACATTCCCAACTGTTACACTTGCCTCTTCCAATGTTCAGGGCCCTTGTTTACCTAGCAGACAAAGTTCTGGAATTCCACAGAGGTAGAACCACAGAGATACAAATCTGAAGAGCCTCCCTTGGGCTCTTTTCAAGGGAGAAGGAATGGGCCTTCCAGGCTTCCTTACTTGCAGCTATGGTATTTGTTTTCCTCTAGGCACTATGGCAGCCCTCAGTATCTAGATCCTGACAAGGTAGCAAGTTATTGAGAGTTGAAACCTGCACTGCAAGGATGCCACTTGTTGTGCAGGGCCCTGGATAATCTGCATATGTTCTTGCACATGGCTGAGTCAACACAGTTTGCCATTTGATGCCTTTCCCTGAGTATGGTAGACTCCAGGCCATTGCTGTTGGGCACATTTCAAATTAGGGGAGTCCTGAAAGAAAATGAAAACTCCACAAAGAGAATGCTTCTTAGAATCAGATTCATTTCATTGTATTTAGTGACCAGCCATCATGTCTTTCATTACATTCAGAGCATTCAAAATGATCCGTGATAAGCCTTAACCCAAAATAAAACCATACTAATGTATAAAATGACCTAGAATGCCACAAATACAACCCTAATACAAATATTGTTTAATGCTTTTCCAATGCTACAATAATAAAACTGTGAGCATAACAAAGACCTGCTCAAGGATTCTCTAAAACTGGGCCTTGGCGGTGGTTCAAGAGCATCTCTGCTGGAGCAGAGCATCTGACACCATTTTGTATGTTTTTCCTCTGTGCCCCCCATACTTTAGTAAACACTTATGAAAAAAGAATCTGCATCACCAAAAATATAGACAATTATTTCCAATAATGAGTAATTATTTTATGCAATTCAATTTTTATATTGTGCCTTCTCTTCATAACACCAATAAAGGAGTCAATTTTGTCACAATCTGGCCACCCCTTTACTGAGAGCTGAATTTTCAAGATCTTACTTGGGACTTCTGAGTCTCGTGGGATCTGTTTGTGACTCTGCCATACAGTTTTGATGGATGGGTAGAAGCACCCAAGGCGAAGGTGTGGACTGACCTGTCAATCCAAGGTTCTCCCCTCACCTTGTCCTTTCTCTTGCTTCAGACTCGGAGACGGGAGAAGATGATGCCAGCAGCACACAGGTGACCCAACGCAGCCAGCTCCAGGATGAGACCACCTATAGCTCCCCGACAGGTGAGGAGAAGCAGGCAGGTGAATGGAGAGGTTTGGCAAGCATTCTGAGCAGAATGGGCATGAAACTATATTTCAAACTGGACGTTGCTGCTGGTGCCCCAGCAATTCTGCCCCCAAATCCCCTCACAATCCTGAGACTGTAGCCTCCCTGCTGCCTGGCCCTTTCTGAGGCAAGAGTGGTATGTCACATAATACGGTACCATGCCAACACAAAGAGGCCCCCCCCCTCCCGTGATTTGTCCACCATGAATCCTATGAGCAGGGTCGTCTTCTGTCCCTGAGTGTCCAGCTTTTTGGATCATTAGCCAAAGAGTTTAACTCTCTCTTCAGGGTTCCTTTTTGCAGGCAGCTACCATTGGAGCATGAGAATTACTGCTCCCCGGAGACATAGCCAACCTGAGATCACATTTTCCTGGAAGAAGGGCACATATTAACCGACGCAGAACATTAATTTAATAAAGAGGGCAACTTTATATCAGAGGAGGACTCAGCAAAGCATAAAGGGCATTAGATTCCACCGGAATAAAACTGAACAATCGCAGCCTTTAACTATAGCCTTCTCATGCTAGGTGCCTTCAGTACACGGTCACTTTGGACGGTGCTCATACACCTTCCACAGAATGACTAGGCAAATGGGGCAGGGGGAGATAGAGCCCTTGGTTGACCATGCATCCCAGTTAGCAAATTGTGCTTAATGGGGGCTGTATTCTGAATTGAGCAACACTTGGAATCTTTAATGAAGAGGGTTTAAGTGTTGATGGGCATAGATAGATAGATGATAGATAGATAGATAGATAGATAGATCATTCTGCATAACATTATACTGTATTAAAAAACCAATCATGCTTCCGGGTGACAAAGAAACAGAACTCGGGATGGAGCTGTGCACATGTTTACGCAGCTAGGAGCAAGCTGGATTCTCAGAAGTCTGCAGTGTGGGGAGTCAGGTTTATTTCCCTGAGAACACCCACCTAAGCAGGTGAATAGTTTCCATTCATTCTTTTGAGCAAATCTATGAGATTATTCCCTGTACGCTTCTCACTGTTAGCAACCTTCTTTGACTTCAGAGACTTTCTCTGAAGTTTCTCAGCCCCACTCACCTCACAGAGTGTTTGTTGTGGGGGAGGAAGGAAAAGGAGAATGTTAGCCGCTTTGAGACTGCTTCGGGTAGTGATAAAGCGGGATATCAAATCCAAACTCTTCTTCTTCTTCTTTCCAACCTCAGTTTTTCATTAGGCATCTTTTAGTCACCTGTTTGCCTTTCCACAATCTCCTTTACTTTAAATCGTTCTTTCCTCTCTCGAAGTGTCTCTTTAAAAAAATTGCAATCCTATTACCTCACACACTTTTTACTGAACAAAAAAACAGGTCCCAGTTTTCCATCACAAAATAGGTTTCCCATTGTTTTGATCATCCTGGTGCCTCTTTTTCGGTGATTCCAGGGACAACAACACAAGGCATAAGCTCCCATTTTCAGTTGGGCAACTTTATCCCAAACAAGCTTGTCTTCAGTGCCTGGCATAGAGTAGTGCATTTCTGGCCTTCCATTGCTCCTCCTCCTTCAGTAGGTAGTGTTGGTGAAAGCTAGTCTCTAAAAAGTGGGGAGAACAATTGCAAAGTAGGATAAACAAGCCAATGATTGCAATGCACTGTGCATGTTAAAAGAGCTGCACAGATATTCATTTATATCATTTCAATAAGAAATCGTCCATCTCTCCTTCCTTCACTGCAAATGCCTGACCTTGTGTGTTGCATAATTATGTTTCCCTCCACTCTGGCCACATCATCTTGGTGGCTGAGTTGAGTTATTAAGTGACCAACCTGGCCTTGTCTTCTTTTCCTGCTTCGCCCCTCTTCTTTGTCCTTTCCAGCTGAGTCCCCAACTGAGAGAAAAATGCTTATTCTTAGCCCTCAAGAACACGGCCTGACGCTAACCCATGATATATGCAGTGGCACTGCACGCTCCAAGAAACGGACACTTTACAGCCTCCTAAATTAAACAATATTGATAGAATCTCAGGTTATCAGGCCCCAATCTGATGCAAGGGAGATGGGGGGCTTCCCAGCCCCCTCGATCAGCCCATGTCTGTCTTTCCTTGCAGGGGAGTCGGACACGCTGGTGGATGCCTCCATGAAGACCACTCCGACCTCGGTGCCAGGCCTGTCCCAGACAGATGAGCACTCCACCTGGTCAGGGAGCCAGACCACGGTGTTGGAGAAGGACCCAGAGGCTGGCCCCACAGTGAGGGGACCCTACCTGCACCCCAGCATTCCAAGGCAAGCACCTGCCGAGGCCCGGCACCTGGGGGTGGAGCCGCTGGTGCGGGCATCACGGGCGGAGCTGATTGGCGTGGCCCCGGGGTCCGAGGACAGCCTGTCTCTGGGGAGCGACCCCTACGGCAGTGCCTTCAGCCTGTACCGGGGCCGTGCCCTCTCCTTGCACGTGTAAGTAGCCGTGGGGCCGTGGAGTGGGGTGCAAGGGCCATTATGCTGGGATCATCTCTTTCCCCCCTACTCTCCAGTCATAATTCCTCGCTGAACCCTCAACCTCTCAAGTCATTGATTCCGAGGCACCACCGAAACTTTCCCGAGCCCCATCATCACAGTCCCGATCCCTGATGTCATGGCACCTTCCATCCACAGCCCCCACTGCACTCTCTATACCCTCTGAAGCCACCCACACTATCCTGCCATTCTCTCTCCTACTGCTTCCTCTGCTGCAGTATCTTCCCCCTCCCCATCGCCTCCTGCCTTTGCTCTCCTAAAATGTTGCTATGAGGACAATGGGCTGCATAGGTAGGTATCCGCTGCTGCCCCAGGCTTCCCCCTCCCCAATCAGCATAGAGAGCAGAGTCTCCATAGCTCCCCCCCGGGGGGGTGGGGGGGTTGCTGTCTTCCTTTGGCCTGGAGCTGACCCTGTTTCACATAAAGCCAATGGCATCAGTAATGGGCCCTCCAACACCAAACTTTGAGAGATGCCCATTTATTTGGGGCATCTATTGTGGCACTTAAAAAAAAAAACCCAAACACAGTGGGCTGCACTCACTCTTCTGACACATGGCAATATTGTTATTAAAATAATGCCTATATCACCTTTCATTTCAAAAGGAATACCAGTCCTGGTATGGGCTAGCGAAGAAATTGCCATGACCAAGCGAGTCATTTAAGCCCTCCGAATCCTCGATAACCCAAATCCAAATTTATAACTTATGGGTGCAACTGAGCTAATATTAAGCACTTCTGAGTTCCATTTACTTCAAGGGAAGATTAAGCACCTGCTTAAAACGAATCCTTTTGAGATTAGTGGGACATAAAAGTGCTCTACTGAGGCTTGATTGCGCTTTATGTAAATTAGCCAAACCGAGACAGGACCATTGGATGGGAAATTGCCTTTTCATCTGAATGTTTGATTTCACCCACACAGAGACGAGACCCCCATAGCTGGCTTGGTGTAGGGTAAAGGTGGAGACAGTCACAGGAGGTTGTGATTGTCATATAGACAGGGGCCTATACTGTTCCCACCAAGGCCTAGATTAATGGGAAGAAATAGCAGGGTTTCGATGCCACCATCCGCATTCGTGGATTTTAGTTTAGAAAAGTAAAGCGAGTGCATCATTCAGGAATATATAATTATGCATGGTGTAGAGTAAGTGGATACAAAGTTTTAAAGCAGGGATTTTGGGGTTGTTTCCCTTCCTCTCCACTCTGATAAGTGTGAAGTCACAAGTTAGATACTAGGCAAAACTTAATTAGAAACCAGGAGAAACTTTTTGTCAGAAAGCCAAATAATATAATATGTAATTTGTTATGCACTGCCTCAGCTATGTTAGCCCCATCCATCATAGCCTGATGGTCAGAGATGATGGAATTTGTAGTCCAGCATCATCTGCAGGGCCACAGGTCCCCCAGCCCTGATATCTGGCAAGGAATGTTACTATTTTTTAAAATAAAGCTTCCATGACGTGAAAGAGAGACTGGTTGCTGGTGATTAAGGGAATGGAAATTAAGAACCCAACAAATGATGTAATGGTGGTGATGTGATTGTCTTTTTGGTAGTGGTGCTTTTAGCTACACTAATGCGACTTTTGTTACCAATTCAACACACACACATTTTAAAAAACCCCGTTAAGAACTCCTTTTATCCCAGAAATGTAGCGATGCAGGGAGGCAAACAGGGAGAGATGATAAGCCGTGTCGAGTGCCAAATCTCTTCCTCATACCATATATAGACCCATTTCAGTTTCTGAGCCATTAGCAGGCACTGCCCACACATTTTTATTATTTCCCCCCTGTAATAATGGGAAACTGGATACCAGCGGTTTTTCTTAAAAGCGAAAGCTGAAACCCTTCGTGCTGTGAAAATGGCAGCACACTCCATGCTAACTACAGAGGCAGTGAGTGTAGTAAGGATCTTTGAGAGGGTGGGTGCAGAGCTACGTTAGGTCACTTGAGACTCCCTCATCTCCCTCTTCTTTCCTCCTGAGTTTGCTTTCCCAACTTTATCCCCACGCTTATCATCCTCTGGCTATGGTACCTGACTAAGTATACACTTGTATTATTCTCACTGTGTGCATGCAGCTGGACACGCATGCCCATTTGTTGTAAGGAACTGAGTTGGCCTTGGAATGAATGTGTGTGTGCCAAGTATCTGTTCGTATGTACACCTGAGTTAGTGTTTGTACCTGTGGAAAACAGCATGTCTGTGTACAGTATGCAGCTCTCTATTCTCCTACCCTCTGCCTTCTGTTGCATTTCTGGCTGCACCAGGGCCTCCCCTTGTCTTCCGCTGCTTCCTCAGGCCAGGCCAGCCTATACTCATCTACCACTGATGCACAGCCTCCCCCCAATCTCTTCCTTTGCCCTAGTGCGGCACCTGGCCTGGCTTATTCAGCAGATAAGACCAAGAGTTGGATCTTGCCAGGAAGAGTGGGTATTTTCCCTGGACTTTTGGCAGAGAATCCCAGTTCACCCATCTGGCCAGTCTTGGAATCAAATATGATGATGATTTATTTATATGCCACCCATCTGACTGGGTTGCCCCCAGCCACTCTGGGCAGCTCCCAACAAATTAAAACATAGTATGACATCAAACATTTAAAAAATCCCGAGTTTTTATGAGGCAAGACCCATCACAATGCGATCCAGACCACAGTACGCCACAGCACAGAGCAGGGGCACTGCAGAAAGATCTAGGTGGGACAAACAGCTTGAGGAGATTCAGATAGTAAGCCAAGCCACACAGGAAGATAGTAAGCCAAGCTGTAGGAAGAGCCGCCGCCCAGCATGCCCTCGCAGCGGTTCCTGGTCGGTCCTGGACTCCCGCTGATGGGCGGGCGCCTTGGTGCAGGGCGCCACTAACCCTAATGGGTAAGACGGCCCTGGTTCCTCCTCCTCATTGCCCCATGGGTAATTTAAACCCCAGGTCTGCTATTAGGAAGAGTTGGTCATGTGCTTTTTTTCTCCAGGGGGCACTCAAGGGTACAAAGACCTCTTTTTGTTGTGAGGCACTTACTGTAACAACTTCATGGTGAGTACTGGCACCTATTTTTCTAGAAAATAGCACTGGTTCTCCATATTTACTTATTTCATAAAAACATAGCAAGGCGGAGTAGGAGGATAAAATCAACAAAAGGATAAAGTCAGCAAATATAAGGATAAAAACAACAAAAGTTCCATAAAGCAGCATTCAAAATGTCAATAAGACATCAGTATAGGCACCTGCTCCCTTGCCGCTCACCTCCTTTTGAGTTTTTCAGGCTGTCCTGCCTTAGCAAACTATGCCATGTCTTGCCTTCCAACTGCAGCAACCTCCCCCATGGTGGGTACCGGAGGGATGATGCCAACAGCGGCAGCAAAACCAGCACAGATACCCTCCACCCACCAGCACAGAAGCCTCCTCTCCAACGCCCAGTGTCCCCCCGAGCAGGCCAGTGCCCCGTCCAACCGCCTGGGGCTGGCCGTGGCCCCACGCCACCTGTGGCTCCCCGCAGGAAGCTGCTGATGCCCCCCGAGTTCCAAGACACGGCATCCGAGGAACTGGATGAGAAGCTGAAGCGCCCCAAGTCATCTGCCTACTCTCAGGCTTGCACAGGAGAGTCCCGGCCCCAGACGCCGCTGAGCGAGGCCTCCAGCCGCGTCTCCGTCCTCCGCCCATCACCCAAGCTGCCGCGGACGGGCTCCAAGATCTTTGACAAGCTGAAGTTCTTTGAGGAGCGGCGCAAAAGCCTGGAGCAGAACGAGAACCCTTTCACGGGGCACACGTGGCTGCCGCTGCGCAAGACGCGCTCTTTTGACCAGCCCGGCTTTGACGATGCCAGCCCCTTCCTCTCGGCCGTCTCCCATGAGGACCTGCAAGAGGACACCCGCTCCGAGCTGGGCGGTGTGGCGTTTCGGCGCCGCGCCTTCCACCAGAAGGCGGCCTCCTTGGATGAGCGCGGCCGCTTCTCCAGCCGCGTGCACGACATGGAGCACAAGTTCACGGAGGAGCTGGGCCGCATCAAGCGCACCGTGTCTCAGCAGCAGCTGCGGCGGTCGCAAGAGCTCTTCAGGTCACCGTCGCCACGTTCCTCCGCCGAGCCGCCTGCTCCCAGGGTCCCGCCACCACGGAAACTCAAGCCCCTCAAGGCTTTGCCCCTGGCAGAGAATGCCCACGGCGTGCAGCAGCTGGTGCTGTCCAGCGTGGTCCTGGTGGGGCCGAGAGACGAGACCAAGGGGACGCATAAGCCTCTGGCGAGGAGCGCGGCCACAGTTGAGCAGGCGGCAGAGCCCAGCAGGGGTCAGAAGGAAAGCGAGCTGAATGGGCAGGATCTGCGGAGGAAGGTGGAGCAGTGCCCGCTGACTCTGGCGGCCCCCTTGGGAAGGAGAGACCTCCTGCAGGCTGGGCATCCGGAGAACAATGACTGCATGGATGGAGGGTCTGTGAACGCGGTGAAAGGGAGCCATGAGCCCAAGGGTCCAAGTGCAGCCTCACATGCCCGGAAACGGGAATCTGGCCAGAACGGACATTCCCTGCCCTGGGCCAAGACGGAGCCAGGAGCAGATAGAAGCAGGGCAGGGACCCACGGTGCAAACAGAGAGTTGGAAAGAAAGACTGGGAAAGTGGCAGAGAAAAAGGACAACGCGTTGCAGCCTCAGGAAGGGAAGAGCACTCGGAGCAGAGGCAAAGGGCGCCAGACGCGGCGAACGTCGCCTGAATCAGGTATGGAATCAGGGCAAGTGCTGCTGTCTCCTTGGGAAGGAAGCTGGCAAGCTAGGCTGTGCTGTATGCCGTGGGGAGAACGCCACCCAACTTCCCACAGAAATGGAGAGGCCTGTAATGTCCTTTCCTCCACTGTAGGCAAGACCCTTAGGATTCAGGCCAAAGCATCATGCATGCCTGGGATTGTGTGAGCTCCTCGAGAGGGTTGGTAAGTGCTCAGTCTTGGCTTGCCCTTATCTGTTCTGACTGTTTCTCACATTTCTGCCCATGTCATCAGCATCTGGGATGTGATCTCAGCCAGGCCTTGCCTGGAAGAGTCATTGGTGAATAAAGCTTAGCAGAGGGCAGGTGTGGGGATCCTTTGGACCTCCAGATGTTGCTGAACTACAACTCCCATCAGCCCCAGCAAGCATGGGGAAGATGGGAATTGTAGTACAGCAACATCTACAGCAACATCTGGGGGGTCCTTGGAAAAGACCCTGATGTTGGGAAAGATTGAGGGCACTAGGAGAAGGGGACGACAGAGGACAAGATGGTTGGACAGTGTTCTCGAAGCTACGAACATGAGTTTGACCAAACTACGGGAGGCAGTGCAAGACAGGAGTGCCTGGCGTGCTATGGTCCATGGGGTCACGAAGAGTCGGACACGACTAAACGACTAAACAACAACAACAACATCTGGGGGACTAAAGGGTCTCCACACCTGGCATAGGGTGTGGGGAAGAGCAGGTTTTTGCAGGGAAAGCTCTGGAGCAAATACAAACAAATGGTTGGACATGGAGCTTTTAAGCTCAGGTCTGTGCCTGGAAAAAGTGGGGCAAAAGCTAAGTATGGATAAGCCCCTCCTCACTATCATTGGCCCTCTGTCCTTTTTGTTCCTTTCCATAAAACAAAGGGACAGCCTCTGATCAATGGAAGTTGGAAAGAGGAGCATGAACTTGAGATCGAGTTTCTGGGGTGGCCGAGTGAGTGTGGCAACTTCATCAGGGCCTCCAAGTAGCTGGCAGATACAAGACATGCTGCAACATGTACAACAGTTAATTGGTTCACAGTTCACTGTGGTTATATGTATGTCACAGAGAACTGTAGTCTCCTAATGGCTAACACAGGTTTTGTGACAGGATTTTCAGTGCTTCTGAGTCAAGAATGGAAATACCTGCTCTTTGGACTAGTGCAGGTTTTGTTCATTTGCTTAGCATTTAGGTACACTCCTCATGCATTCTTGCTACTGCCTTGTAAGGTAAGTAGGCTGGCCTTAGCATCCCCATTTTACAGACTGGAAGTGAGGCTGAGAAATGCACACATCTTGAATGCACAGAAGTAGTGTATGTACCAAGGAGCTGCTGTACTTGGTCTACCAAATTACCGACAGAAAAATAAGTCCTCCAACTTCCTTCCCAGGTAGCCTGACTCAGTAAGTGATCATAAATGTAGACACGTTTATAACTAGTGTCAGCTTTGAATGCACTGAGCTGTAACAGTAGTTTTATGAGGGTTCTAAATTCCCCCCCTCTCTAAACAAGTGAAATGAAGCTCATCCTCTTTATTTATTCTTAGAGACCTGTGAAGGTGGCTATCTACGTCAAGGCAGAGTGAACTGTGCCACTCAGGAGGCTCCTCTAATCCTTTGGACTCAGCTAGGTAGCAATAGATCAAGAATCCACACTGTGCTAGAGAGAGACTTAGGGAGATTAAGGATTTTGAGCAAACTGTAATCATCAGCACATAAAAGGGCTCTCACTCTCTTGGGGCATAACAGAACCAGTGCATGTGAAAAAGAGAGCTAAGATTTAAACACATTCCTTCCCAGAAGGCAGTGCAAAGTCTTATATCCATGCAAGTTGTGGACCTTTCCCCCTCCTCCACACCACCTCTTTTGCAGCTGCTCTTTCTCCCTCTCTGCACAGAATCTTCTGATGATTCCTACATCTCTGCGGGTGAGGACCCACTGGAAGCCCCCATCTTTGAGATCCCTATCCAGGATGTAACAGTCATAGCTGGAACAGAAGTGCTGTTCAAATGCATCATCACAGGCAACCCTTCCCCAGAAGGCAAGTGCATGGAGTACCAGGAAGAGTGCGGCATGAGTGATGATGAACATGCATAGGCAAACTGTGGGGTGCCCAGTGCGAGTCAGAATGAGAGGGGCCAGGAGATGGATGGGTGCCATCTACTCTACCTTTGCTGTTGTCTCTTGGCTCACACAGGTGTCTTCGTTTCCACAGATCTCTAGGGATAATTGCTTGGTTTTATTTGGTTTTGTGTATGTTGCCTAGCTCACATCAGTAAGGATTCTGCTTTGAATATGGTCCAGAGCCATGTGGTCCTGGTGGCAACACTAGGAGGAAAAACACAAGGCTGGGGGAGAGAAATGGTTGCAGTTCCAGCTGCCCAATAGGTGATGACTGGCAAGCAATGTTGCAGTTGACTAGAATGAAAAAATAATAATAATTGGCCTAACCAGGTTTTTTGCTTTTGTTGCAAGGAAAACAAAGGGCAATGCTATTTTATTTTTAGCTGCAATCCTTTGATAGGCAGGCAACAATCCTGCTAGTCTTTCCCTCCCTTCGCCTACCAGGTCTTTGGGCTTCACCAGCAGCTCTGCTTTCATGCAAATAATTCAACCCTTACCCCAGCACCAGTATGTTCTATTTCAAAAGTTGATAACTTTTACTATGATGCAATTTTCCAGCAGCAACACCTGTGGTGCCGCTAAACTGTAGTCTTGTATTAGGGCTGGAAAATAACCCAGGGGAAACAACCACCATCCCAGGCCGTTACCCTCAGCGGCCCTGCTGCATACCCTCTTCAAGTGTTTTTGCCTGGCTGAAATGTGTCATTGAATTCTGATCATGCTTCTTATCTGGAAGGAGGCCAGAGAGGGGAGTGTGAATGTGTGTAGAAACTAGCCTCCTGTACAAAGTGGAGGAGATGCATTTGTTGCACCGCTTATGTTTGGCTGTGGCCCTGCCCACCACTGCCATGTGTCCCCTGGAACTTTGCTCAGAAGGGAATGTGGCTCTCAGGTTGCAAAAGGTTCCTCACCCCCCCTCTCTGAAAAGGACACAGTTCCAGCAGTCAGTGGATAAAATGGGAAATGCCATGTATAGGGGGAGGGTGCTGTATGTACAGAAGTGAGATGTCCCCACAACATGCTCTGATCTCCTACCCACTTGCCCCTTCCCCACAGTGTCATGGCGAAAGGATGGCGTCCCCTTTCGGAGCAGCACCACTCGCCCTATCAAAGCAGAGGGAGAACGCCACACCCTGCTGGTCAGGAGTGCCCGTGAGGCTGATGCCGGCCTCTACACAGTTTGTGCCACCAATGAAGTGGGCGAGGCCTGCTGCAGTGCCATCTTGACTGTGCGGCCAGGTAAGTGGCTGGGGAAACCCAGTCAGATAGGTGGGGTACAAATAATAAATTGTTATTATATTATTATAAGTGTGTGATGAACGCAGTGGAGGCAGCCCAAAGAGGACCAGCCGAATCCCTGAAGGGAGGGTTGTAGAGTCGGGTTCCTTCCTAGGCCAAGTTTGGGGAGAAGCAGTTTCAGGCCTTGGGGCTTAGTTAGCATCCTAGGCTAGGTCTTTTTCTGTCAACCTTGTGGTGCCTGCGGCTGCCGCTGCTACTGCTGAAAGAGAGATGAGGCTGCCTTTACCCTACAAGGCTTGGTTTAGGCCAGCCAGGCTGACAATCAGCCAGCAGCAGTCTTGAATGCGGGGAAGAAGGGAGAGACGGCCTGGACTGCTGGGCTCTCGGCACCAACCCCACGGGGTGGCGGCAGGGGAGGTGGAGCTAGCTGACGGACTGACTCCGATTCCTGATCCGTGTTCCGGACCACAAACTCCGCGGGGAAACCCGTGTCAGCGGCGCCTGCAGTCTGCAAGCGTTTCTGGGCACGTGCAAATGAATTATCCGAAAGGATGCAAATGAGGTCGCCCGTCTGTTGATCTGAAATGTGAGCCCTGGAGGGGCTGGGGTCGGCGTCTATCTGGAGCGCCGATGCCTTCCTCGGCTGTGGCTCGAAGGAAAGGCGGTTCCGAAGAGGCTCCTGGATTTTGCCCGGCCTCTGGAGCCTCCGTTGAGGATCCGTTTGCCCACTCGTCTTCTCCGTGTCGGACGCTGCGTTTGAAAAGAATCGGGGATTGAGAGAGAAAGAGATCATCCTCGGGAAATGGCTGTAGGATCCTCTTTGCCGCGCCGATTGCAGGCTCGGGAGGGGCGCGCCGTTTGTTCCCTGCGTTCTTGCGCTGCCATCCTATGCATGTTTACTTGGAAGTAAGTCCCGCTGCGTTCAAAGGAACTTAAACCCAGGTAAGTGTGCATAGGATTGCAGCTTTAGTGGGATTGGAATTGGGAACTCGGCAGAGAGAGGGGGGTCGCAACTTTTCAACCCCTAGGTGGGCATTTTGAGGGGAACAGAGATGGGTGAAACGGAGAAGGGAGGGTGTCTCTAGTCTCTTGCTCCCATTAACCCTTTGTTTGTACAACTGAATGGTGTGAAGGGATGAGGACCCTCCAACTTCACCACATCTGCCCTATAGATAGGAAGAAATGGGATTCTGCTTTGGGTGCCCCACTGGGGGCTGAGAAAGCAATGGGGCTGCAGAAGGGGAAGCCAGCCTCAAATTCTCTCAGGGCCTCTTACCTTGTTGTCTGGAAACTTGGAGACAACATACTAAGACTCTCATACTAAGTTACAGGTAGGCGTGTTGGTCAGACGTAGGCAAAACAAAATCAAAAAATTCCTTCCAGTAGCACCTTAGAGACCAACTAAGTTTGTCATTGGTACGAGCTTTTGTGTGCATGCATACTTCTTCTGAAGAAGTGTGCATGCACACAAAAGCTCGTACGAATAACAAACTTAGTTGGTCTCTAAGGTGCTACTGGAAGAAATTTTTTAAATTCTCATACTAAGGTGTTTTACCTTGTCTTTGGGGGCAGGGGAAAGCAAGGAACTACAGAGCAGGCCGTTCCCATCCACACAGGATAATCTTTCCCTGCCTGCAGCAGAGTATGATGGAGGGCTTTGAAAGACTCACCCTTTTGTCTGGATCGAACACTGCTTCTTCCTCCTATTTTGTGCAAAGGGCTAAGAAACCCATCCTGTCTCTTTAGATTTTCTTGTAAACACCCCACCCATCCCTACTCAGCTTGAAGGGCAGCATTGCCACAGAAATTGCCACAAGACTATTTCCACTAATTGGCCCCACAACAAGGCCTGCTCTCCTCACAATGCACACACTGCAAGTTGTAGTTGTCCTAGCTACTAATGCCACCTTGGCCCCTTTCAGGGAGAGCAAGCCAGGAATGATGCTGCCAACAAGAAAAAGAGTAGTGGCGCCATGTCTGGAGCTGCCTGATTCATGACTGTTTAAAAAGTCTTTTTCTTTACCAGATGGAGATGGCATAGATATATATCAGCAGTGGGCTTCCCTGTATGCCCATGGGACTTGGGAGGGTTACAGGCAGTATTGGATTTGATATCTTCTAAAGCAGTACTGGGGAAATGACTTGTTGTTTCCGTTTCTTCACTCTGCCTCTTTCTGGGTAAGAGGATTGGATATAGACTAGAGCCTAACTGCAAGAAGGGTTTCACAACCCAAATGGTCAAATTATTCACATTTATTTATTATAAACAATGCACTATGCAAATTACACACTAATAGATATGTTGTTTGTGCAGATTCATATATGCATATTTGAGGTGCCAAACTTTTATTTTATTTTATTTTATTTGTCCTCACAGTGACCCTTTGAGGTAGGTAAGACTTGAGAGATAATGACTTGCCCATAACTGCTGAATATCTGAAAACTAACATTCTTTCTTGAACGGATAGTTGTCATATGGGGGTGGGTTTGGATACAAGCCTCTTCATAGAAAACTGAATTGATAAAATCATTGCAAAATGATTTTACTACCTCAGTTATGAAGACAAACATAATTCAGAAATATCACATGGTACAGTCCTACCTCTTCAGAATGAAGGGGGAGGAAAGTTCACATGTTTGTCATTAAAAGAAAGAACAAAACAACCTCCATGTCTGTGGAAAGTATGTCAGGAAGAAGGAGGGTTCTGACTTAGTCTCTCTTACTTTTCTACTTACAGAGATAGTTAATTTAATTAAACGGGTAGCATTCAAACATGTGATCCTTCAACTGCATTTTGAATGATACAGGCCTAGGAGGGCTGTATACCATGTGATGTTTCTGATTGTGTAGTTCTGTTCTAAATCAGCCTCTAGGCTCCATGCCACAGAAGCAGTAAAGGTCTATTTGAGATAACAATGTTCATGCTAGGCTAAGTGCAGTGTCCTAATTGCAAAATAGGGCATAGTGGAACAGTCAAGAGGAAGGATGGAAATAACTAATGGGGTGTTAGTTGGCTTAGGTAGGGGCAGGAAACTGGAAACTTGCATACATAAGAAGGAGCAGGGAAAAGCAAAGAATGAAAACACTCTAACCATTGCACACCCTTAGGGCCAGTGTTTTTGTTTCAGGGCCAGGGCCACTGTTACATTATATGCTTGCTACTTCCCCAAGTTTCCATCTGGGGCTGCTCTAGTAACATTTGAATGATGAAAATCACATAGGAAGAGTTGACAATGTGTTACATCCCACATCAGCAGAGTGGGATGGAGCCTGCTAGGAAGCTGGTAGCCATAATGCCCCAGTAAGGGTCTCTAAAGATAGCATAAGCAACCAAACGTTTCCTCCTGCAATGCTTTTCTATTACTATTTTGAAGGAACCAATGTATTCCAATGGTCAATTTGTGTTATTACTTTTTGTATGTTCCCCCTCTCCATGCTTTTTTTGAAGCAAAGGGAAACCTCATCCCTTAGAATACACTGTAGGTGCACTGGGCTATCATGCAGAAAGCTAGATTATATCATTTACTCTGTGCTTGTGGCTAAACCATCAACTAAAATCCCTGTATATGAGCCCTGGCTGCTAGGTGGGCAGCTATGTCCTGGTGCTGCTTTCCCCCTTGAGCTGGAGAGCTTTGTTGCTTCAATGGGCTGTGCCCAAGCCATGCCCTAACCCTCTTCTGCCTTTCTAGCTCCCGCAGAGTCCTACAGCCGATTGGTACCCCATCACGAGCTCAGCAGCCCTGTCACATCAGATGAAGAGTACCTGAGCCCCTTGGAAGAGTTCCCTGAGTCTGGCACCCCTCGGCACCACCCTGTCATGAAAGTGCAACCCCGATCTGAGATTGGCCCACCCCCGGTGCATGTGGGCATCAACTTCAAGGCTGCCCCATCCTTTGAGGTGAGCAGGTGGTGAGACTAGCACAGGAGGGCATGACAGTGGAAAGTAACCTATGGCTTTTGCATACTTGAATGAGGATTCAGGTTACAAGCCGGCACTCACTTGGATTGGGGTTGGGGGCCCTGGGCTTTTGACATGCTCAGACATTTGGGGCAAAAGATACATGTAAATCTCAGCTTTTACTCTATTGAAGGTATTGCACCTAGCAGAGCTTGTCCTGTGCTCTGCTTACCCCTGCCCCCTGCCTTAAAGGGAACTTGCTTCCCATCTCCTTTTGCAGTTGGCATGATCCTGACGCCTTCTCTTGCAGGTGACACTGAGTGACCAGGAAGTACTGGAGGGGCAGGATGTGGTCCTGTGCATTCGGGTCCAGGGAGAGCCAAAGCCCATTGTGCACTGGTGAGTGGGTTTTATGATACAGCATAACTTCACAAGTAGCCATGTTGTCCTGGGATGAGATGGGTGGCGAAGCTTTCCCAGTTTTGCAAAATAAGAATCTCTCTCAGGCAACCAGTCAGGGAACTTGTGTACATCAAGAAGAGTTTTGGGTTTATTTTATTTTTCCTGTCTGGCCTTCAGTACTTCACAACTGACTAACAACTGTGTGATATGTAGACTGGCAAAATATTAAACAGACCAGGCTAGTCTTTGATTTCCAAAGGGCACGAGACCCATCCAACCCAAGAATGGTTTGTTTTGTATGTACGGTAAGTGGTGGGATGGCAAAAAGAAAGCAGTTCCTGGGCCTTCCAGAATGTGTCAAGAATCAGACCTGAGACTGATAGGCCTGGATGTAAGGGCAAAAAAATGGGATCTCTGATCTTATGGCTTGAACTGCCTTGACTATATTGTACCAAAAGCTATGTTTGTAGTAGCAACAAGGTTGGGGAAAGGCTATTGCAGAATCGACCACCCAGTTGAAGTATGTAGCCTCTTCCTGAGGCATGCTGCTTTGGAGGAGGGATGGTGAGATGAGATGACAGAAGATGCATTTTGTGAAGTTGGAGTCGCAAGCACTGCAGGCTCTCAGACCCTCTCCTCTGTCCTCTAGGTTGAAGAACAGGCATCCAATAAAGTATGGGCGGCGCATTTCTGCTGTGGAGGAGGACGATGGATCTTTCTGCCTACATATCCGCATGGTGGAGTGCACTGATGCTGGCTATTATGCCTGCAAGGCCATCAATGAGTATGGCACCAAGCAGTGTGAGGCCAAGCTTGATGTACAAGGTACCTTTGGAAGCCACAGAGCATGAAGGTTAATGCTTGCCTGCCATGGGGTGTCCCCAGAATATCCTGCTTGCATGCCTATTTCCTTGGTTTACTCACTCATGTAAGCATGCTTCCTACTCCCCCCCCCCAAAAAAAACCCCATCCTGTGACCTATATCAATCCTCTGCCCACGAGTAGCCTGTGGCTCCATGGCTGCTTGTCTCTGGTTGTATTGTAATTGTGTCTCCTGCCCCTAGAATTCATGACAGCCCTTGACTGAATTTTGGCCTTTTTTCATCATGAGTCTAAGAAATTTAGAGCTCCAGTTTAGAGCACAAGCAATCAGGTTTCTGTGGACTACTACAGTAAAAGGGGCAAGGGGAGGAGAGAGGTTCAGCTGAAAGCAAGAAGGTATCATGAGTTCCTGAACATAAATACTACTTAGGATATCTTTAACACTTTTTGAATGTTTAAAGCATTTCTGAAATCCTTACAGCAGACTTGTATGGTAGTTATATTATACCCATGTTGCCAAGGTGGGCTTGAGGTTAAGAAGATAGTGGCTTGCTGAGGGCCTCCAGATAAGTGTGGCAAAAGGCAGATTGGAACTGGGGACTTGGCTATTTATTTATTTATTTTATTTAGCAAAACTTATATGCAGCTTGATAGTAATAAAACCACAAAGCTGTTTGACAAAAAACAATAAATAAAACATTAAAAGTATAAATAAAAGACAGTTAAACAGGTACTTAGAAAACATTCAAAACTAATTAAAATCAACAGTAAGCTGCTATACCATTATTCTATGCTACAAGCTTATATTGGTTTTTCCTTTCATTTTAAGTGGCATGGACAGGGTGAGGTGTGCCACCTCTGGTAGCAGCTATTAAGTAATGTTAAAAAGCAACAAATTAATTAATCAATAGATTTGGATTTCCTGCCTCAGGCACCAAAATGTTTTGGACTGTCACTATTCATGACTTTCATTAGAGAATCCTGGGAATTTTACTTGCGTCCTTAGAACTGGGGACCCCTGGAAGGAGGGAACGAGGCCAAGCTAGATGAGATACTCCGTTTTGGGATAGTGGATGCTTATGATGCTGAGACTGAGATCACCCTTTGATGCTGGGATTAGGGGTGCTCCCAGTCTATTTTTTGGTGGGATTCAGTCACATACTGGGAAATTCAGGTTGCACAATTATAGCTGGTTGGGAGGTCTCTACATCCCCCAAAGATAGGACTCTTTCCAATAAGGAAAGTGATGGGAAAACACACTGGATAGTATAGGGTAACACTTGCTTAAATGATGCAACATCATTTAACCGCCCACAAACAAATCAGGATGAATGTTCATTAAATAGCCAACATCCTCTAATCTTCCTGTAAACAAATGAGGGTGAATGCTAATTAAAACCAGTCATCTGACAGCACCCTAGTAAGAGCAGCAACGGGAAGGGGATGCTTCCTCATTCTTCTCCATTCCATTTATTTGTACACTCAAAATTTCATCCACCCATGGGTGGAAAAGCTGTGGGTGGGGACAGTGTGTGTGAATAAACAAAGAGGAAAGGGCTAAGTGGGCCATCCACTTCACTACTCTTCAGCTCTCAAATACAACCATTAGACAGTTCAAGTTCACGGCTGTAGTGTGGGCATGCTCTGAGCCACTAGCCACTAGGGCAGTCCAACACAAGGCTGTTTTTTTTTTGCAATCCTCAGCAACATCTGACACCCTCTCACCCTTCCAGCCCTTGTACTGCCTTCCCAAAGGCTCTGGGCTTTTGGAAGGAGGTGTGAGGGCTCTGACAGGTTCAGAAAGTTAGCTCTTTCTCAGCTCCGAGAAGAAGCTGAAAGGGCTTTAGGACTCTGCCCAAAGCCTTGCGCCTCCTTCCCAAAGCCAAGGCAGCGGGAGGTTGGGGGGGCGGGGTGTCAAATTTAGGCCTCTCGCTCTCCCCCACCCTGGCACAACAAGGCAGTGTGCGACCCACGGGTTCCGTATTGAAGTAGGTAGGAAAAGTTGGACCGTCCCTGCACTAGGCTAGGCTCATTCTCCTGGGGAGCCCTCCCTAGGTAGCTGCCTTCTCCTGAGCATGGCAAGCGCAACTGCCTTGAGACCCTTTGGAGGCCTGTTCCAGATCGGAAGAAGAGCATTCAGCTGTTGCTTAGCAACCGAGCACCAACTGCCAGTGTGCTCCTAACCCTCCCCCGTCCCACCTTGAGCTGAAACAGTGGCAGCTGCTGTGGAATTTTGGAGAAAGGAACCGTGGAGCCTCTGCTCAGAAAGGAAAGAGACGAGAGAAATAAGGGGGCCTGATGGCTGTGTATACCAATGTACTGCTCCCGCATTCCCATAAAGACAGCCTCTGTCTCTGCCCGTGGCTTCCACACTAATCACTGGGGCAGTGAGCAGCAGCAAGTTTTAACGCCAGCTCTCAGTACAGTCCTCCCTGATCCCTCAATCCTACTATGCTATGAATCAGCTCAGTACATAACACTTTTATTTCCCTCTTGGCTTGGTTCTGCCTTTCCCCCCACCCTGTGGTACCCAGAACTGGGTCCCAGCGGTGGTCTGCCACCTTCTTTTCAGTTCATTTCCAGCAGAAACTAGGGCCCATCTGCATTATACATTCAAAGCACTTTAAACAATCATGGCTTCCCTCAGAGTATCCTGGGAACTGTAGTTTGTCAAGGTTGCTGCGAGGTATTAGGAAACTCTTGCTCTCCTCAAGAGAGCTACAATTCCCAGAGTTTGCCAGGAAGAGGGCTCAATCGTTAAGCCACTGTGGGAACTGTTGCTTTGTGAGGGGAATAGAGGTAACAACTCTCAGCACCCTTAATAAATGATACTTCGCGGGATTTTGTTTAGGGAAGCTAAGGCTTTAAGTGTTATGATACTGATTTAAATGTATAGTGCAGATGGGGTATGCGCCAGGCATTGTCACTACCACCAGCTGGCATTTTGCTGCCTGAGACAAAAGGCAGGATGTGCCTCCCCATTCCATGTACAGAATCTGACCATTTACAGTAAAATTACTTTTTCAGTACCGATGCTGGGGCAGTATCCTCCACTGTACCTGAGGGCTGCAGGTTGCTTTACAGGGTTAAGAGCAGGCTAGTTGATAGGACTCGGGCAGAATGGTTGTTGTGGGGCTGTTGGCATCCCAGCATTTCCTGCCTGATGTAGCTGCCTCACTTTGCTTAACAGTAGGACTGGCACTGGAGCAACCAGCTCCTGTCCACATAGGCATCTCTTTACAGTGCCTGTGAGCCTAAATGGGATGCTATCCCCATGCTGGTTACATCTAGTAAAAGGAGAGGCTCACTTCTCAGTTTCTGTTACCTGACCCCATAATGCCTAATACGGGCCTGAGTGGGATCTGTGTAGGGAGGAACTGGAGCAGGCTGGAAGGAACCAGCACTGTATTTTCCCAGTCATTGATAGTTGAGGGTATATGCTAGTATTGGCTCACCTCAGTCTGGTGGGACTTTTGGTTCCCCCCCCTACACCCATTTAAAAGGTGCCCTTTCCACTTTGATCAGCCTCTCTTGCTGCCTCCTTGTGCTGAATGCAAATCCCTCTGATTGGCCCATTGCATCACCTTTTAGGGAAACAGAGGCAGGGCTGTTTTCAGGATCCTGAGTGAACAGGACTTGCAGGGTCTGTTCCTAGGATCACTGGATCTGCAGAATGTTCCCAGGTGGCATGTTTTACCTAGATAGGAAGAAGAGTATGACACTTCCTATAATGGGTTCTGCCTGGCTTCAGTGTTGGACTGGTTGGCTTGGGAAGAAGGGGACACTGTCAGGCAAATGGGAGTGTATGTCTGTGTGTAAATGCCCTGTGCTTGCTCTTTTGCTTTGCCAGACAGTGTATCTGCCAGGCAAATCCTTTGCTTTGACCAGGCATGTGTGAATTTGTCTGTGCTTTGCCTTTGTCCACCATGCTACACTAACCCTTTGCTCGCTGACTGTGTTTTTGTCTGTACAGGGGGAGTGAGCTAAGGTACTGCTTGGCCCCTGGGCCGCTCTAGCCAGACAACTTGGGCAGTTGCCTCTGCTCCCAGCGTTGACTGAACAAACCAGACTGGCAAGGCTTGGCTCCTGCCCCCACCCACTGGATGGTCAGCGCCGAGACTCACCTGGACCCACAGGGCCTGGCTGCAGCTGGAGGAGTGAGCCACTGTGGGTGGGAGAGTAGTTCTGGGCTGCCCTTAGCTGCGTGAGCTGAACCAATCTGTGGCATCTCCTTAGTGCGTGGGCAGGAAGCCTCTCTGTACAATTGAGTCTCCATGTGATCCACTCTAGGGCATATAATCTCAGTGGTGGGCACTGTGCCTGTACCCAGGCGTTACACCTCTAGGTGCTGATGGTGTTTGATCCCCGTGCCGGCATCCATTTCTGTCTGGCCTGAACTGTGGCCAATGTGTGGTGCTCTCTGTTTCTTCCATGTGTCCATGTCTTCTTGCCCCTGTTTGCACACTCCTGTTTCCAGGGGCCTGGGGCAGAGCACTAAACTTGTCTGCTCCCTGGCCAGCTTCTCTAGAGGCTTGTGCTGCTCACCCATGGACCACACACACTAAAATGAGGCAGCTTTGGAAGGAGGAGGCCAAATCTAGGCCTTGCTTTCCCTCAAATCCAAGAAGGTATCTGTGGGCAGAAGACTACATGCTCAGCTTTACGCAAGGCAGCGTCCTTATCTGCACGAAGTCTGGACAGCACAAGCTCACTGGAAAGGGACCTTTGCCCCTGAGGTGTGTGGGATGGAGGAGGGCTCAGGGAAATAATGGCATCCCACTAGACTTGAGCCTGCTGGGCTATGGAGCATCTTTAATGAAGGAGGCCAGGGATGCAGTCTCTTACTACCATTGTGCCCACCCCGCTCTGGGAGGGTCTCACAGGGGCTGGGCTACAGTGAACCCCTTTTTTGTAGAAGAAATAAAGTCTGTTTCGTTTGGTAAAAGTGCTGTGTGGTTTGTTCCTAGCGCAGACCCCTGTCTCCCTCTTCCCCATGTCCCCTTCTTACCCCAATATCCTGCTCTTGTGTTCTCCACACCCCATCATTCTTTCATTCACATTTAATTTGCTTCTGAATATGGCTGCCTTCCTCTCTTCTGCCACTCATTCCCGGTTGCAATGGTTAATGGGTTGCCAGCCTCAAGTAGTATTTTGTTGAAGTATTAAACACAGAGTACACACAGAAGTATTTGCTCGGATTTGTCTTAACTTGGTAGTTTGAAGTGTGCAAAATTTACAGGCCATTGGTTCCCTGATGTGTGGAGGAAAGATGACACTGGGCCATGGGGGAAGCAACTCAGTCTTGCATCCTGGTTTAGCACTAGAAGTAGGGTTATTGCATCAGGTTTTTCCATT
Source organism: Zootoca vivipara (assembly GCF_963506605.1). NCBI lineage: Eukaryota > Metazoa > Chordata > Lepidosauria > Squamata > Lacertidae > Zootoca > Zootoca vivipara. The sequence continues at coordinate 84,465,209 of NC_083276.1, read as the reverse complement.
CAGCATTTATAATGGCTTTGGGTATTTGAGATGTAGGGGAGGAACAGGCAGTGCAAGATACATATGCTTCCTCCTTTGCATCTTGAACAGCTTAAAGTTATTTGTCAAGGTGATTAGTTACCCCCAGTAAGTTGTGTAGCTCTTGTAGAAAGTTAGTTAGCCATGCCTCAGAGCTACTCTGGGAGAGTGCAGAAGCCCTAGATTTATTTATTTTTGTTCGTTATACTTATACAATTGAAGAAACTAATAGACATTGAACATAGCCAGAAATACAATGAGTGAAGTTTCAGCATACTGAAGTCAGTCATTGCTAGTTTAATCTATCTTAGCATTATTATCCTTATGAGAATATTGAACCAAAGGAATCGGAGTACTGCATGACACTTAACAGTAGGGATGGGGAAGGGATCACACCCTTTACTCTTGCTGGCAATCAACAAGATGCTGGCCAGCTTGGCAATCTCACTTAGCCATGAATACTCACTACATGCTTCCCCCACCTTGTGCCCTGCATCTTTTCCTGTTTTTGTTCCATTGCTCAGAGACGCATCTTTCTTTCTCTTTTTTCCGTTTCCTCCTCCCTTCCCCCTCCCCTCCTTTTCCCCAGTGCACCCTGAGACCCAGTCCTTGGCAGTGCTGGCCCCCCTGCAGGACGTGGTGGTGGGGGCTGGGGATGCAGCTCTCTTCGAGTGCCTGGTGTCTGGCCCACCTGATGTGGATGTGGACTGGCTATGGCGGGGGCGCCTGCTCCAGCCTGCTCTGCTCCAGTGCAAGATGCATTTCGATGGGCGCAAGTGCAAGCTACTGCTTACCTCTGTGCACGAGGATGATAGTGGTATCTACACGTGCAAGCTTAGCACAGCTAAAGGTAAGGAAGGAGGAAATGCTGCACTGGGAGAAGTCAAGGAGCTGGTCCAGGAGCAAGAAGGGGATGCTTGTAACCGGCTGCTCACCTTCAACCAACCATTGTAACAGTGCCTTTAATAGCAATGTGATGAACATATATAAATAGGTGATATTCATCCCTTGAAACCCTTAACCTACTTGTTCCTCCATATTCAGGTGCTATTACAGGCACGAGAGCAGGTTGGGCTCAGTTTTTTTCTGGTCAGCTGGCAACCCTATTTGCAACAGGATCATCACTGCACTGATATAACTGGGGGGGGGGGGTGTCTGTGATGCTGGAGTTTTAAGATTCCATAATTATTTGACCATTCAAAATAGGCACTCATGTTTAAAGTGTTACAATTCATTCCTTATACTAAAGCAGGAAGCATGAATAGCCTGCTGCCATAGGCCCTGGGGGCTGGCATGCCTCATTAAACCAATGTAAGAACCTTCACTTCACCCTAGGTGCTTCCCTGCCACCTAGAAAACGCATTGAGACTGCAATCCTAGGCACACAATACTAGGGAGCACTTTCTATTGAACTTGATGGACTTTCTTCTGAGTAGGTCCTACACATTAAACTCAGTGGGACAGTGGACTTGTTTCTGAATAGATGTGTATAGTGTTGTATCCATCACAGATTAAGTAAATCATATATATATATATATCAAGGCTGGGGAAGGGCAACTGGATTGGATAAGGGAAATCTCAGAACAAATTTAGTTTACTTATGGACATCCTGAAGTGACTTAAAATACAATAATAAATTCAATAAAAAGAGTACAAATATAAGAATACTAAAAGTGTTCATGCAAAGTGGGCGGTGGGAATGGAAAAATCACCTAACAACATGAAATATGTCCCCACTGCCGTATGGGGTGAACAGCAGCATCTACCAGAGTCCAGCTTGCTGTCCAAATGGCCAAGGGTTATACAGCACAAGTTAGAGCCAATCCACACTTTTCTTTGTCCCATAGTTTCTAGTCAGAGGTCTGAGAGGTTTCTTTTTTGAAAGTGAAGTCATTTGCTTTAAATGTGCTTCAGAGTGTGTGTTCAAACATGGTGCACTTGGGTTGGCATTAGATAAAAAGACATTCCAGACTGGTGAGCTGGGATAAATTCCTGGGCAATTTATGGGTTGGGGGGCAGGGAGTCAAAGGGGCCAGAGGATGCAACTGTGTGGCCGCACCAATCGTCTCTGGGTTACAATCCTGGATTTGAGTCCCTAGCTGAGAGTTGCTTTCTGGACCCATATTAAGAGACAAGAAGCTTCAGTGGAGAAGGAAAGAAATATATTAATATAGTAAGCCTTATACCTTAGGTATGTACCGAGCTTCTGAACTGGCAGGACAAATAATACAGCCAAAAATAACCTCCACAGACCTGCTTGCTTGCTTTTATGTGGCCAGGCTGAAAAGGTCATTTCGTGCGTGGAGAGGTCACATGCAGAGCGGCTAGCTTGCAAAAGTGGGCAAAAGGAAAGCCCCTGCCCTATGCTCATATGAGCACACAGTTCACATTCAGAAAAGAAGGCTGTGTACAAACCATACTTAAAGCACCTTTCCTCCAACCAAAGAATCCCGAGAACTGTAGTTTGCTAAGGGTACTGGGAATGGTAGCTCTGTGAGGGCTCCCTGAATCCTTGGGATGTGCTTTCAATGTGCTTTAAAGACACGCTGTGTATGTAGCAGAAGACATCCAAACACTTTTTCCCCTGTCCTCAGCCAATCCCCACCTGCTCACTGTTTTGCTTGTCCAGGGGGCAAAACTGTCTGTTAGCTTCCTCTTTCTTAGTCTTAGGGTTTCCCTTGCAGAATGAAGCAGGGAGGATGGTGGGGGGATTTGCTGACTCTGCCTGTTATTGGCTCTGGCTCCACCGATTGCTGGGCCTCCTTCCCGTCTGCCTCACCAATTCCAATGGAAACGAGCCAACACTGCCCAAAAGTGCTTATCACTGGCAACAAAAATTACAATTTTACCTTTCGGGGTTGTATTTTATTGCCAACAACCTGTTTGCAAATTAAACCCACCTCTGGTGGTGCCCAGTGTCTTAGTAATGATGATGCTACAGTGGCTGTCACTATTAGACAGGCCTGCACAGTAGAAGTGGCAGCCTGATTAGGGCAGCAAATGACTTTTATTTACATTCTCCTCTCCCCTAGTCTCAGACATGCTCAAGTACATCCTCTGACAGCCCTGTCAGATGACAGATTCAGAGCCAATGAACAGATGTTGGAGGGAGTTGCAGAGGAGGGGAGGGAAACTGGCAAACCTGACGCCTACCCATACAAAGGGGCTTAGATTCTGTTACCTTAGTGATTTGAACAGAGGCTGGCAGCTTTTGCAGGAATGTTCAAAGGAGGCTTGTTGCCATTTTCTCCTCTTCCCTACATCCTAGCCTGGATCCTGTGCCTTTAACAGCAACCTGACATACAGAAATTTAGCAGCTGAGGATTTTTGTGGTTTGGAGATAAAGCAGTGTGTGTGTGTGAGAGAGGGGGGGGGGGAGAGGGAGAGGGAGGGAGAGGGAGAGGGAGAGGGAGAGACTTTCCCTGTTTCATTTCTGTGCATCAGAAAGTGTGGCATTCAGTGCAGAAGAGCAGAACCATTTAAAAAGTTGGGTAATTCATTCTCCTGCTTATTTGTATGCTGCTTTCCCACAAGATATTAGCCAAAGTGGCTCAAGGTGTTATCAAAAGATGAGCAAGAATTTTCACAAGGAATAGCAAAATAATATTGCATTAATAAGTAAATGAATCATAAAAAATAACCTGCCTCCAAACATTAGGATTTAATGGTTTTGTTGTTAGCCGCCCTGAGCCCGGTCTTGACTGGGAAGGGCTGGGTATAAATATTATTATTATTATTAATCACAAACAGAATTGGAAGCCAGGGTCAACTTTAAATCAGTGTCCAGAAAAGAAGCAGGAGCAATTAGCTTATGAACTCTCCTCTTCCTTAATAACTCCAACCCTATGCCCAAAGAACTTCCTTCCTGCCCCCAACGTTTCCCTTGCTCACAACTTCTCACAACCGTCCCATGCCCAATGGTATAGCAGTCCAGTCACACAATCTGCTGCTAGCAGCTTCCCCTACTGTGCCTTCCATCCATGACACTGAGGCTGCCTTCAGAAGGGAAGTGGAGATTTCTCCAGGGCCCTCCACTGTAGCTGACCCTTCGCTGTGCCTTGCAGATGAGCTGACATGCAGCGCCAAGCTGACGGTCTTGCCCTCGCAGCAGCCACTCTTCACCCGCAAGCTGGAGGCCGTGGCTGTGGTGGAGGGGCGGATGGCACGGTTCGACTGCAAGATCAGCGGCAAACCCACACCAGTTGTCACCTGGACACGCTTCGGTAATAGCCTCCATCTCCCAGTACGGGAGGCTCTGGGTAACGGGGAATTCAAAAATCAGCTTTTGGGGGGTTGGGAGGACAACCGAGTGTGGGATCGGTGCCCATCTATTCATAGTGGCCTTGATGTTGCAGAGAGATCAGGCCGCAGGGTCACGCTGCTCCCCCCTCCCTGTTCCTTTTTGGAAACCATGACAATTGGGGGGGAGGGGCAGGGGCAGACCATCAATAAGCTTCTTGAATTGAAACCAGCACATTATGGTCAAATGTGTCCACCTAAGGACTGGGCACAGAGTCCCTACCTCTCAGTATCTATGGAGTTTGGCTGGGGTTTCACCCATGTACATGCCTCTGTAGCGTTCTCTTCACCGTCTCGTTGGAGTGTCCACAGTTCTCAAGTGCACAGCAGGCCTTTCTGCATACTCTGTTTCCAGCTACGAACTCGGCTGCTGCTCTGGATGACAAAGTTCATCTACAAATTTTTTATTCAGGATCCTGAGCTGTGCTGGATGCAGCCCTCTTCTTCAGGCTGGGAGCCGGTTGCTGGCAAAAGAGCTCTCCCACATTTGCAGCAAGACTAGCATGTGTGGGGCAGTGTGGCCTACCTACCCACCCTGTGTCATAAATTTCAATATAGCTACTCTTCTGGGGTGGGGCGGGGCAAGGCCTCTCTCTCTCTATTTCCGTTCCCTATCGTGGCCCAAGGGATAGAGGGATGCCACCTCCCCGTTCCAGGCCCTAAACCAGTGGAAGGCTTGGTTTCGTTCAGGATAAAACCTGCCTGGGTTCCTCTTGCTTTCGGACTGGGGCTCTCTGACTGCGATGTGTCTGATGCAGGCCAGCCTGTGCAAGAGGGGGAAACCATGCGCTTGCAGCGGGACGGCGGGCTGTACTCGCTGCTCCTCCTGCATGTGAGCTCCGAGGACGAGGGCCAGTACGGAGTGAGCGCCAGCAACAAACATGGCCGAGCTGAGTGCACCGCTGAGCTGTACGTGGAGGAGCCGAGACCAGCAACCAGCTCTCAGATGTGAGTACGAGGAGAAAGGAAGGGCTGAGGATGGGGCCTAGAGCTGGATGCGAGGACATGCTATTAAATCAGGGGCAAGGAACCTTTTTTCAGCTCAAGGACCACATTACCACATGGATAACCTTTCAGGGGGTGAAAGGTTCCATGGATAGTAGGTAACCATTCTACAGTAGGCTTCGTTTCAGCCACAGAAAAGTCAGAGGGTCTTCTCTTTCTTTTCTCTCATCTGCACCCCCAGACACACACCTTTCTCCATCCTCTCTTCAGGCAAGCAAGGGACATTTCCACAGTTCAGGGACATATTCCAGTCAGGGGGGAAAGCACTTGGGGCCTGAGGAGTGGGGTGGTAGTAGTCTGGGGAAGAGACCAAAGGGCCAGGTAGAGAACCTGGGGGGGGCACATTTGGACCCTGGGCCTGAGGTTCCCTACCACTTGTCTTAGGTGATGGGTCACAGTCAGTTGTGGGCATTTTAATATTTCTTACAGCCAATGTTCTGGCACCAGCTATCTTCCTGTGCTAATTTGCTATATGCGAATGTACCCATGGCCTAATTCGGCTTGCGCTGTGCCCTGGCACTGCATCTTTTTTTGCGGGGAGGGCACATTTAAGGCCTGGGCCATTTTTAAACCCTCCTGACCAATGGATAAATGCTGTTTGTTTTCTTTGGCTTTTGACTACACAGTGTGGCTTCTCCCCACCCCCAAGTTCCATATTAATGTTAGGCAATAAACAGCTGTTTGTCTGTGTTATTAACTTCTGTGTTTCAAATGCATTGCCTTACTGACATTTGTATATGAGTGGTGATAGCTGCTCCCCACCCCGGCCTGGCAATCCTAATATGAGGGGGAAACTCCTCAACCTGGGAGTAATTCTGTATTCATGAGAACCAGACCCAGCCTCTGTTCTCACTGACCCAAGCTCACAGGCAGCTCCCTGGAATGCAGGCCCTGTCACAGCCTGGCTCTTTGCCCAAACCAGAGTGGCCCTCAAAAACAGTCACTCTCAGAAGGCTCTTGCCGTCTTCTTGTGAGAATCAGCTTTGCCTGTGGCCTTCCCAGTCTTTCCCAACATACTCCGCTCCTGTTATCCTGTTCCAGGTCTTACAAGCGCACATGCTCTTTCAGAGCACAAATCCTTCGATGCATCAGCGACTATAATTAGCATGCTTAAAACGAGGGACATTAGCCAGACAAAATATAGGCATTTTATATTAAGGCCAATTGAACCGATTACATGTAATATAAAAAAGGACCGGGAGAGTCAATCTGTTGTAGCAGAATAGCAGATATCCCTGGCACTGCATGCAAACAGGCAGTTATCTGGTTATTCCAGGGCAATGAAAAGCATTATCCCTCCCCAGAGCCAAGCTGTTGGGTTGATTGCAAAGACATCTCAACTTTAGTTAAAATTTTGTTCCATTCCTCTTTAAGCGTGGACAAAACCCTGAAGCGATTCAACTGGGTTGGGTTCAGTATATTATTACCCAGTTTATTATCCAATATATTACCCATTTCATACAACCAGCAGATTTTCCTATGGCTATCAAAAACTGCTCCAAGAAAGTATGGAGTTTCCTCCCTTATACACTCACAGTTTTCTGTTTGTGAAGCAGGAGGAAATATATTCGCCAGCTGCTTTTGCCTGGTTGATTTCTCTTGGCATGGTTCCTTATCTGTATAGCCACTATCAAACTCAAGTAGTTAGGGATCCACATTTCCCAGCCACACACTGGATGATATTGATCTGCTATTTTCCCCTGCAATCAATCCATAATCCACATTTGTTTCATACTTCCACAGCTCCTTTGAGATCACTTGATCTTCCTTCTGTAACAATGCACAAGCACTTCCCAATCCTCATTTGCCTGCTGCTTGTTTTCCCTGGGGAATGTTTGCAAGAAACTCCCCTATGGCTTTTCTCCACCATGCCTCCATCCGTGAAACCTGATCATGGCTTGCCTGCGGAGATGGCTTTTCCTGTTCCAATAGGATACCTCTGACTTAACATATCTGTGGCTCTGATGGCCATCCATTGTGAGATGTGGCTGTAGAGTCCCATAAGCAGGGCAGCCCTGCTTCAATTGAGACCTCTCTTTCTTCTCCCTTTTTGGTCTTGCAGCTCCAAGCTGGAGAAGATGCCCTCTATCCCCGAGGAGCCGGAACAAGGGGAGAACGAAGTGGAGCGCTTCACCATGCCTGACTTTCTGCGGCCACTGCATGACCTGGACGTGGTGGAATCCAAGGAGGCTGTGCTCGAGTGCCAAGTGGCTGGGCTGCCCTACCCAGCCATCACCTGGTTCCACAAGGGTCGGCGCATCGAGAGCACTGATGATCGCAGGATGATGCAGTGTAGGCTTCTCCCCTTCCATTTCCCCCATGTGCATAAGGGAGCTGCCTCATGAAACAGGGCCAGATCCAGAGCAGGGAGGCCTTGGACAAGGCAGCCACTTCCTTCCTCCTCCTTGTTTTTGCAGTGATTGTTTATCTCATCTGTGAGTTGCTTTGCACAAGACTTTTTTTTTGGGGGGGGAGGGTTGTACTTCTCAGTAAAGAGCTGGAGGATAGGTGGCTATGTGAGCAGCTTCTTTTTTTCTTTCTTGCCACCATTGTTCCCTTGCTCAGCTAACCCCCCCCCCCCTCTGAGCCAGAGGAAGGTGGCTGTGGCAAGGAGCAAAGGGGAAGGGGCCTGAGTCTCTTGGCAGTGGGACCTCTGCAGAGCCATAGGTCGTAGCGCAGGCATCCCCAAACTTCGGCCCTCCAGATGTTTTAGACTACAATTCCCATCATCCCTGACCACTGGTCCTGTTAGCTAGGGATCATGGGAGTTGTAGGCCAAAACATCTGGAGGGCCGCAGTTTGGGGATGCCTGTCGTAGCGGATGCCTGACTGTGCCAACCTCTGACACTGGCCTTGATATAGAAGCACCAGCTGGAGCTGGGGGGCAATTTGCTGAGCCCTTCCCAGCGAAAATAAGGCAGGGTTGGGCCAAAACATACTGGTGCTTGAAGTGGAAAATCTGATGACCCCCACCCCACTCTGTTAACAAACTAACATGAGGAGGATCCGCTGGGAAGTTCCCCATCTCAGGCCTCACAGGAGCTGTTCTGTGACTTGCACAGTTTCCCGTGATTTCCAGAGGGGCATATGCAGAAATGTTTCCAGGTTAACTCAGATCTCTTTGTCTCCCATTCTTCTCCTCTTAATGGTGAAAGGTGGCTGGGACCACAGCAGGTGGGTGTCTTTGCCCCTGCATCACACTGGCTCAGGCCCCTCCTGCCTGTGCCCATCCCACCTGTAAGGCAGCATGTCCTTACCCCAGCAGCACCTGTAGGATTCTACCTCCTCCCCCCCCCACATTGCTACACCTCCCCTCCCCATGTCCCTAATATCATTTCCCTAGGAAACATGTCAGTACCTGTATGCTTTGGCACTCACTGGTTGTTCCTTTGTACAAAGATTGTGATGTGTTCTCTGTTCCCTCCCTTCCACTGTCCATTGCAGACAAGGATGTGCATCGCTTGGTCTTCATCTCTGTCAGTCACGCCCATGCTGGGGTCTATAAAAGTGTCATTGCCAACAAACTGGGCAAGGCCACCTGCTACGCTCACCTCTATGTCACAGGTAAGGATGGGGAAACAGTGGGAGGAGCTCCTGCTCAGCATCAGCACCCCAGGAGGTGCTTTGCCTGAGTCCAGGGATGGCGAACCTTGGGCCTGAGGGCTGACTATGACCCTCTAGACCTCTCCGTCCAGCCCTTGGGACACTTCCCAGGCCACAACCCTCACTTGCTCTGCTCCACACCCTCAAGTGCCTTTGCATGGCTGGAATGTGTCCTTGAACTATAACAATGCCTGTCACTTGCCTGGAGTTTTGAGGGTGGGTTGGTGTAGAAAGTTTCGACTTTTGCATGGCTGGAACTCAGCCTATTTGACAAAGGTAAGAGCCACATCTGTCACTTTTGACTCTGGTCCTGCTCTCCTTCTGCCTCTGGTCATACCCATTGCAGGCATGCAGCCCCACACATCTTCTCAGTGCTAGTGTGGAATGCCCCTCTGTAATATTTTGGATCATTCTCTCCCAGGATGGCAAATGTGAAGTCTAAGGGCCTGATTCCAGTCTTAATTGGTCATGGAGCTATCTTCTGGTGGAGCAACAAAGTCAGCCATAGAGGGCTTCAGATGTCTCTCAGCTCTGTGCTGTTTGAACCTTTAACATGTGAGAGACCACATGATATCATTGAATCCTGGAACTCATTCTAGAAAGAGTGACTTAAGCACCCGCTAATTAAAAACATAGACTAGTACCCAAGCCTCAGAATCCCCTAGGGAGGGGGCAAAGGTGATCCTGATCAGAAAGCAGAGCATACTGTCTGTGTACACACAATATCCCTGCTCCTCATTCTGGGTACTACAGTTTACCCCTCACTTTGTTTTAATTCTCAGCAACCCTTAACAAACTACAGGGCCCAGACTTCTTTGAGGGAAATAACATGCTTCAAATGTGCTTTAAAGGAACAGTGTGTGTATAGCCCCTGTCTCCTCATCTTCCCCTGTGTTCTTGATGGGTCCTCACTCACCTCCATGCTTGTCTTTTACAGATGTGGTGCCCACACCCCCTGATGGCCCGCCAGCCATAGCTGCTGTCACTGGCCGAGCTGTCACACTGAAATGGAACAAGCCCAAGTGGCTGGATTCAGCTATTGGTAAGCAGGGCCAGGAAGGCAAGGGGCAGTGTAGTGGCAGCCAGGTGGAGAAGGAACTGGGCTGTGAAGAAATAGCTGCTTGAGGTGCCAGTTGAGAGAATTTGGTGTCAGATGCAGGAGCTGGTGCCCCAGTCTCTCCTGCTGTAGGGCAAATGCATCTTAGAGGGCAGGCCATTCCACATAACTGGATTCCTCTGCTGGGCAGCCTGGCAGTTGTCACTGGGCAGGTGGGTGCACAATCTGGTGCTGCGATTGCAAGTGAGGCCCCCGCTCTCGCTGACAGCTGCCATTGATGTGTTGTACAGCCCACTCTCTCTGCATGCTGCTGGCAGGCAAAGGGGGCATTACACATTTGCATACACTGACTAGAAAATGCATTCACATTAGTACTGGTGGGTTGTTGTTAGGGGTGTATCTGCTTCTCCCTCTCCCGCTCCCTCTCCCTCTCCCTCTCTCTCTCTCTCTTTCACACACACACACACACACATATATACACAACATCCCACACATACAAAGCTGCGCCTCAGAAAAGCTGCATTTTGCAAATTAAGCCAATCTGCACAATTGCTGTTATTTTGTAAACTTAATGGTATACAAAATATGTGCAGCCCGGTAAAACAGTTTACCACAAATCTTATTCAGCTACCTGAAAATTTCAGGTGGTGTTACTCACTCACTTCCAAGCATATCCTTCTTAGCCCATAAGAACTAGAATCTTATTTTGTTGTTTTACTTCTGTTGTTGCTAACCAAAAGCTGTTATTCATGCGATCCTAAAGGGTGTCAATTAGCTTTAAGGGGGAGAAAGCATCCAGAGGGTGAGTATTCTCCAGTTTTCCCAATAGAATCCTTGTGACTTAGAGACAGGTCCTTGCCTCCCCACTACTGTAGCATTGAGTGGGGGTGGCATACAAGCATAGCACAAAGTCCTAACTCTGGACAAATGATGCATAGCCTCACTAGCTTTCTGCTGGAAGTTCACTTCTTCTGTTCTCAGACCCTGCAGCTGTGACTTACACCATCCAGCAGCAGGTCCTGGGTAGCAGCCACTGGACTGTGATTGCCACGGGGGTGCGTGACACCAGCTACACCGTCCTGGCTCTGAAGAAGGGCATCCGGTACCTGTTCCGTGTACTCACAGCTACAGCCAAGGCTAATAGCAAGCCCTCTCCACCCACTGAGGCTGTGCAGCTCCTTGATCGTGGTAAGGCAGCATCAAAGCAGGGAAAGGGGAAGAAGACAGGTGGGGGTGTAACTAGGAGGAGGGAAATGGAAAAGAAGCTAACACTATGGTAGTCTCCTCACACACACACACCTCAAGCTGGAGTGATGGTGCCTGAGGGCAAATGAGATTTTCCCAGTCTCAGTCTGATGCTCTGATGGTTAAACAAGAAGCATATTTTGATAGAATCAGACAGAAGCAAATAGCCAAAGGCCCATAACAAAACAGAAGGAAAGGTTGCATTTCTAACTTTTTGCTCCTTTCTAGTCTTATAATTAGGCGGCAGGGTTTACTCGGGTCCCAATCCTAAATATAAAGATTCTGATATAAATGCTTTCTCCCTTGGGGAAACTGCTTGCCACCTCCAGCATCTTTGAAGTAGCTCCTCTGTCGAAGTGGAGTTGCTGAATCCTTTGCTTGGCATGTTCTCTATACACATTGAAAGTCCCACGTAAGAACTGCTAGAAGTGGGTTTCGCCCTTGCAGCCAAGACCCCATATTAGAGCACTTTTGACATAATGCTTATTCTGGTCTAGAGGAGATTCGGCTCAGAGCGCAGTGTCTAGGTACAAGGCAGGAATGGCCTTTTGAATGTGAACCCCCAAAGTCAGGATTCCTGTTTGATGTGTCAAAAGAGGACTCTAACCTAGCTAGCTGAGAACTTGGATATCTGTCCATCCCCTACATACTGATGGTCCAGGGTGGGGAACCCTGTGTCCCCTCCAGAAGTTGGCCTCCACTCCCAGCAGTCCCAGCCAGCATTGCCAATGGTGAGGGATTATGGGAGTTGTGGTCTAGTTGTGGAGGACCACAGGTTCCTCATTCCCGATCTAGAACAGCAAACTGACCTCCTTGTGTTGCCTGCTATGGTGGATGTGCTTGCAGGGCCTTACCTAGCGGAGGCCCCCATGATCCTGGACAAGCCGGATATGGTGTATGCGGTGGAGGGGCAGCCGGCCTGCATCACCGTAACCATCAACCACGTAGAGGTTGCTGTCACCTGGAGAAGGTAGGGAAGCTCCCAAGTCACACTTCTATAGAATCCAGCTCACAGACTTCTTGGTAGGCTGTTGAGTCGACTGCACGTGCCACAACGATGTTAAGATCCGGGTTGAGAACAGCTGCCTTGTATCTTTGGGAAAGGGAGGAGGAGGGTCAAAGGGAAAGGAAAAAATAAACGAAGGAGGGACTTTTCTGCGAGGAAGGTATTTGGCTTTTGCTGTGTTTTATTTCATTGTTGTTTATAGCCTGTCCTAGTCTCCGGGCTCACGGTGAGGTAGAATAATTTCACCAGAAGATCTGATGTCGCTCAAGGACTCACAATTTAAAGGCCATTTTGTCCTTAGCTTGGAGGGCAAGCCTGGGTTTGCCATCAAATGTTGCACTCAGCAATGGCAAATCATGAGCCCTTTGGTGAGTCCACCTGTCTGATACAGGTTTTTGCAGTGGAGGCTGGTCCATTAGGAGAATGGGATGCTGCCCCACAATCCCAGATTGCCATCAACCCTAGCCCCCATTTGCATGCCTTTGTAGTTACAAACAGTCCAGGAGATGGTACTGGCTCTCAGCTTCTTCCTCCTTAGTCTTTTTAACAGGAAGGATGGGTACCAAACTGGGATTAGTTAGCTCTGTCTGCCATTGCCTCTGGCACCATCCAGTTTGGGCTCCCTGCTTTCTCCCCTAACAGTACCCTAATGCGTCTCTGCAAATACCTGTGCGTCTCATGTTCCCACTTTAAGATAGATGTATGGCTGAAATATCTTAGGTGGATGCCAAGGATGAAATTGTCACAACTTAAGCAACCTATGGCACTGAGTGGGTTATACAGTGTTTGGCTGAACATTCATTCTCACCATCTTTTAATTTATTGGAATATGCATGAAAAGGAATTATAACATATTTTTTATATTGTATAACTTTAGTTTCAGGTGTGACTCAACAGCTCATGCTGCTAATGTTTATGTTTCAAATTAATCAAAAGAGCTGTGTTGTGAGTCACTCCCATGAAATATGTCGTGCTTCTCATCAGGAGCTCAGTGTTAAGATTCTGAACAGAAGCAAGAGATGTGCTCTTAATTGCTGAGGAACCTGGATTTGGTATGTAGCCACAGAGGCAGTTGGCGAGGCAAGGTGACAAGGAACTGCTAGTTGCGAAAGGGGTGCAACAGAGGAGGCTCCCTTATGCCAAGTCAGACTGACAATCCATCTGGTTCTGTGTTGTGTATACTGCCTGGTTGTGGATCTCTGGCAGGGAACATTCCCAGCCCTACCTGGAGACACCAGGGAATGAACCTGGGACCTTCTGCATGCCAAGCAGATGCTGTACCACGGAACTATGTCTCTTCTCCAAAGTAGTGGGATTTATAAGGTGGTCTTCTACTAACTCCCATTGTGCAAGTGGAAATCCTTGAGCTGTTACTGGAATACCACCCTATGGGTCCCACCACTTTGGGGAAGAGACATAGTTCAGTGGTAGAACACCTGTTTGGCATGCAGAAGATGCCAGACTGGGGGAACCTCTAGAACAGATTAAGGGTGTGTGTGCAGGGGGTAAGTCCTTTTGTACTAACTGTAATCCTTGTGCTGCTGGCAGGAGCCTGACTTAGTGCTGTGTTGAATACAACCCTGAGCCTCCCATCCCATGCTTGTCTTCTGCCTTGTCCCTCCAGGTCCGGCGTGGTGCTGAAGGACAGCGATGCCAGCTGGGAGATGAGCATGCCCGATGATGACCAGCACGCCTTGCGATTCTTCCGGGTGGGCAGGGGGGATGTGGGTGTAATGACCTGCGAGGTGAGCAACCAGCATGGATATGACCACTGCTTCATCAACATGGAGTTGGCAGGTATGGGATGCCCAGAACCCCTGACATGCTCCAACTTCATCCCCAGTTTTGGCTTTCGGCAGTGTCTCTGCTGATGACTATGCCCCTCTTCCTTATATATAGAGCCACAGCTTCGCCTATTCGGATAGAACTTGTATTTCAGCTCTTCCCAGAATCTGGAAGCAGACTTAGGGCTCACCCAAGCCACAGCCAGGTATCACAAGGGGCAGCAGTCTGTTCTTAGTCCTAGGCTTTCACATAAGCTGGATGTCACAAGGCCAGAGGAGAAGGTCTTCCCCAAAGGCAGGGAGGGAGCAAGATAGGAGGCAGCTTCTTTAGTGAACTAAGCTGGGAAATTTATTTATTTTGGGGTCACGTAGGGAGGGGAGGGGATCTTCCCTTGCTTCAACAGATTGTGTGTTTCTGTCCCCAGAGGCACCCCGCTTTGAATCGATCATGGAAGACATTGACATTGGGGTGGGCGAGACGCCACAGTTTTCTGTGGTGGTGGAAGGCAAACCCCTCCCAGACATCATGTGGTACAAGGTGAGTGTGGGTCTTGGTCTTGGGGAGGCTGACTGTGACTGAAGGATGTTCCTAAGCTTCAGTCTATGTGTCTACTGTGCCCACCCTGTCAGTGGCTCTCAGTTTTAACTCCCAGGGCCCATGATATCTCAGCCATGGCCTTCTCCTCAGTGGAGCAGATTCCCATCAATCCTAACCAACTCAAGGGCTTTTTGACCCGACATGAGATGGTCAGGAGTCTCTGAGTGGCTAGGTGCTTGGAAGCGGGGCGTGTTCCTTCTGTCCTTTCATGTGAATAGCCAAGGCCCAATGGTGTGGAGTTAAGGCCTGCCTAATATTCTCTTTCCCTGCATCTTGAATAATACAACTAAGCAGAGACACTTGGGTTTGTTCAGAAAGAGAATCAGTTGAGGAAAGGGTCTTGGACAGGGAGTCTCAAAGAGAAGCTCGATCCTCTTACAGTTTCTACAGTTTCCTGAAGAAAACTGGGCCTGTAACAGCACAGTAAGAGAAAACCATAAATGAGATTTCCTCAACCTGTGCTTAGGGATGATGGGAGTTGTAGTCCAAGAACATCTGGAGGGCAACAGGTTGGGGAAGCCTGCCATATGAAATGGTTCCGCCTACCTGATGTTTGCAAGTGGCTTGTCTCAATGAAACATCCCCAATAGGATGAGGTGCTCCTGACGGAAAGCAACCACCTGAGCTTTGTGTACGAGGAGAGCGAATGCTCGCTAGTTGTGCTGAACACCACAGAGCAGGACAGTGGGGTCTACACGTGCATTGCCCGCAACCTGGCTGGAGAAGTGTCTTGCAAGGCCGAGCTGGTCGTCCATGCAGGTACGTGATATCGTGCTAGTCATAAGAACTGCTGGGCTTTAGTTGGGTACCAGGACTGCAAAATCAGTGTTGACTGTGGGTCTCCTACTGGACCATGGTGGGTGTCAAGGCAAAGCTAGAATTGCAGCTGGCAATGCTCAATTCTAGAGATGGCACGTGTGCTGTCCAACCCAGCTGCCCATCTCTGAGGTCAGTTGGTGGAACTGAAGGCTTTAGTACAACAGGCAGAAGATTCCATTGACTTGACTAGGCAAGGACAGAAGGCTAGGCTCCTCTCATACTGAGAGTGGTCCTCACCAAACCAGAGACTGGCTGCCCATCACAGGAGCTATATTGACCATCTCTGCTCTGTTCCAGCCTAATAACCCTACATGGAACATTGGTAACTGGTTTATACAACCAGACCAGTTTATAAAATCCAGCACAGTATTGTCTACAGAGTTCTGAGCAGGTGTCTTCCCCTGACCTATCTGGAGATGGCAGGAACTGAACCTTGGACCTTTTGCATGCAGAGCACACACTCTACTGCTGAGCTACAGCGCCCAGTTGGCCACTGTGAGAACCTACCCCAGATGGTCCTTTAGCCCGATGAAGCAGAAGCCTTGTCATGTTCTTACGTTCTCAAATGTGCATTTGGAAACACACCGCAGAGTGTGAATCAGGATGCTCATCCCTTCCCCAATGATGTTTAAGCCAGGGATTCACTCATTCAGGTGTGCCCGTGGATTTGTGGTTGAAGATGGGGAATGGCGCAACCATTGCATTAAATAGTGGTATTGATTTTTAATTGTATTTGTACTGCTTCTTTTATTTTTCATCTTGTATTTTATTGTATTATAGTTTGAATTCTATGGAATAACAATATATAAGAAAGAAAGACATCATAATTGCCACATGAGGCAGAAAAATTATTAAGTGGTCCAACAAGACCAGGGTTCGGCAAAGTTTTTGTGGCTTGGGCCGGTTCACGGTCCCGCAGACGCCGCAGTGGGCTGGAGTGCGCACACACTCGCAAATGCGCAAACGCTATTTCTGGCACTCCTTCTGGCACGGAGGAGGTGTGTGCAGCTTCCCATTGGCTGCAGGAGCTTCCTGCAGCCAATGGGAAGCTGGCCAGCGTTGCGGAAGGCGGTCCCCACTCTGCTCTGCGCCGGTTTAGCTGACTGAGCAGGCGGCAGGGGTCCATGGGCCGGTTAAACAACCCCCCATGGGCTGCTTGTGGCCCATGGTTGCCGACCCCTGAACAAGAGCCTCTGAAATTTTCAAGTGGTCTATGGGGAAAAGATTTGGGAACTACTAATTTAAACCCAAGTCCATAAGGGAGTCCCTCATAATGGACTTATTACTAAAGATTTGCACAACCCATAAAGATTTGCACAACCCTTATTCCTCTCATGATATTGTACCAGTGTGGGCCAATGGGATAAGAGTCAGCTCTACATGAGGATGATGAAGCTTCCCAGGTGAATCTCAAAGGGGGACAGAAGGAGTCATGGTCTTGTGCTGCTTATGCTCCCGCCCCCCAAATACCCCTGTTCTATCACTGCTGCTCCCACTGTTGCTCTCTCTAGCTGCGCCAGATGCTGACGCCGCACGGGCAGAAGAAGCCGCACACACCGCTCGTCGCCTGGCCGAATATTACGATGTCCATGAGGAGATTGGCAGGTGAGGGAGTCCTAAGTTAGAGAAGAGGAGGAAGATAAGGCAGGTTGTACTGGGCCTTCCTCTTGGTGTGAGGTGGCTCAGGCTTGAAGGCTCCTCAAAAAGGAATGGGAAACCTGTGACCATGGAGATGTTGTTGGGCTCCATCAGTCCCAGCCAGCATGGTCAGCAGTGATGGAAACTGTAGTCAAACAACTGCAGGGCCACAGGTCAGTCACCCTGACATGCAAAGGAGCGGATGCACTTCTTGGCCACAGGAGGCTGACCAGGTCTGTCCCCCTTGGGTACAGTTTGCTGATCCCTGGGGCTCACACAGTAAGGCAGTGGCAGCATCTTGCTGCTTTTCCACCTTTGCTCACATATGGGGATTTAATCTGAACCGATTCTTCCTGGGGGGAGGGGGGCAATTACCTCTCACTCCCACGCATGTGGAAGGATGCAGCAGACACCTGCCTGTACTACCACCTTGCCCCTGAATTGTGGCAAAGCCTCCCGGCTTCCAGAACACTCTGCTGGTGATAGTGGCACAGCCTCAACCCTGGGAGTAGAGCCTTTCACCGAGGCTTCTCACATTGCTTTGGTAAAAGCCTGTGCT
This sequence comes from Zootoca vivipara, assembly GCF_963506605.1. Taxonomy (NCBI): domain Eukaryota; kingdom Metazoa; phylum Chordata; class Lepidosauria; order Squamata; family Lacertidae; genus Zootoca; species Zootoca vivipara. Next base: position 84,447,578 of record NC_083276.1, on the reverse strand, counting down.
TTACCAGCATTTAATTGATATATTAATTGGAGGCCGCCTTTCCCTTCAGGTTTAGAACAAGTTTTCTAGAGGGGACTAGAAAACAGCAGGGGCTGGACCTGTTCTCTCAAGAACGTGGTTTGCTTCTCCAGCACTCCTCCATCCTCACTTTGCCATGCCCTCTGACCTCTTTCCTTGAGCAGCTGGGCCAAGGTCAAAGCAAGATGACCATAACTCAGCAAAACAAGGGGAAGAGCAAGGAATGAGTCTGGGTGGTGCCTCATGATGACCTGTGCTGTTCCTCAGGGGAGCCTTTTCATACGTGCGGAGAGTGACCCAGAAGAGTTCCGGTTTGGCCTTTGCCGCCAAGTTCATCCCATGCCGCGCCAAAGCTAAGAAATCAGCACGCCGTGAGCTTGGCATCATAGCTCAGCTGGACCACGAACGCATTGTCTACTTCCATGATGCCTTTGAGAAGAGGAATGCCATCATCATTGTCATGGAGTTGTATCCTCCATTTGGGAGATCTGTTGGTGGTTGGGAGACACAGTATCCGGGGCAGTAGGCCATATGTGTGTGTGTGTGTGTGTGTGTGTGTGTGTATGGTTATGAGGGACTCCTAGGTGGACACTGCTTTTGAGAAGCTGGCAGGGTGGGGGCCTCTACTTACATGACATTTCCCTTGACGGACTATACAGCTGCACAGGAGAAGAACTGCTAGAGCGGATTGCAAGGAAGACCTCTGTGAGCGAATCTGAAGTAAGAGCAGGCTGCTGTCATGGGAACAGGCCCTCAAGGCCATCTTATCTTCATTGTCCTGGAAGGGCTTCATTTCTTAGAAAATGTATTAATGTCCCCTTTTCAGCCTGTATGGCTTTCCTATTAGTTTACATGCAATAAAAAATACCACAGCAAAAGAAAACAACTGTGCAGGCAGTGAAGCAGCAGGTAAAGTAAAATCATAGAGTTTGAAAATGATTGAAAAGCAATAGATCTTAAAAAAAACCCCACCAAAACCTTACTAAACAAGTACCAGGGACAAGGACGAGCAGATTTCCATAGCAATGACAAGTTGGTGATTGGGGCTCCAATCCCGCCTTCTGTGTGTGTCTAATTGGATGTCTCTCTGTTTGACTGTACCTTACTCTGACTGTTGCTGGGTTACTCCCCTGCAGATACGTTGCTACATGCGGCAGGTCTTGGAGGGTGTCGGCTACCTCCACCATCATGGCATCTTGCACCTTGACATTAAGGTGAGTGCACCCTGGCTTGTCCTGCTGTGGTCATCCTTGGCCCTCATCTGTATTCCCTGAGCATTTGGCTCAGCTGGGTTGGGATTCAACTCTTCCTTTGTACATTAAAACTATACACATATATAAAATCTATTAAAACTACAGTAAGGGTGAGCAGAAGGGGGACTGGGATCTACTAGTAGATTTCTAGGTGACTTGATGTAGATTGGCAAGGATTTCTGACTCCCCAATTGTTTAACAATGACAGCAAAAAAATTATTATTGTCATCATTGATTTATCAGTTGCCTTCTGAACAGCTGTCTCAAGATGATGTGCACTAAAGATAATTAGAAACAGTTAAAAACACACACACAAAAAAACACACATTTAAAACAAAGCTAAAACTGTATAATGTAGACACTTGTGGTAAAGACCCATTTATCCAGCTGGGAAAGCCTGTCTGAACAAAAATGTCTTCAGTTGTTTCCGGAAAGTGCAGATAATGGGTGCCTGTCGCATCCCTCCCTTAATTATACTGCTGAAAGAAAAGAAAAAAACATTTTAGGGTGGGAGGATAACCAGGAGTGGGTTTTTGTGTGAAAGGATTGTGAGCTCTGTTTTGTTCTCTTACTCAAAACAAATTATTGCGTCTGGTTCTTTTATTCTGAGAAACACACCTGAGATTTTTCAAGTACTGTACAATAAAACCAAACCAACATGTAAACCAGCACACATAGTACATAAATGTACAGAATAGTATACAGAGAACCCCAAACAAGGGAGAAAAGGAAAGAAAGAACCCCTCCACCCCCTGTCCAGAATGGGAATAACACCAGGAAGAAGACACACCTTGTACACAATCTCACCAATAGGACACATATATCACAAAACAATGAAAGAAAATGGGGGCAGGCACATTCTATGGGACATGATAAGAAATGATGCTGCCCCACCTATGATATCACACTTCACCAAAAGAATTGATGGCAGAGAGGTGGCCTGGGCTCCCCCACACTGGAATTCTTATAAGAGGAAAAAAGGAACCTGTCACTTTTTATTTCACCTTTGGCTGGGTGAGTTTTTCAGATAAAGCTTCCTGCCATATCTGGTTGTGCCACCTCTGGAGGGTAGGTTGTGGTTCACTTTTCCGATCTCCATCCATGCAACCTGGAGGAGATGGATTGTTAGCATGGCATTGAAAATTTTAATGTGATGTGCTGGTACAGTTCTCTGGATTTGTGCAATTCTAAGGGATCAATAAACACACCTGCTCCTCCATTCAGGAGTTTGCTGGAAATAGTTACAAGCATGCATGGCATTGAGGAAGTAGTGGACATGAAAAGGGACTAGACACCTTTCTGAAGACCACAGCATAGCTCACTGGTGTGAATAATGCAATGTTGGCTGTAGGGAATCCCTTGGAGAAGGGAATGATTTCTGTAATCTGTGCCTATTGTGGGTGAGTGCCCTGTTTCTCCTATTTTAAGACGTAGTCATAAAATAAGCCATAGCAGGATTTTTGAGCATTCAAGGAATATAAGCCATACCCTGAAAATAAGACATACTGATAGGCACAGCAGCAATGCTGGGTGCGGAAGGAGGAGGAGGAGGAGGAGGGGGGAAAAAATAAGATATCCCCTGAAAATAATCCATAGTGTGTTTTTTGAGGAAAAATAAATATAAGACAGTGTCTTATTTTCGGAGAAACGCGGTATCTGTCACAGTGCTGCACATTTCACAGTTGTGAATTATTTTGCTTACCTAGCAGCTTTTTCTCAGGGCACCTCCTTAATACCTCTCCACTTTCCTTTCCCACAGCCTGAAAACTTGCTGCTGGCTGAACCCGGCAGCGATCAGGTGCGAATCTGTGACTTCGGCAATGCCCAAGAGCTGATTCCAGATGAGCTGCAGTACTGCAAGTATGGCACCCCCGAATTTGTGGGCCCCGAGATTGTCAGCCAGAGTCCAGTCTCCGGTGTCACCGATGTTTGGTAAACAGATGCACCTGCACAATATGATGTATGTCTGTGCACACACATCCCTGAAATGAGCACCGGAAAGGAGAAATTAAAAGCTAAAGGGGATTTCCTGAGCTTGAATATTGGGCAATTTCAGGGAGGAGGAATTACTGGGATAAGCCCTTGCTTAACCTGTAGCCCATAAGGTTTTTCTGGGACTGGGGTTTTTCTGCCTATTGGAAGAACAAACTCAGTTGGACCTGGGCTTGCAATTGCTGGTTTGTATGGGGAAGAGTCAGCACAGGAGAGGTGTCAGGGTTGCTCCCTATCACGGACTGTGCAACTTGTTTTGCCTTGACTCTTGCAGATCAGTCCATGCTGTTTCCCCTTAAGGACAGTGCAAAACACTTTTTTGTGTAAGTCTTACTTGGGGAGTGTGAGCATGATGCACTGGGCTCATTATTGCCCATTCTACTGTAGTGCATTTGTTTCAACATTAAGTTGGACCCTGACCTCTTGAAGACCCCTTACAATTTCAAACACTGCAGACCCTAGAATGGCCTGGTGCTCTGGGCTCCCTGATCATGGAGCCATACCATTTGCTAGCCAGGGGCTAATCTAATCTATCTATTGTTACATGCACCCCCAAGGCTCCAAACAGTGAGAACTCCAGGAGTGTGTCGTAAATTTCTGAAGGCTTGCTTTTGTTTTGTGATATATGGTTTATTTGCAGGGCCGGCCCTACGGCCAGGCTGGGTGGCGCAGGGCGCCAGGGCGCCTGCCCGCCGGGGGGGCTGTGCAGCTGCGCAAGCCGCTCACGCAGCTCTGGCCGCGCAGCTCTGCCCGCCCGCCGCGCTGGGAAACGGGGCAGGGTGGGGGCGCCAGAGGGATCTGTCGCACCACGGCGCCAGGCGCCAAATATACTTAAGACGGCCCTGTTTATTTTCACATGCATACAGTACAAGTTGAGCATAGGTGGAGTTTCACAGCATTAAACACACTCCAACAGATGCTTCTCCCTCATCAGATTAGGGGGGCCGCCAGCAACATAGTATTTTTGCAGAGAGCAAAAACAGAGGCATATGAGTTAGCACATTTCACAGCTGGGACGGGGAAGGCAAGCCCCCTTCCCAAAAGGATCTCTTCTGGCAGAGGGGTCTCCAGCCTTTAGCTCCTGTAGAAACAGATCACTTGTACTTGACCATCTGTTTTACAGAACAAAGCCACCACACCTTGTCTGACAAATGAAATAGCCCTTCTATTGTCCTGGCGTGCTCTAGTCCATGGGGTCACAAAGAGTCGAACACGACTAAATGACTAAAGAGCAACAATTGTCCAGACCCTAACCTTACAATCACAGAATCATTGAGTTGGAAAGAACCTCAACCAGCTCAACCCCTGATACCATCATCCCATTTAATCTATCTATCTATCTATCTATCTATCTATCTATCTATCTATCTATCTATCTATCCTTAAGGTCACTAAGTATAGGTACCACCTGGATCATATAACTCAGGGGTCAGCAAACTTTTTCAGCAGGGGGCCGGTCCGCTGTCCCTCAGACCTTGTGGGGGGGCAGACTATATTTGGGGGGGGGGTGAACGAATTCCTATGCCCCACAAATTACCCAGAGATGCATTTTAAATAAAAGGACACATTCTACTCATGTAAAAACATGCTGATTCTCGGACCGTACGTGGGCCGGATTTAGAAGGCAATTGGGCCGCATCTGGCCCCGGGCTTTAGTTTGGGGACCCCTGATATAACTTAACTCCTCCTAGAGATGTCCTGTCAAAGCACTGAAATTTTGTCTGTTCTTTCTTTACAGGCCAGTGGGAGTAATCACATATCTATGGTAAGCCTCAGGTTGGAGGACTATGCTGGGACTGTTCAGGTTCTTCCCATCTCCCTTGTGGCTCTACCATATTATGGTAAAGAAAAGGCACAATGAGAAAGACCAGGGCTCTTCCTTGTCTTGGAAGCAGATCATTCCACCACTATGCTTTGACATAGTGTTCCCATTCAGCTCTCCCGAGAGCCATGCTCTACTGTCTCTAGGGTGTGAAGTGTGGCTTGGGGAACCTTGAAAAGCTACCCCAGTAAATTTCCTCACCCCATCGCTACATCTTTGCATGCAAGGGCATGGGAAACCCAGAAAGCTTGCCCCAAGTCTGCCAGCCAAAGATTTTCTGACTATTCCTTCTCTCAGTCTCACAGGGATCTCCCCGTTCGTGGGTGAGAACGACAAGACAACGCTCATGAACATCCGCAACTACAACGTGGCTTTTGAGGAGAGTATGTTCACAGGACTGACGAGAGAGGCTAAAGGCTTTGTTATCAAAGTGCTGGTTAATGATCGCCTGTAAGTAATAGGGTATATTAAGGGTCTCCCTGAGGATTTCGATAGAGGCATTTACCTGCGTGGGATGCAAAGAGGACTCCCCACAGACATACTCCCTGCCCCCATGGCAGAGAGAGGGGAAAAACAACTATAATTATTCCTTCTCTGAGAAAGAAAGGGAAAGCTATGTGTCCAGAGGCACAGAAAGAAAAGCCACCTTAGGGTGGGGGCCAAAGAGAGTTCCAGGCCTCCCCTACCTGGGTAAGTCACCAGCAGGCTGCCAGGGCTTTGCAGCGAGAAAATTATGCCCTAGGGCCCCTCCAGGCATCCTTTTTATTGTGTATTGATGATGATTTGTGCTCAGGATGCTCTCAGGGTGGCTACACGTGAACATGTGGCTTCCTGCTGAAATCCTGTGATTTTTTATACCACAAGGATTCTGATATACTTTTGTTCAGCTTTTGTAGCCTTATAGCCCCTACAGATGGCAACAATGTGATAGCATTGAGGAAGCATTAGAGAAGTCAAAGGAAACCAAAATAAATCTCTAATGGACTATTATTGTGCCAAGAACATATTGCAGAACACACACACACACACACACACACACACACACACAATAAAACAACTGCCCAAAGGGGCCAACACGCACTACATCCACTTTAACACACCATTTGCACTTAGGAAAATTACAGAGAAATGCACTGGAAAGTGTGGGGCAAATGAATGGTTAAGGAGATGTAGGAACCCCAAACTAGCAAATGAGGATGAACGATCATTGTTGTATAACCTTCCCACAAACAAATCGGATCGAATGCTCAATGAAGAACAGACATGACATAACCTCTGTCTGCGTAAGCAAATCAGGATGACAGCTCAGTAAACAGGTTGTCTGAAGGAGCACAAAGACACACAATGCTTGGGGACAACTCCCACCCCGCAAAAAGCTTTGATTACCCATGTGATCCTCTCACCCTGACTTCCATGTCTACTATAGTAGCAAGCAGGAATAGTGTATTATTTACTTATGTAATGTATTTTAATCCTACCTCTTGGGAGGGGAATCAAGGTGATTGTGCAAGAGTGATCCCACTCTTTTTAAGTTGTGAGGTTTGTTAGCTGTTCTAGAAAGCAAGGAAATGCTCTCACAGTCCTTTGATTCAAGCCTGGGAAGAAGGAGCATTGGAAGGCAAGTAATCAGAGGAAGCCATTCTGCTTTTGGTGGGAGAGAGGAGAGTGATTGGAGGTGGGCTGGAGGAAGCAGAAGGAAAGGAGCAGTGTGTGGAAGTGTGGGGTGTGTGGGCTTTAGCTGCAGCTTTCCTCTACGCTAGCAAAAGCTGTATCTACATATTGACTCATTCTTGTTTTCCTTCACAGGAGACCCAATGCAGATCAGACCCTGGAACATCCCTGGTTCAAGGTAAGTCCCTTTGCTGATGCCTCTTTAGAAAGAGAAGTGGGGCCTATTTTGGGTGGTGGGGCCTTTCTCTAGGCAGGAGAAAATCTTGGTAGCTCAAAGTGGGGGAGGTTACTTCAAGCAAAGGCTTCTGCCACACATGCAGGGAGCAAAAGCAACTCTTTCCAGCTGCCTGAGCCAGAGGCATCTCTTTGGCCATTGTGGGAAACAGGCTGGACTAGATAGGCCTTTGGTTTGACCCGGCTACAGGGCTCTGCTTCTGTTCTTCTGACCCTGCCTGCTTCCACCCTTCCTTTCAGACATTAGCCAAGGGCAAGAGCATCAGTACAGATCATCTCAAGCTCTTCATATCTCGCCGGAAATGGCAGGTAAACTTGGTATCGGAGACAGGAAATGCCTTGGTAGCTGTCAGTGTGCTGGCAATTTATTGATTGGTTGATTTGAGGTTGTGATTTTCCTCCAGCAGCAAAATCAAGGAGGGAGTGGATGGGAAGGTGGACACTATTGTGCAGAAAATGCTGCTGTGGAGCACAAGTGGTGTGTGTGTGTAATTGTGAGTGTGTGCATATGTCTGTGTGTGCATATGACCCTGCGAGTTGCTAGATGCGGCCCCTGACAGTTTTCCATTGTGCTCTTCAGAGGTTGTTGGTCAACCAGCGTGTCCAATGGTCAGGGGTGATGGGAGCTACAATCTGGCCTCATCAGGAGGGTGGGCAGCCAAGACTGTGAAATGAGGTGTGGGTGGAACAGAGGCTCTCTGGGTCTTTGCTTGAGCTCCATCCCATTCTCCCCTCAGCGTGTGCTCTCTTTCCCCAGCGCTCCCAGATCAGCTACAAGTGTAACATGGTGCCACGGCCTATTCCCGAGCTCCTAGAGGACACATCCAGCCACTTGTCCATTGCTGTGCCTCGCCTCCTCAAGGAGACCTCGGTGTTGTCCTCCTCTTCGGATTCTGATGACCCAGAGGAGTTGCCCTACATTCCCATGCCCCATCAGCCCGAATTTTCTGGCTCCCGCATGTCCCTCACCGAGCTCCCAACAGATGATGAGCCTCTCAGCCCTGAAGGGGCTCCGGCAGATGAGGAGGGCACATTGATGGAGTGGCAGGATGATGAGGGGCAGGGAGCTGTGGTGGATCCCAAGAGAAAGGAAGAAGCAGAGCTCTCTTTCAGGAGGCAGAAGGGCACATTGCCACGGAAGCGCTCCACAGAGGCTGAGGAGCCTGGCTCTTCTGACGACGAGGCTTGTGAGGCCCAGAAAAGGCCAGAGTACCCCAGGAAGGCCTTGAAGAAAGGCTCCAGCCTGGATTCCCCAGAAGCATCTGACAAAGCTTCGCGTAAGGGTGAGCTGCGCCGTGGCAGCTCTGCCGATAGCGCCCTGTTGCTTAGTCTCCCTTCGGATGAAGCAGAGCCCCACTCCCGCAAACGCCTGACCAAAGCAGCCTCCATGGAGCTGCCCCGCCGGAGCCCCAGCCCTGGCACATTGTACCGCAGGAAGGGCGGGCTGCCAGAGGAAGAATACACCCAGCGCCTGGAGGTCATGCGGCAGCGCCTGCTGCACGGAAGTCCCGTGGACGGTAAATTGAGCGGCTTGCGAGGGCCGCTGCTGGAGACCCTCGGCCTTGAGAAAAAGGGCTTGAGGCCTCCCAGGCTGGAGAAGCAGCTGTCCCCCGGGCACAAGATGGTGCGCGCAGCCTCCAGCGAGACGGCTCCGCAGCACATGCCCCCCGAGGGGCGCCTCCTTCAAAAGAGCAGCTCCTTCAGCCATGGCGATGGGGAGCCTGTCACTCTGCACCGCCGCTCCGGAGCACCACTGGAAATCCCCTTAGCCCAAGCCGAAATCCAGAGGCTGAAAGAGACGCCGTCCCTCTCCGCTCTGAATGAATCCAGGCCCCACACGCCACATGAGGTTCCCTCCAAGCCGCCTACCCCTGAGGCGGAGGCAGGAACAAAGCCCATCGGCAGGGCTAGCTTGAGGAGACCAACCGCCAGGGGACCTGAGGAAAAGCCGTTGGCGAGATTGTCCAAACCTGACGCTCCAGAAGCTGTGAAAGCCATAGGCTCTCCAAGGGAGTCAACAACACGCACACCCATCTCACCCACCCCAGGCAGCTCGGCCCCCAAGCGTTCGGCCTACGCTGATGTTATGCAGACCCTGGCTGGCGAGTCATCCCAGGTCCCTCACAGGGAGGCCGCAGAACCTTCTGCAGCTGCCTCAGAAGGTATACCTCAAACCTTTCCAGCCACAACACAGTCCCACCACACTGCTGCCTTTGCCAAGAAGGCCGCACAGACCCCCGCCAAGGAACCTTCCCCCCAAGTTCGCTCCTCCAGTGCTGAGCACATCCTGGACATTGACTCTGAAGAGGTCTTTGAGGCCAAATTCAAGAGAGGCAGGGAAGGCTCCCTCAGCAGGGGCCGCAAGCTGCTCTCCAGGTCTGAGGAGCGGCAGCTGGCTGGGCCGCGGGAAGAGGGCATCTACCGGCCAAGCCCTGTGGGTGCTCCACTGGAGTTGTCCAAGTCTGGGGTCTCTCGACACCTGGGCGAGCGCTCTCGTTCCGTGCAGGACCTGCATGAAGTGGAGAAGGAGGGCGGCTTCATCCGCAGGATGTCAATGCGACTCCGACGCACGCCTCCCGTCGAGAGGAGGAAGGCCAAGGAGGAGGAAGGAGGGGGAGCGAGGCTGTCTGGGGGCCTGTCTTCCAAGGACAAAAAGGACTCAGACAGCCAGAAGTCGGAGCCTGGCTCCAGCGAGTCGCCCGTCATGGCTGTGCGCAGGAAGATCGGGACCACCATGGGGCGCCTCTCCACGCATCTGCGCAGCCACTCGCTACGTGGCGAGGAAGACCAGGCAGCTGCTGCTGGCGGCGACCGCGTCAGGCAGCCCGAGAAGAGAGCTCCTTTCCTCTCTCATCTGCGCCGTGCAACTTCTGAGGGGGAAAACCTGCGCCAAGTGGGTATCCCACAGAACCAGCTGGCAGCCCAGTCTGCAAGTGTCCCTTCCACGGAGTCCTTCCAATCTGACACATCCACAGGCAGCGGTGAGCAATGGTCTGCAACCATTTCCCACCTGGGAAAGCGTGTGTGTGTGTGTTGGGGTTGATGTTTCTCCATTGAGGGACCATGGCTCCTCTGGGCATGTTTAAAGGCATCCTTTAAGTGTTGTACGAGTTTTAATGTGGGGAAGGGAGCGAGGCTTACAAATTGTAGTTCCACCAACCTGTTGACCACTATTTTGGTTGTGGTACAAGTTTCAGGCAAATGCTGGAGGAACTGGGGATCAAGGAAGAGAGACAAAAGAGAGAATAGTAAGTTGGATAATTTAGAGGATGCTAACACGGCTGAGGGGGAGGAGTATGCGTGATCTGAGAGTGGCTAATCCTGCTCTGAACACACCACACAACCAGTAGAAGCAAACAGCGTCAAACAGGCCCCCCAACCATTTCCTAGAATTCTCTTGGCTTGCACAAGAAATAGCCCACCTATATCTGTCATTTTCACAGGTCCTGGTGAAAGCCAGCGGCGCGGTTCTCGCTGGGAACGCTGGAGCTTGTCCAGATCCAAGAAAGACAAGGTTGCTTCGCAGCCCAACATTCCTGCCAGCCTGAGAGGGGACGGTGTTGTCATTATGAGTCAACCCTATGTGCTCAGCGAGTCAGGTATGCCCATGAAGGAGTGTGGGGCCAGTGCTGCCACATTGAGATAAATTCAGCCTGGTGTGGCTGGTCAATGGAAGCCTGAGTTGCTCTCACCTGTTCAGCTGTGCTAGAAAGTTCCAGCCGCCGGGGCAATTGGAGCAGGCCGTTCTAAGGAAACGTGATGGCGAAGAACTGAACTTGCGTCTTCTCCACTCCACTCTATAGGGCAGGGGTGGGAAACCTTTTTCAGCCAGAGGGCCACATTTCCTCATGGATTGCTTGTCAGTGGTGGGCACAGCCAGGGGCAAAACTGAGTGGAAGAGGTGGGACTCTTTAGAGCAGGCCAAATTCCAGTCATGCAAAAGTCAGAGGTTACTCCTCACACCTCTAAATGACCAGGCAAGCAAGAGGCATTATTACCATTCAGGGACACATTCCAGCTAGGCAAAAACACTCAAGGAAATCATGGAACAGGAGCAGTGAGGGGTGGAGCGTGGGAAGAAGGGGTGGAGCCTGTGGAGAGAGGCATTGGCTATGTAGAATTCTGAGGGCCAGGCAGAGAGTCCTGTGGAGCTGCAATTGGCCCCCAGGCCTGGAGTTTCCCCAACCCTGTTACAGGGGATCATTTTTATGCTGGGGATGGAATTCCTGCTAAGCCTTTTAGCACCATTTATGTCAGGCATCCCCAAACTTTGGCCCTCCAGATGTTTTGGACTACAATTCCCATCTTCCCCAACCACTGCTCCGGTTAGCTAGGGATCATGGGAGTTGTAGGCCAAAACATCTGGAGGGCCACAGTTTGGGGATGCCTGATTTATGTGGTACTTGGAAGCAGCCTCGGATTTACCCCTTTTATTCTTTGTCCAACGCAGACTTCCCTCCAGTTTTCCACATAAAATTGAAGGACCAGGTATTGCTGGAGGGAGAGGCAGTGCAACTCTGCTGCCTTCCTGCAGCCAGCCCTGCCCCTCGCATACTGTGGATGAAAGGTAAGCAATGTGTCACGAGGAGTGTGTGTGTGTGTCCATGTTGGGGCTGAAAGAAGCAATATAGCTCTCAAGATCAGAAAGGTGGAGCCTGATAGCTGCTGACTTGTTTCCCAGTGTGTGACTCCTAACAGGTATCCTACCAGACAACCATGATGCAATGCCACCCAAGGCAGGTTAAGCCACAAAGCTAGGAGAGGTCAAGCCCAGAACTGAGCTGCCATTTGGGTGTCCATGCAGATAGACCTAGCTCTATACCCCTGCATCGCCATGGTGCAAATTGTGTATCCTTGCACTGGTTGCCATCCAAATGGTTACATTCTCTTGGAACTCAGAAGTGCCGGATTCTGTTGGGATAGAGACCCCTTGGGTTCAGCCAGGATAAGAGGTGCTCCGACTACTGATGAAGCTCACATGTTTGAGTAACTTGAGTATGAACTCTCTGGCAAAGACGCATTAGAGCACAAGCTACAGGAGGAGGATGTAAGGCAGTGTGCGGTATTAATATACCTAGAGTGTTTGTACGGATCGGTTTTCTTGTCCTCTGCAGATAAGCACGCCCTGGTATCAGAGGGTGTTCTCAACATTGTGGCATGTAAAGATGGCCGCCAGCTGCTCACCATCTCCAAAGTCTCCAAGAAGGATGCAGGCTTGTATGAATGCAACGCTACCAATGTATTGGGTACTGCCACCAGTTCCTGCACCCTGGCTGTAGCAAGTAAGGATAGAAAAAGAGTGCCCTGTGGTTCCCCACCATCCCACCCAAACATCCATGAGCCTGTTGCGGCAATATATCTCACGTACGGTAGCAATGCAAGAGAAATATGATTCAGTGTGCAGTGACAACCAAATCTATCAAAATCACCCATTCTGAAACAGCTCTCCTTTTACATTCACACTCATCTGAATTTTGAAGTGCAGTTCTCCAACCAAATAATGTTTACAAAAATGCATGTATTATAGGAATATATGCATAAAAATGAAGATATTTGTGTAAATACATGTACCTTAGTTTTTTAAAAAATGCATGCAGAAATTTATCAGGAGAAATTTGTACTAAAATGATGGTACATGAGGAGTTTTTTTAAAAAAAATCCACAAATTCTGCAAAATGTGGAGAATTGAATTTAAGACTGGGGGGGAAACAGAAACTGTGAGAAACGAAATCGACAGATCCTTCCATCCCATATCTCATAGGTTACTATCTTATGCTCTTCCATTCATTTCTCTTTTCTCAAACCTGTTCCTAACAGAGATTCCTGGGAGACCAGGCACCCCAGAAATCCCCCAGAAGTACAGGAACACAGTCCTGGTGCTATGGAGGCCAGCAGATACTCAGGCACCCTGCACGTACACGCTGGAGCGGAAGATGGATGGTATGAACTGGTGGGATGTGGAAAATATTGCCAGCTGCTTTCTGCCCTTTCCTTTGCAGAGGCTCTAGTCGTCACATGCATTCGCCCGGTTCTGTGTGGACCTTCTGTGGCTCCATATCCACCACCTCCATGGTTGCATGTGCAGAATTTTGTATCCTTCTAATAAGGCTACAGTGCAACTCGCAGTCATCTTCTCATTCCTACTCCTTTAGTTGCCTGCCCATTCCCAAACAGCTTGTGGTACATCAAGACCGAAAAGTATTGCTTCCTAGTAGTCTCCCTTCCCCATCCTTTTGCATTATATGCAGTTCTGTTACAGATTCAGACCAGATCTGAGGACAAGATACAGAGTTCATCACCTTTCTGTAGAGATGGGTGTTTTCAAGACTTGATTCAATCTTCGTGCAAGGCACAACCTCTTCCAGTGAACCCCCCGGAGGCAATATCCGGCCACTGTCACACATGTTTTGGTAACATAATCCAGATTTGATGCGTGCCCTACGTGGAGCTGATTCTCGAAAAGGTTCAGAAACTTTAGCTGGTGCAGAATTCAGTAGCTAGGATGGTGCTTATCAGAACATATGACTCGAATATTGTTCATTGGCTAACTGTTCCCAATTCAAAATCCTGGTTATGACTACAAATCCCCCAAACAGTTTGGAACCAAGCTATTTACAGTCCTGTCTTATTTGCATTCTTTCCCACACTTTGTGGAGCTCCCTGCCCTTTAAGGTCTAATCAACCCTCTCTTCACCTGCATTTCAGTCTGATGCCAAATCTTTTCTTCTTGCACTGCGTTTTCATTTTGATTTTTCCCCCTGCATTCTGTGGTTTTATTTTTTTGGTTTCTGGTTTTCAGCATTGGTTTTGTTTGGTCTTTAATGTGTTATATTTACTGCATATAGCTTTAACTGGTGTATTCCTTCCCCCGCCCCAGGAGAGCATGAGTGGAAGTTGGTCAGCTCAGGCATCGCTGACTGCTACTTCAACGTGACAGATCTCCCCATTGCGAGCATGGTCAAGTTTCGTGTTGCCTGTGCTAACAAGGCCGGACAAGGTCCCTACAGCAACCCCTCGGGGAAGGTCTTCATTGAGGGTGCAGGTGAGGACGAGGGAGGTGCTCTTAGTCCTGATAGTCTGAACCAACCAATAGGTTGATGTAGCTGTGCACACACCATTCATTGAAAATACATTCCCACCACTACCAGGGATGCTGGGAGCTATTGTTTATCCCTCACGGAGGTGCAATCTGCAGGACCTTTAACAAATTACAGTTCCCAGGATTCTTGAGGGGGATTTGTTTCAGATATATGGTATGCTATGCTTCGAAAACTGAAATGTGTGTATGCAGCCATTGTGCTTGCATGTACTCCACAAGCCATGTCCTAAATTCTGGCTGCAAGCCCACCTCATGGTGTCAAGGTGCAGCTGCCCTCGGTAGGGAGGATATTTCTTTTATTGAGCTGGCTCTGCCATAGTTGGGATTCCCACTGTTTGGTGGCTGAGAGGGATTCCCTCTATAGATTTTCCCTTGCCTTCTGGAAAGAGGCAGGCCCTCCTGTTTTGAGCCTAAATCAGCCTCCTTCTCCTCTCCCAGAACCCAAGGCTGCCTTCTCAGCTCTCACTGCCAAAAAGAGTACAACTGCCCTGGAGAAAGCCGCTTTCACCAGATCTACCCAGACCCTCACTGACCAGTCTCCCCAACCTGTGCGCAGAAATACAGGTCCCCTGCCGTCCTCCCCTCCCAGGAAGCACAAGGGGGCAGTGCCGGCACAAGGGGGTAAGGCTTCTGCTGCCCCAAAAGTGACTCAACCTGAGGAAAGGCCTCTGGCCACGGTGAAGGCCAAGCTCCCAATTGCAGCCCTGGTTCCATCCTCCAAGGAGGCCTCGTCTTCTGAACCTCCAGCTGTTGTGCCATCCACCTCTCCAGAGCCAGACTCGAAGCCTTCCAGAACAGCATCTTCTCTCAGCACCCACAGTGCCTCAGTGCCCACCAGGGTCTCGCCTGCTGCGGCATCCTCCCCTGGCTCTTCCGTCTCCAAGTTTTTGCCCATCTCTCCTGCCTTACCAACCCCCGTGGCAGACTCTCCAGCGACCGTCCCCCCAAAAGCTGTTCCCTACATGGCCACCTCTTTCATCTCCATCCCACCAAGGGCGCCCAGCACGACGGAAGGTGCACACAGCCAGCCAGTTACCCCCAGCCCAGAAGAGGTGCCTTCCCACACTCGCTTCCTGAGCCGCAGCACTACCCCTGGCCGGGACGCTGGGAGTGGGGCTCAGGGCAGGCTCACTTCAACTTCCAAGGACGAATCGTCATTGCGCCAAGGGGTCCCTCAAAAACCTTACACCTTCTTGGATGAGAAAGCAAGGTAAGAGATCTTTCATAGGGACATAGGAAGCTGACAGCAGGAGGTGGTCATTCTGGTCCACTATTATCTAGCAGTTGGTTCTCCAGTTTCACAGGAGAAAACCTTGTTCCCAGCCCTGCACCTGGATATGTCAGGGTCTGAACCTGAGACCTTCTCCTAGATAGAGTGCAAAGCAGTACAGAATGATGCCTCCCTCTGGTCTATTTCCGGACCAGGAATTTCTCAGCATTGGGTGCAGCAACAGGCCTTCTCTGATCCTGGATGTAACCAAGGCCTCTCATGTTGTGGCCATAGCATTAGCATCTCCCCTTGCCCCCGTCCGCTGTCTCCAATGTATCTTCAGAGATTTAGACCCCACACCAGAAGCCCTCCTTCTCCTTTGTGCCCAAGCGATGGTAAACCCTCTTTCATTCCCTTGTGGTACATTTCAGTCACGCACTTGACTCTCTGACTCTCATCTCCACAGGCCCAAGCACACCACCATGTTTATTGCATGAAAATTGCAAGAATCATATGGCAGTGGTTTCATTTCAACCAAGCTGGTGGAGATTAAACTTGTCACACAAATTCAAGAGCTGTTCTACGCATTATGCGGTTTAAAGTAGTAGACCAAAGTGGTAGAATTCTGGATTGCACTGCTTGATACTGCTGTGCCTGGGCAACACATATCTTTGAATCTTCCCTCCAGTGCTTTTAAAAAACCTTATATGTACTAAACTAGCTTGTCAGAAACATTTAGTTATAAACTCTCTTCTTAATGTGCTTGCATGCTACATGCAATGAACGTGTTACAAGATGGAGCATTCAAAAATGTGACACCTTCGCAGCTGTCATCTGGCGTGGTACTGTCCAAAACTGCACTACCACAGTCTTATAATCTCACTCTGTAAAGCAGATGGGGAACCTCCAGCCCACAGGCCAATCTTGGCCCACACTGTCACAGCCAATCCGGGGTGATTTAACTATGTGAAAACTGTTGTCATATCCACTGAACTCTGTGGTTACATGTGCAGTGCTGTGTGACAGAAGCTATGTACACTGTGCCTTAGCTTTTGTTAGACAGGCCTAGCAAGCGTCCAGACATGCTCCATGTATATATGTGCAGGGGCCGGTTTGGAGTGATCCGGGAATGTAAGGAGAATGCCACGGGCAAGCGATTCATGGCCAAGATTGTGCCCTATGAAACGGAAGGCAAGCAGAGCATCCTGCAGGAATACGAGATCCTAAAGGGCCTACACCACGATCGCATCATGACTCTGCACGAGGCCTACATCACCCCCCGCTATCTGGTGCTGATAGCTGAACACTGCCCTGGGAAGGAGATCCTCTACCACTTTGTTGACAGGTTTGCTGGGGGGTAGGTTGGGAGGCAGGAGTGGGTTAAGGGTGGGACTCCAAGATGTTAAGAGGAGAAGATCTGTGTCTGAGAGGGCCAAGCATGGGGCCACGGAGGGGTTTGGCTAACTAGCAAAGTAACAGAGAGTTACAAACATAAAAACCAGGATGAGACAGAAGTGTTGGTCTAATCACACGCAATGGGGGCATGAATCAGTTTGTGGGCCTGAATCAGTTTTAGTTGACCAGAAAATCCATGGCAGAGGTGATAACTGGGCCTATTCACAACAGGGCAATTGAAGAGGGCAAACTGTGCCACTGAATAGTCAGAATAGTAGAGCTGAAGGGAAATAAAAGTAACACAGTCCAGATACCTCCACTGGACCCAAACATTTGAACCTATTCCTTGTCATCTTCTGCTTTATAATATGGAACAGCAAGAGACAAGTAAATTATACTATGCTTTAAGACACAGCAGGACACCTTTAGTAAAATACATCTAGAGGGTTCAAGGAAGGGTATGGCTTGAATGAAGAGGTTACTGAGGACCACGTTATACAAAGGATTCCCCCCCCCCCCCCGGGCAATCTTACTTCTGTGAATATGTAAAAGATAAATGGATATAAACCTTTCCTGCGCTTTGATGTTCATGAGATTGACATGAGCAACTGGATGTGTCCTGGATCTAGCACTGTTCAATATTATGAGTAATGACTTCAATAAAACATTAGATTTTGCTGATGATACAGAACCAGAATGGGTGTGGGAAGGACTTGCAAAATGTTTAGGCTATGATTCAAATGAGAAAGATCACAATCAGTTGGAGCATTGGGTGGGCTGGGGGATAAAACAACCAAACCCAACAAATGGATAAAACACAGAGCAGAAAACCCCAAGTAGACACAAGACAACTAGAGGTAACTGCTGCCTATTTTCCTAAAGTGTTGAGGGGCTGCCTCACCCCTATGTTTCAGGCTCCATGTGATTCTTCAAACACTCCTGTGGTTCCAGCAACCTGATAGCCTTCTCCTCCTCCATGAATTTGTCTCATCCTCTTTTCAAACCATCCAACTTGGTGGCCTTCACTGCCTCCTGTGAGACCAAGCACCATAGCTTGGCTGCTGCTGCTGCTGCGTGAAGAAGTACTTTGTTTTGTCTGTCCTGAATGTTCCAACATTCAGCTTCAGTGGATGTTGATGAGCTCTAGCATTATGAAAGAAGGAATCTGGTGGTGGTATTTAGTTGTGAAAAGTGGAACCTACAGCAACATGTTGCAGTGTGGAGTGCTTCTGTTCAGTCAGCCCGTCGTGCCTTTGTTTCATTTTCCATTCCACCCATTTCTCTGATGTCCCTCCAGCCGTCAGTCAAAATTCCATGGCTGCTAAATCTGCTTAATCCTCACTGGGATGTCCTTTGGGGCGCCTCTGTCCTGACCCTGTCCTCCCTCCTGTGTGGGGACAGTGCTATTTTGATTACACGTGCAAAGCCTAAGCAGCAGGAACAAAGGAAAATGCAAAGTAATGTAGAACAGAAACAGGGTGGCAGTGAAGTGACTCAAAGTAAAAATGAAAATAAGAAAACAACATATTGATCAGCCCTTGATCATTTAATGTCCCCCATTGTCACACAGCAACACACAAGGATGAGGTTGGGGTGGGGTTAAAATTTTAACTTCCAACCACTGTCAGCAAAAAAACATCATAGGTGAGCCTTGAATGGGGTTGTACAGACGGGGAAAAGATTTTAAAGAAAAGATCAGTTCAACAAATGCATGAAACCAAAACAAAAATAGATGTATAAGCTGTTTTTAAAAATAGAAAATATAATCATGGGTTTGCACTGTGTATAACATAAAGTCACCAGTGTGCTTATTTAGGAGTAATGGTACCATATTGTTGTTTAATTGTACCAGTACAAGTGCAAGGGAAGGGTTCTTGTGTCCTTCGCTCTATCCTCTCGGTGACATAACTTACTCTACAGGTTCCGTTACTCAGAGGATGATGTGGTGGGGTACGTAACACAGATCCTCCAAGGACTAGAATATCTGCATGGGCGGCGCATCATTCATCTCGACCTGAAGCCTGATAACATCATTGTCAGCCCCACAAACACATTGAAAATTATTGACTTTGGCAGTGCCCAGACCTACAACCCACTGGTGTTGCGCCAGCTGGGGCGTCGTGTTGGCACACTGGAGTACATGGGTGAGTAGCTTTATGGAACTGGCATACCAGAAGATTGGGTAGTGGAGGATGTGCATGAGATTTTGTGGGCAACGCAAACTGCTTGTGGAGTAGGTATGCCATGCAATGAACATATGTGGTACCTATAGGCTGAGCTATACATGTGGCTAATGGGTTGGAGTTGCATACTACTTAATTGACAAAGGGACTAGCACCAAAGAGTGCAGATGGCAGAAGTGGGGGGGGATTCCTTCCTGCCCAGAATGTTAAGTTCTTGGTTTCGCAGGCTACTCTTTTGCAGGACTCACACTAGGAGATGAGGACAGAACTTTAAATCATAGAGTTGGAAGGGACCCTAAGTATCTTCTGGTCCAACCCCCCTGCAATGCAGGAATATGCAGCTGTCCCATACAGGGATTGAACCTGCAACCTTGGCATTATCAGCACCATGCTCTAGCCAACTGAGCTTTCCCCAAACACTTTACTGCTAGGTGTTTTTTTTGTGATTTGCTGCTCCAGGCTTAGAGCTGTTTACTTTACACAGTTTTGTTCACCTCCCAGGCTAGACCACAGATGATTCACTTGCATCTTAACCATAGAGCAGCAGAGTATCAATCAGCTTAATCCAATGGGTGTCTCTAGCACAACAAACAGAAGCCCCTCTGGGCTCATTATGGCAATTTATTTATTTTTGCATAAGATCTATTGCCCACCATTCACCATAAGGTCCCAGGACAGCTTGTAAAAATATAATCATACAATTATAAACGCAAGTAAGGCGGTTTATACAATTATTATTTTTTAAAAAACAACAAGTAAAACCAGCAGTGAGGTGGCATGGAGGGGCAGAGACACCTACCTGCCTTTCTGGCATGTGATCCACTGCTGTTTACCAGGATGGAAAAGGAGGGTGGGAGGGACACTGGCGTGGTGCAAACACACCAACAGGAGCACCAGAGTGGCTCTGCCAGTGTGTTTTTCACTGTGCCAAATTCGCATCCAGCTCACCTCTCCAAATAAGCAGTAGTGACTGACCAATCAGGAGGTCAGGTAAACACTTCCCCCCACCCCACCATCCACCCCTGAGTTAAAGAGTTCCAAATAAAAGCAGGACAGCATAGGTTAAACAGAAGAGGTGGGTCCCACAAAACAAAAAAACCTTTAACTGTCGAAGGCCAGGGTAAAGTGGTGCAGCTTCTGTGCAGGGAAAGAGATGATCCTTCACTGTTTCCTTTGCAGCTCCAGAAATGGTGAAGGGGGATCCCATTGGTTCAGCAGCTGACATCTGGGGTTTGGGAGTCCTCATATACATCATGTAAGTATGGCTGAAGAGGGCGACTGTGGGAATCTGACAAGCAGGGGAGAAGAGGTGGAATTAGAAATGGATGTCCAGAGCCTTCTTTTCTGACTCACCTGACCAGATTCACTTAAAGGACAGGATTATCCTAGACTCCTGCCTGCAGTCATATTATCTCTGATGCACCATAAAAACTTCAGTTTGGTACCTCTGTTCCCCATGGAGGTGCTGTTCCTCCCTTGCAGCTGGGAGTGCTGGTTTGATGGACGAGTGATATTGTGCATGTGTGTGCCCTGCACTTTTATCTTCTGTTTTGCTTGTCAGGCTCAGTGGACGCTCCCCATTCTTTGAGATGGATCCCTTGGAAGTAGAGAGCAGGATCCTGGCAGGGCGTTATGATGCCTTCAAGTTGTACCCCAACGTCTCCCAGAGTGCTGCACTCTTCATCCGCAAGGTTCTCTCTGCCCATCCATGGTGAGTGAAAGAAGGGTGAAAGGCCTTGGAGGCAACGCCATGGGATGGGTGGAGAGGAAAAGCTGCCTTTGTAAAGAGCCGTGGAACAGACAGACCTAGAATCTGGGGGAGCTTCAAGGCAGAACTCAGATTATGGATGGCATCTGAGCCATGGGAGTGGTGCTATGGCCACAGCCCCTATGTCAAAAAAAAAAGCAGGTACTACTTAGTCTTGGATTAGTCCAGAGTTCAGTAATAAAGTCCTGAGAGCTAAATGAGCTGCTGAGGTTGAGAAATTCCACAGTAGATCTTTTCAGCAGTAGCAGGATGCAGTCTTGAGTCCAACATCCCTGAGGTCACCATCATCCTTGATGTTTAAAGTGTTTGTACCAGGGATGGGGAACCTGGGGCCCTATAAATGTCCTTTGACTCCAACTCCCATCAGCCCTAGCCTAAATGGCCAGTGGTCAGGGATGGTGGGAGTTGCAGTCTATCTGGACTAATGATACCAGGACCTGTAATTCCGAACCAGAGGAAGCTAGGTAGGACTGTACTCAGTCTCTAAAGCAAACTGACCATGCAACCCTAGGCATGTGTGCCTGGAAGTAAATTCCACTGTGCTCAATATGGCGTACTCCCAAGTATGCAGGACTCCTGGTGAGTGAGAATGGGCTGTTCTAGGAGATGAGAGTCCTGTTTTCTGTAACTTTTCTGTTACAAAGTCTGGTGTGGCCATGTTTGGGGAAGGACTGTTGCCCAGTGATGGAGCTCGTGCTTATGTTCTGCATGCAAAAACCGTTGGCTTAAGGAAATATAGGTACAAAAGGGAGAATTCCTGGTTGCCAAGATCCAGGTTTGAGGCAAGTAAGAGAACCCCAGCAGAGATTTAAAATCACAAAACACGTAGCAAATTAAGGCGTGCCAAGATAGGCTGTTAGACCTTTAAAATGTGCATAAGTGAGTTCCAAAGTTTCCCTCTTCCCCTAACAGAAAAAGACCACATTTGGTATGTTAAAAATGGTTTACATACAAACTCTTCAATGGTCAGATTCATGTGCTTGAGAAAACTGCACAGGCAGTAAAACTTGGCTTAGTTATAGTGGTGATGGCTCCTAAATTATTGGTATAGGTAGAAGTAAAGAGTGGCTTGTGAGAGCCATTCAGCTAAGTTGGAGCAACCAGCTTAGTCTCTTCTCAGGTGGACTGAAGGAGAACACAGGCTTGAATGCCCAGTTCCTCCCAAGGTGAGCTAAGCCTGGCAGGACAGCTTACTCTATGATCCTAACCGCTTATGGCAGGCATCCCCAAACTGTGGCCCTCCAGATGTTTTGGCCTACAACTCCCATGATCCCTAGCTAACAGGACCAGTGGTCAGGGATGATGGGAATTGTAGTCCAAAACATCTGGAGGGCCAAAGTTTGGGGGTGCCTGGCTTAAGGCATTAATTAGGCTTAAGCATATTGCCTATATAAGGCTGGTTAGCCTGCAAAAACTCCCAGGTTCAGTCACCTGAGTGTCCAGGTAGGGCTGGGAAGGGCTGCTGCTCCTGAGCTAGATGAAGCAATGGCCCAGCTCGAGATGAGACAGCTTCCTATATGTTGTCCACAGCTCATTCCTTGAGTCATGTTCCCACTTCCTCCTTGTTCTTCTGGGTCTGGGGAGGGGAAAGGCGGCCTCTTCCTAATGTCCCTTGGCCTTGCAGGAGCCGCCCAGCTCTCAAGGACTGCTTTGCCAACCCTTGGCTCCAGGATGCCTACCTGATGAAGCTGCGTCGGCAGACCCTCACCTTCACCACCAGCCGCCTGAAAGAGTTTTTGGTGGAGCACCAGCGGCAGCGCAACGAGGTGGCCACCAAGCACAAGGTCTTACTGCGCTCCTACCATGGCGCCAGCAGCCAAATGCCCTAGCCGCCTGCCCTGCCGGAGGAGCCACAGAACATTCCAGCAGGGGGCGTGATGGGCCAAGCACCCAGCCAGCCAGCCAGGGTGGGACTTGTTGATATACCTCATGGATCAAGAAGAGTCGTCAGCACTGGCCGCTGTTCTTCGCTCTACCTACCAGTCCTGGAGGTAGCCTGGCCTAGAGAGAGGGAGCCTGGGGGCCGAAAATGGCAGGTTGACAAGATTCGCTGCCATGGGGTTGAGTTCAGGGAGGTATGAAGCAGCAGTGGGCCATGAAGCCATGCTGTTCCCAGGCCAAGGTCATGGGGGGAGGAGAAAGCCTTGACATTTCCTTGTCTAAATAAACTCCTCCTCCCCATGGGGATGCAAAGGGCCCTTCCTGTATTGTGCCTCAAGGGCTGCGTCTGTACCCTGTGTACGTCAGGGGCAACCAAGCGCTCCCATTGACTAACAGCAGATGCAAAACATGCCAGCTGCAGCCACTGAGCAATGGGGCAACGCTTCCTTACATGCCAAGCTGGGCTGGGAAGAAGACAATGAAGGATCAACCCCGAAGTATTGCAGAGAAGGCATTTCAGAAATGGAAAACTCCAATTCCCCACCTGTATAGCCAACATATGCAGCATAGGGAGTATAATGGATGTTTCTGGTCCCCAAAGCAGGGGCTGGGAGGGGAGGTGCACATTAAATCCACAGCACCCCTACACTTAAGACAGCAGCTAATAACAAAGACTGACGAAGTCAAGGGCTGATGGTACTTTCCCTGGGGTTCCTTTCCACTCACCTCTGCTTGGGTATCCACAAGAAGCCAATCATGTGAGGCACCCACCAGTTTTCCCCTGTTTACATACCCACCATCCCACAATGCCTCTTCTTTGCTGCTGCCTTCCTTGTGTTTTTCTGACACGGATACACGCAGCCCAGTCCTATCTTAAGCTTCAGAACTAGTGCAGAAGATAGATGCCTTCTCTCCCTGCATGCCTTTCTGTATCAAGGGCATGCCTCAGATACACCAGCCCCCTCATACTATTTGCCTACATGAACCCTCCTCTCTTTCAGTGCTCTTTTGCCACAGCCCCTTCTGGCACCTGCAGAACACTCACGATGGCACACAGGCAGGCAGAGGTCCTCCTAACATAGGCACCACCTTCTC
This sequence comes from Zootoca vivipara, assembly GCF_963506605.1. Taxonomy (NCBI): domain Eukaryota; kingdom Metazoa; phylum Chordata; class Lepidosauria; order Squamata; family Lacertidae; genus Zootoca; species Zootoca vivipara. The sequence goes on along the minus strand of NC_083276.1, from coordinate 84,423,957 downwards.
CTTTTGCAGTCAGGCACACATGTGACCTCACATGGCCTCTGGTGGTGGGTGGATTGAAGAGGACAACAGGGTGGGTTCCAAGTCTTGGGGTGGGGGTAGCGGCCATTTGTTTCTCTGCTCTTGACCTGTGTCGTGTCCATAGCAAACCAGACCTGACAATACCCCACTGAGAAGGGTGGAGGCCATTTTGAAACTACAACTTTTCACAGCTGCGCCTAAGGGCAACCCAGGAGGGACAAACATGGATTTCGTATGGGTGGGGAATGAAGAGAATGTACCATTGGCGCAGAGTTGAAAGCAGACCTACCAAATGAAGCAGACCTACCAAATGAAGCAGACCTACCTACCCACCCCCACCTTGGCTGTGTGGATCCATGACCATGGTTCCCCATCTCAATCTTTTCCCCCCCATGCCCCAATGTCTTTTGATTGTGAAGATGCTCGTTTCCCTGTGGCATGGAGCAAGCAAAGCAAACCAGGACTGCTTCCAGATGGGTGGCTTCCTAGCGCTAATAAATCATTGCTCTTCCACTGTAAGCTACAAGAGGAATTGCAGTTGAACTTTGCACACTATCAGGGATATTGCACTTTTCTGTATGTTCATCCTGCTATGTTCCATGCACACCAGTGGGCGCGACAGAGCTGCTGGGTGGTGGTTGGGGGGGGGGAGGAAAGATCTAATTCACCTAAGTGGCCATTCGAAGAAGAAACCTGAGTGATCCTTAAAAAATAAAATAAAAATCAAGTTATTTATTTAGCGCTAAGCACTTCTTCATTAAAGCGTGGTCGCCCATGATTGCTATGAAACTGTTTCATGTTTGTTTTGGACCAGAAGTGAAGACTGGAAGTGTATAATTAAGGGGGAAAGCACATTGCTAAAATGGTGGTGACTAGAAATATTTCCCCTCTTTTATTTTTAAAATTAGTGTTATACCATAGCACTCTTTAAGAAGCATGCCAATACTCACATCCCTATCCTAATACCCCAACAAACCAATAATGTTGTTAACAATATTGACAACATTGTTTAAAAACCTTACGCCCAACACAAGCGCCACAAAGGCGCTTGACACTGTCTCACTGACCCACCCCTATGCAAGTGAAAGGGAAGACGGCCTATTCTCAAACAAGACCCTCCATTCTAGCTGAGACACAGGACCAACTGTCTAGGAGCCAAATGGTCCAAGCAACCCCAAACATCTATATAACTGCATATAGGCTACTTTCTATAACCTACCCCCCAATCTTCAGCCCATCCCCTAACTCTAACCCCACCCACCACACTATATGTCACCACAACACACTAGGTTCGATAGACAATATAAGATGAGAGACACAGGACAACCCAGACAGGTTGGCAGGGAATTATCCTATAAAATAAACATACCAAATGGCTAGCTTAAAAGCAATTACACTAAACGTGAGGGGACTGGGTAACCCTGTTAAAAGAAAATGCATCACCTCATATGAAACCACACATTGCCTTCCTACAGGAAATACACAACCCACCCAAAGGAAGCAAACTCAGTCCCACTTCAGTCAACAATGGGCGGCATCTGGCTCAGGAAAGGCCCACAAATAGTTATAATACAGGTGAAACTCGGAAAATTAGAATATCGTCGAAAAGTGCATTTATTTCAGTAATGCAACATTATTATTTTTCTTTTTTCTTTTAATTTTTACAAATGCTTTCTTTTGGAAATTCCACAGTAATAAAACAAAGAGTTACAATAATACAAAAATAAACATTGGTATTACATTTCATTAATTACATTCCATTTATAATTGACCCGCCTAACGACAAATAATTACAATTACAACAAATAAAGGCTTGACATATCTTGCATCTATCTCATATATTGGTTTCACCTTTAACTTGCATTACTGAAATAAATGCACTTTTTGACGATATTCTAATTTTCCAAGTTTCACCTGTACTGTACTTAGTAGAGACCTAAATTTCCAAGTCACAGCAGTGCTAAAAGACAAAAAGGCAGATTCATTTTTGCTAAAGGGGTACTAGATGGCAAAACTAAACTGACAATTGGCTCCATATATGCCCCAAGCACAAAACAACTAGAGTTCAATCAGAAAACACTAAACAATTTCCTCTCCTCCGAAGGGGAAGCATTCCGAGGAGGTGAGCTCAACCTAAATATGAGAGGCACCTTCCTAAAAGACACCCATCCTACAACCTTTGGACTTGTCTCACTGCCAGTCACATCTTTCACTCAAAGTGAGAGGCAACCTTGCTGCCACTAAAGGTTGTGGGAGTGTGTACACACACATCCTAAGTAAGACATGCCTATGATTTATGTTTTAATGTCTGAAGCTGAGCAGAAAAGCTTCAAGCCTCCCACACAAAACACACTTTGCATCTGATCTAGTACTTACCAGAAGCCATATTTTAAAATAAACAAGGAGTGAAGGGATATCAATCATTCGAGATGAAGCATCAGCAAAGCGCCGCTTAACCTTAACACCCTCCTCCCCAGTATGGGCAGCAAGAGAAGCATTAACAATTCTCTCCTGAAGCACTTCAGCAGTGCTCAGCTTTGTAAGGGGCTTTTCCAAAGCCTTCCTTTTGAGCTGTTCACAAGGGAGTGGGAGTGGATAAAGAGCCCCTTCTCCTTTTCTTTGGAGAAAGGAGTGGGGTGTGTGTGTGTGTGTGTGTGTGTAAATCTATAAAAAACACCTCAACCCTCACCCAATTAATCAGCTCCACTCCTTTCTCCAAAGAAAAGGAGAAGGGTCTCTCTCTCCCAGATAGCCTGGACTACAACTCCCATCACTCCTGACCAATTGGCCTCCAACTCCCACATCCAACAACAACAGTATGAGGGGCACCATTTCCCCCACCTATCCCTGACTCGTGTGTCTGTAGCTTCTACTCTTCCTGAAACAGCCACTAGAAATTCAGGATAAACCTCAAATGCGGATAGAAATCCTGACTGAAAAGGCACTGTCCTAAAAGATAAAGTCCCCTCCCTGGCAAAGTGTGTGTGGGGGGGGGAATCTACGCCTTCAGTTTTGACTGACTGACTCATGGTGCTAGAGTCAGAGTGAAACTTCCTCTCAGGCACCTGATTCAGAGTTTGCTGAAAAGGCAGCACATTTGTAAGTTCTTTAATTCATTATTGCATTTATTTATTTTTTTACTGCTGAGGAAGCAGGGAGGTGTAGGGCTGGAAAAGACTTCTGCCTGAAACCCTGGGGAGCCACAACCGCTGCTGGTCAACACAGATAATCCTGTGTTTCATAGTCAGACCAGTGGTCTGACTCTGTATAAGGCAGCTTCCTGGGTCTGCTGTAATTTATGTTGCAGTACTGATGTCAGAACTGCTTGCTTGTTTCCTCGCAACAATGTACGTTGTGTGTGTGTGTGTGTGTGTGTGTGTGTGAGAGAGAGAGAGAGAGAGAGAGAGAGAGAGAGAGAGAGAGAGAGAGAGAGAGAGCAAATACTGGGATAAGAAATTGGAGATACTTCTCCCAAGCCCAGGTTGCTGCTGTTAGAACATTCTCTCACATTCCAGGATGGATGCCATTCTGGAAACTGTAGTGCACTTGACACCTCACTAACTCCCCAGAGACACTCCAGCTCCTACTGTACGTCCTTCAGGTTTCTCTTTTAAACCAGACACCATACTAGCAAGTACCAAAGAAGCTATGCAGAAGCTTTGAGACTAGAATACAAGTCCTAAAGCACAATCCAAACTCTTTATCAGGTTAAACGTGAAGCAAAATGCATCATCAATCAGATATTGTAGCCAATCGGCAGTCCAAAGATGTGGCCATGCGCGTCTGTTGCAGTCTTGTGGCACCTTAAAGACCATGCCTCCTGGTGATCGATGGCCTTCCCCTGGTTACTCATCCTCCGTTTTATTATTTTACTGATAGGAAATACATCGGAAAACAAAAAGAAACAACTCCTAGCAGCGCTTGAGTTATGCACAGAACATAGACGGTTGGGGCCCTGACCTGGACTCTGTACCCCACTTATTGATGGTGCTACGTAAATAAGAAATGTGGCATCATCATCAACAACAATAATAGTAATAATAACTGAGCACCGAGCAGAATAATTGGGTTTATACAACTGTGCTCCTGCTCTGGATAATCCACCTTCAACCTGCTTTCCCTATCAGGACAACTGGGCTGTCAGGACAACTGGGCTGTGTGGTTCAAAGCACATCTACCTTTGGCAGCCAATTGTACAACTGAAATCAACAGAAGTAGCTACACAGAGGTGGTATGGAAGAAGCTCTCCCAGGCTTGAAACCAGGAGATCTTCTATTGCTGCAGCTCTATAGCGCAAGTTAAATAAATCCTAAATTCCAAAGCAAGGGAGTAATGTTCAGAAAAACGCAATGTGGAAAACCTGCTATGATGATGGAACCCTTTATAAGAATATTCACTTGAAATAAACAGGGTTTTTTAAAAAAAATTAATTAAAGATCAGATCTAATCAGGACATAATATAACCCATGTTAACAAGGATATTAAACATTTTAAAAAGAAGCTACAGGGAGGATCAATATCTACAACAAGGGAAACAGATTTCCTGTCTTGCACGTCAAACTAGTATTTTAATAAACTGAAATTTTAATAAACTAACATTTTAATAGCATTGGGACCTTCAGTGGTGTAGTGATAAATTCTGAACTGCAGGAGCTCTTCATTATAACCACCATAGCCACACCTCTTCAAGATTATACAACAAAAACAAATAATTGGCCAAAGCAGATATAGAATCATAGAGTTGGAAGGGATCACGAGGGTCATCTAGTTCGACCCCCTGGAATGCAGGAATCTTTGGCCCAATGTGGGGCTCAAACACATAACCCTGAGATTAAGAGTCTCATGCTCTACCAACTGATTATGGTTGCAATACCAAGTCAGCCTTTCCCCCCTCCTATCCCCTCCCCCCAAAAAAACTACTTTTGCTTAACATCTAGCTTGAAGATGAATTCTTCTGGTGGACTCAAAAGCTAGCTCACTATTTTGTGTCCTTTTGATAGTATAAAGGGAATCTTTTCCCCAAAAAATTGAAATGGCCTTTTAACCCTCAATCATGCATGCTAATCAGTGTGACCTACCTCTTTCTCTGCTCAGCTCATTTGGTAGGTTTCTCTCGGAATGGGAAAAGCTTATTTATTTAGCATGCAGAGGATTGTCAGTGATTGACATCATTGTCCCTGCTGCAAAACAAGTGGGCAGCACTTTCTGGGGACATTATTATTTTATTGGTTGAAAAAATAATAACCAGTGCCACCTTTTAATTTAAATTAATAGCATATCCTACCTTTCCATTCAGAAATGGAAAGAAGATGGATAACAAGGCTATTCCTGAGCATGCCAGTGCAGTTAGACTGCTTCAGGACCTCATGGTCAAATGGGTCTATTTGGAATGTGGATTGAATAAATCCATAATGATATCTGTACAGTAGAGTCGGCCAGCATTCTGGGACACATTGCAAGCTGGAGAAGGTGAATGGTATGTTTAAATTGAAATGTACTATGTAAAACTTAATTTAAAAAATATAAAAGAAAAGGAAGTGTCTTGGGCACCACACACACACACCCCGCAACCAACACAATGGAAAGCTTCTTCCTAACCTAATTTCAGTGGGGAGGAGGAGGATCCTGCAGTGCCACGGAAGACCTCTGTGGGCAGCTGTGCATTGGCGAGCACCACACTGGCATCTCCTGCTGTATTGTACAGTCACATAACTGCTTCAGCACAACCAGGGCTTCCAAGTTGTCCTTGGCCTTGATCTATGCCAGTAACTACCACCTGAAATGCAGAAATCAAACAGGTGGCTTCCCCCACTTGTTCTCTTTTCACAGCCCACCCCCTTTCTTCCCTTTTAAAAAGTGCTAAATATCTTCCATACTATAGAGGACAACTGCGTGTCGGAGGTACCATATTTTTCGCTCCATAGGACACATCTAGTTTTTAGAGGGGGGGAAAACAAGAAAAAAAATATTTTGCTTTCTTGAATTGTCCTAGGCATAGCAGCCAACTCCTAGAGGCCCAGGTGCCTTTGCCCCCCCCCCATTAAATATTTGAGGAAGCTTCTTTTGCAAAGGGGGAAAGCCCCATTTTGGCGGGGGGGATCAGCTCAAAGTTGTGCAGCTTTTAAGCAAAGGGGGAAAGCTCTATTTTTGAGGATCAGCTCAAAGTTGTTGAGCTTACCTTGCAAAAGGAAAAAAAACCTGTTTTTATGGGTTTCAACTCACAGTTCTGCAGCTTCTCTAGGAAAGGAAAGGGACCCATTTCTACAGTTTCCAGACAGATAATCTAATCAGCCAGTCACAATGATACAGAAAATGTGGCAAACTGAATTTAAGATGGTGGAAATGAGGAACATTAAAATGGATAGATTTGTTCCTCCCTGGATGAGGGTGTTTTGAGTATACCAGAGGGGTTCATTGTGACGACTGTGGATGATCCGTGCAGACGTAGAAGCACCTGGTAACCAGCCCACTTGAGCAGCTTGTCCTGACAGTACAATATCCGCTCATCCGAGGCAAAGCTCCAGCTCTTCCCAACTATTGGGATATCCTCGGATCCTGCTGCTTGCCACTCCAAGCTGTTCTCATCCCTTCCAGTCCTCCTAAGGCAGCGTGTGTGTTGGGAACAGCCCAGACAGCGGAGCCTCGCCCTGCCACTCTGTCTCTCAGCCAGAGGGCAGGAATGGTTGCAGCTGCTCCATCTGGGTCCCTCTGGGCTGGTCAATGTGATTACACAGCACCGGACCGCAATCAGTGCAGCCCCAATTCTCACAGGTAGCTGGCAACAGGCTATATAAGGGAGCGCCCAGGATTCCCGTCTGGGCAGGGGGGGACGAGCCCCCCCCCGGCCAAAGAAGGAGACGTCAGGGCAGGAATGCAGCCGTGGGCATGGGCCGACCTGGCTTCTCCCCTGCAGAGATATAAATTTGGGTGGGATGAGGGGCCTGTAGCCTTTTCCAACACAGCGGAGCTGCATTGGTGCTGTCTACGGTAAGAGAGCTCCAGCTCATGGGCAGAGAAGGGGGGGCCCTTAGAACTCATGCCCTGTCCCAGCCCTACCACATGCTCCAACCACACCCTACCTAGGGGACATGCCTTGGGGATTGGGGGAGCTGCCTCTTAACTCTACTTATCTGAGGTGCCTCAGCCTTCCATGAAAGACATGGATCAAAACGGAATGGCTCAGCTGCTCACCCACCGGGACCACCTCTTCCATGGCTCAGTTGGTAGAGCACGAGACTTTTAATCTCAAGGTCATGAGTTTGAGCCCCACGTTGGGCAAAAGATCCCTTCATTGTAGAGGGTTGGACTAGGTGACTGTCGTGGTCTCTTCCAACTCTACAGTTCTGTGACGCTATGACCCTCACCAGGGTGTGTCTAAAACTGGAGATATAATAATGAGGGTGTGGGCGAAAGCACAACTTTACTCTCACCCCACTTAAGTGGGTCTGGACTGATTTGCCCCGGAAGAGTGAAGATGACACTCACTGAGGCATATTTGCAGTTGTATACATGGAGCAAGACAGCATGGGTCCTCTTGAGATGGTTGATGTGAGCCTCATGTTAGAGTGGTACTGGCGTTGGGTGGAAGCAGGAAGGAAGAGGGTTGGACTCTGTGCTATGTAGGAGCCTGTTTCTCTCCCTCTCCCCCCCCCCAATAATGAACCTGCTACTCCTCCATCTCCCCACAGATGTCAAAAGCTGCACCCAAGAAACCAGCAGCAGGTGCTGCAGCCCCTCCCCCTGCAGGATTTTCCCTGGACATAAAGGATCCTCAGGTGCAGAATGCTGCCATCCGCATCCAGGCTTCCTATCGTGGGCACAGGTGAGGGGGATGGCAGGTGGGAGGGCGGGACCGTTATCAGGGCTGGGCTGAAAATGCACCTCTTTTGTTCCTGCTTTTGACACCCAAGAATGGGTCCCACCCTGCTCTTCTGGTGGTAAATTGTTTCCACTGGTTTTCATCTTGCATGTTCATATTGTTGCAACCCACCCTATGGTAAAGGATGGGTAAAAGAAATAATCATATTATTATTATTAATTATTATTATTAGTGTCCAGCATATATGTTGAGAGCAGGAGAGCTTGTAGAACTGAACATCAAGACTGATTATGTCTCCAGTAATATGTGTTATGGCTGTGCAGAGGGGCTCAGACCCATAACATCTCCACCCCATCTGCATACACTATGCATACTTCCTCTTATTCTGCTGCTCCCCCCACCCCCTGCTGCTGCTGGGTTTTCCCCAGATTGCCATTTGTTCCAATATATCACTTAAGAGCAGCTTTCCCCCCAAAAAGGAGCAAGGCAAGCGGAAAATTTGGCACAGCACAAGTGAAAGGGTTAATGAGGCCTGACCTTGTTTGGTGGTAAAATCAACAGAGGGAGCTCCCTTGGTTGTTCCACTGTCCTCAGAAGGTCAAGGGGTGGTGGCCTGGAAGAGGGCATTTTGCATGTGGGGCATCCCTAAATTTTGGAGTTCCCACTCTGCAGAGGTGTACCCAGCACCTTCATTTTATACTTCCCATTGCATTCTGAAAATACACCTTTACCTTGACCTTTGAATATTTATCTGTCTCTCTGTGTTTCTGACAACGCACCCTATTCTTGTGACTCTAATTTGTTTTAAACTGCCCCCCCCCGCTTTCCCCAGGAAAACTTGCTCTTTAGTGCTGAATTGGAACAACCAGCAATTCAGAGTTTCCGTGGATTGCTGTTTGCTCCAATTTGGTGGTAAAGAGCAGGTTTTCATGGGGAAAGAACCACAGCAAAAAAGGGGGGGCTTGGACATGGAGGTTTAAAGCACATACATGTGGCTAGAAACATAGCACAAAAGGAAGTCTGGATGAGCCCTGACTCAGGGGGCCTCAAGACAGTCAGTAGCTTCCAGGAAGGATTCATACAGAAGTTTGCACAATGACAGTGCGATGTTGCTGTAGCACAGCATATCCACTTTTTTAAACAACTGTATTTTGCGGTTAGGAAGTACACTGTAAAGTGTGGGCTTAATGTATTGTTAACAGGAAGACGTACACACACCCTCCGAAGCAAATCAGGATGAATGCCCATTGCCATTTAGCTGCTGCCACAAACAAATCGCCTCAATAAAGATCAGGCATAGGCATTAGCAGCTTCAAATGCAGTAAAGTCATTTCCCCTTGCTGCGTTTCAAGCCACTCCTGCAACATTGCTGTACACACCAGAGAGTGTGCAGGGATGCCTTCACCTGATGTGCATTACCTGTTTGGTTTTCCTGCGTCTGCAACACACCCACCCTTCACCACCAAACTCCGATTCAACGAAGCAGTCGTCTGTGCATGCCAAAGGGTGTCTCGCAAGTTGATACCTCATCTTAACCTCGGCTTATGCTTGCAAATCGGATGGAAAATGGTTTGAGGGGAAATGCATCCAACAGCAGAATTTCTGCAGAAACTACAGGATAGACATGGATTGTGGCTAACGTCATGTGCTGAGGGCTTCAAACACCAGCAGTGAGAGAGCCAGCGTAAATGGTAATGTGTACACAGCCATGGTCTAACCACCAGGTGATCTTTGTGCAAGAAAATCAGGTTCACACCTCAGCTCCTCCATTCAATCCAGTGTCTGAACTACTAGCAACCTCTTAATTTAGGATTCGTTCAGATTTGGTTGCACAAAGTTTGTGAGAAGCTTATATGGCATTGGCTGCTTATTTAGCATTCATTTTGATTTGTTTGCAGGGAGGTTACATGATGCCATGTCAAGGAATTGTTATCCCATGCTCTCTAGTACATTTTCCTGTCACTTCCCTAACAAAAATCACAATAACCTGGTTTTATTTTATTGGAAGCGGGTTTGTTGCACCACAGAGCTAAATCCACATTAATCGCACAATCTGAATTTTCTGGCACGCAATTGACTCTTGTGTGCAAAATAGCGGCAGCCTTGGAAGCACCCAAAACTCCCACCACTCTTGCCCACTGTGAGGGACAGGGGATATCGCGAAGTCCCTCCCCTCCTGAGTTCAAGCCCGTCCCCGAGCAAAGGGGAAAGCAGGGAGAGTTCCGATTCCAGTGGGGAAGCAGGAAGTCGTGTCCGAGGCTCAGGCAAGGTAGTGGAGCCAGGGTCCCAGGTGGGACAGGAAGGGGCAAGCAAGGGGGGAAGACCCATCCCCCCAACTCCAGAATTACGCAGGAAGAGGAGGGGCAAGAGGATGGGTCTGCCAAAGCTTTTGTGTTGGAGAAAGACGCGCCAAAAGCCATTAGGAGGTTCTGAAACCGACTGACAACATCGCTCCGTGTAAATAGCAATGACTTGAGCACTGTAAATACGCAGCACCAATAAAAGAATAAAATGCAGAGCTGCGTAGCGTCGTTACTCTGAAGTAGTCCACTCCGGCCACTGTGACAGCAATCCTCCTAATCCTTTTTGGGCTACTTCGGAGTTGCCGGGATGAGCGTGTCCGAGGCGGAGAAGTGGCGGCAGATCGCTGAGCAAGCCCAGCTAGAACTGCAACAGCTGTCGCTGCAGGCGCAGGGAGAATTGAAGGCAGCTAAAGAGGAGACTAAGAAGGTCCAGGACGACCGGCTACAACTTGCGGAACAGGTGAGAGAGCTCCAGGAAAAAGAGCAGCATTTAAGGGCGGTGGCGGTAGACCTCCAAAACAAGCTGGATGCAGAGAAAAACAAGGCGGGAGGGGCTCCCCAAGTCCAAGTGCTGCCAGGAAGGAGAGCAGGGACCCTTGTAAGCAAGTTCAATGGAGACCCGAAGGAGTTTCAGGGCTTTGAAACTGAGATCGTGTATGCTCTTGAGCTGCACCAGAATGAGTTCCCCGATGATGAGCACAGAGTAGCGTTTATTGTGGAACATCTCACCGGAGCAGCCAGGGAGTGGCTAAGACCATTAATCGCAACCAAGAATCCTTGCATGAAAAATGTCCAACAATTTCTAGAAGGTTTGAGGACGATGTATTCGTCCGATAGTCATTTGGACCAGACTAAGGAGGAACTGCATAATTTACGCCAAGGAAATATGACAGTTCGCGCATATTGGGCGAAATTCACCATGCTGGTGCACAGACTGGGGTGGGTTTTGGATTCGCCTCCCATGCAAGCTGCGTTTTACTTGGGTTTGAGCGAGGAGGTGAAGGATGAACTCTCGAGAGGTCCAAAGCCCAGTACTATGGATCAGCTGAGCAAAGCAGCTCTGGCGGTGGGGGTGAGGCAGGAATCCCGGTGGAACGACAAGCAAGCGACGCGCGCAAAGCGGGCTTGGTTCCCACGGTCGCAGGAGAAGCCACTCCCTCAACAACCCTTTCAAGCCACGCCTGGAGCCAGCCAGGACCAGGAGCCCATGCAGATTGATAGCGCGCGCGCGCGGGCTTTTCAAACCCCAGCGGCGCCAAGACGCAAGGAGGGAAGGGGCGGGAATTGCTTTCTCTGCAACTCACCCCAGCATCTCGTCAGAGACTGCCCACATCGCAGGGAGTGGCAAGGAAAGGCGGGAACGGTGGTGCCCTCCCCCACTGACGCAGCACCACAGCAGGGAAACGGGAAAGCCTGGCTGCAGGAGACAAGGGGCAGCAGCCAGGCACAGTCAGCAGACAACAGCCCCAGCCCGCCCACCCGCACAGAGAGGTGCAGAGCCAGCCCACCCCTCCCAGAGCAGGAGTGGTTCTAGAAGTGACGCTAACGCTCCCAAATGGCTATCCCCTGACGGTCCTCGCCTTAATTGACAGTGGGGCGTCCGCCAACTTCTTCTCGAGAAGCTTTGCAGAAGAGCACCAAATCCAGCTTTTGCAGTTGGATTTTCCTCTGCACGTGGCAACCATTGACGGCAGGGAGCTGCTGGGAGGGGCCATCACACATCAAACCCCCCCCATGAGAATGACGGTGGGAAGGCACTCAGAGACACTGGCGTTCAACGTCACCACCATCTCAGACCCCCCCATCGTCTTGGGCATGAGCTGGCTGGCGCGCCACGACCCCTCCATCAGTTGGCACCAGAGGTGCATCACGTTTGGGTCGGACTTTTGTCTGGAACATTGCATGCAGCACCAACCAGGGGAGGGGCCTCCAATAGCCACGGTGGCCACCATGCATATCAAAGGGGGTGAGGCAATACCCAAGCAGTACTGGGACCTGCAGGAGGTCTTCAGCGAAGCGGAGTCCGACCACCTACCCCCGCACAGGCCTTTTGACTGCCAGATCAACCTGGTGCCAGGGGCGACGATACCCCCAGCCAAGCTGTACGCCATGTCAGACCAGGAGCTGGAGGATCTGCGCGCTTTCATCGACAAGAACCTCAAGCGGGGGTTCATAAGGGAAAGCAAGGCAGCAGGGGGCAGCCCGGTCTTCTGGGTGGACAAGAAAGACACGCAACAGCGCCGTCTTGTGGTGGACTTTAGACGGCTGAATTCGGTGACAGAGCCAGTGGCTTTCCCCATGCCCAGAGTGGATGATCTCCTGACAGCGGCACGCAGGGGCAAGATTTTCACCAAGCTGGACCTAAGGGGGGCGTACAACTTGATCAGGATCCGGGAAGGAGATGAATGGAAAACCACGATGTTCACGCCTCTGGGCTCTTTTGAATATCTGGTGATGCCCTTCGGTTTGCAAGGGGGCTCAGCATGCTTCCAGGCCTTCATGCACCACGTCCTGGGGTCCCTCCTCTTCAGGAAATGCTTGGTCTTCCTAGATGACATCCTTATCTACTCGAATGACCCGGTGCAGCATGTGAAAGATGTCAGAGAGGTGTTGCAACGCCTGAAGGAGAACCACCTGTATGTGAAGCTGGAGAAGTGCAAGTTTCACACCAAAGAGGTGGACTTCCTGGGCTACAAGCTGTCAGACAAGGGGCTGGCGATGGACAAGGACAAGGTGCAGGCCATCCTGGACTGGCACAGCCCCAGGACGCGCAAAGATGCCCAACGCCTACTAGGCTTCGCTAACTTCTACAGGAAGTTCATCAAGAACTTCTCTCGCGTTACGGCTCCCATCACGGACTGCCTGAGAGGCAAGCAGAAGTTCAAGTGGACACCAGAGGCGCAAGCAGCGTTCGAAAGCCTCAAGAGAGTGTTCGCCTCAGACCAAAACCTGTTCCATGTGGTGCAGGACGCGCCCCTACGCATTGAGACAGATGCTTCTGAAAAAGCTGTGGGCGCAATTTTGTTGCAACTGGACGCCAACAGGGAGTGGAGACCCTGTGCCTTCTTCTCCAGGAAGCTGACACAGCCTGAACGCAACTACACAGTGTTTGATAGGGAACTTCTTGCGATCTACGCTGCGTTCCAGCACTGGCGACACTTCCTGGTGGGCGCAAAGCACCCCATCCAGGTGTGCACAGACCACAAGAACCTGGAGTTCTGGAGAACTGCCAGGGTGCTCAACCAGCGGCAGATACGGTGGGCAGAGTTCTTCTCGAACTTCAACTTCTCCATCCACTACATCCCGGGGGAGCAGAATGTCAGGGCGGATGCCCTCTCCCGCAAGCCAGAGTACATGGAGGAGGAGGCGCCACCAGCCCCAAGGCACATTTTCCCCCCGTCGGCATGGTCCTGCGGAGCAGCTGTGGTGAGCGAGGCAGAACTCACAGCACTGACGGCAGCGGATGAATTTGCCAACCGCATCTTCAGAGAACTGAGAGGGGGGAGGGAGCAGGCAAAAGACTTTGCAGAACGCAGAGGGCTGCTTTTCTACAAGGGTGCGCTGTACCTGCCCACCACCCAGCTTCGACGTACGGTCCTCAAGCAGATGCACGACAACCCTACAGCGGGGCATTTTGGAAGGGACAAAACCGCTCACCTAGTCATGAGACACTTCTGGTGGCCAGGGGTGCGGGAAGATGTTCGAGACTATGTAAGGGGCTGTACCACCTGCCAGCGGGCGAAGGTGGTCAGAGCAGCGCCACCAGGGTTGCTGGAGCCCTTAGCCACACCACACAGGCCGTGGGAAGTGGTGTCCATGGACTTCATCACAGATCTGCCTTCGTCCAGGGGTAAGACTGCAGTGTTGGTGGTGGTGGACCTTATGTCCAAAATGTGTCACTTTATACCGTGTGCCAGGGCAGTCTCGGCAGAAGAGACAGCCAAACTGTTTGTTGATCACATTTTCAGACTGCATGGATTACCTTTAAGGGTTATTTCGGATCGTGGCCGCCAATTTGTTTCCAGGTTCTGGCGGCGGCTCATGAACCTCCTGCAGGTGGAGGTCAGCTTGTCGACGGCTAGACACCCGCAGACCAACGGACAAGCGGAGAGGGTCAACGCCATTCTGCAGCAGTACCTGAGATGCTACGTCAGCCAGCGGCAAACGGACTGGGTGGATCGCTTGCCACTAGCAGAATTTGCCTACAACAATGCAGTGCACGTCTCCACAGGGGTGTCGCCCTTTAAGGCCAATTACGGGCGCGACCTCAGATCTTTCCCAGAGAGGGAGAGGGAGGAGGAGGAGGAGGAGGGCCCACAGGCTGAGGATTGGGCAGAGGAACTGGAGACGGTGCACCAGCAGCTCAGAGAACACTTGGAGAGGGCCAAGGAAGCGTACAAAAAGGGGGCAGATCGCCACAGGCGACAAGGGGAGGTCATCAGGGTGGGGGACAAGGTGTGGTTGTCCTCGGAGGGCCTTCCCACCAGAGGGAGGTGCAAAAAGCTGGCACCCAAAAGGCTGGGCCCCTTCACGGTCACGCAACAGGTCAACCCGGTGGCATACAGGCTGGCACTGCCAGAGGACATGAGGGTGCATCCAGTGTTTCATAGATCGCTGCTGTCGCCGTACAGGGAAAGCAGCAGGCTCCGAGACAGCGAACAAACCCCCGAGGGAGGGGGGGAGAGGGAAGGCAGGGAGCAACTCAATGAGGCCACGGCCATCCTGGATTCAAGGTGGGGGGTGGGGGGACTGGAGTATCTCATGGCATGGGAGGACGCTCCACCGTCCCAGAATGAATGGGTCCCAGCCACTCAGATACAGGAGGAATTCTTGGTGGAAGAATTTCACGCCCTCTTTCCCCACAGACCCAAGCCCTGGCACATGGAAAGGGAGGGGGAGGAGGAGGAGGCATGGGAGAGCAGCTCACCATGGCGCTGGGAAGCGGAGTTTGAGGAACCAGAGGATGAGGTATGGGTGTCGCCAAGATCCACCCAGTCAGAGGAAGGAGCAGATTGGCAAAACATTTTTACCCCCACCAGCTCTGACGCCACGGACTTTTTGGGATTCCCGTCCTCCCAGGCGGAAGGGGGGGGCTCGCAGGACTGGGGGGAGGTGTTCACACCAACGGGATCGGAGAGCACCGAGTTTTTAGGCTTCCAGTCGTCACCGACACATGGGGGGGGCCTGGGGAGGGGTGAAGGAGAGCTTGGGAGGGGGGTGGATGTGAGGGACAGGGGATATCGCGAAGTCCCTCCCCTCCTGAGTTCAAGCCCGTCCCCGAGCAAAGGGGAAAGCAGGGAGAGTTCCGATTCCAGTGGGGAAGCAGGAAGTCGTGTCCGAGGCTCAGGCAAGGTAGTGGAGCCAGGGTCCCAGGTGGGACAGGAAGGGGCAAGCAAGGGGGGAAGACCCATCCCCCCAACTCCAGAATTACGCAGGAAGAGGAGGGGCAAGAGGATGGGTCTGCCAAAGCTTTTGTGTTGGAGAAAGACGCGCCAAAAGCCATTAGGAGGTTCTGAAACCGACTGACAACATCGCTCCGTGTAAATAGCAATGACTTGAGCACTGTAAATACGCAGCACCAATAAAAGAATAAAATGCAGAGCTGCGTAGCGTCGTTACTCTGAAGTAGTCCACTCCGGCCACTGTGACACCCACCATTCTCATTTGCCTTGGAACTACTGGCACAAAAAGGGTGTAGCAGCTATTCAGTTTAAAGAGCTAACACCAGCATCAAAATACAAGCCAATGACTATGTTTTCCTCACTGATTTTACTTGTTTTTATCAATTCTGTGGAGGTGAGGAGAAGAGGGATCGAGTAAGAAGAATTCTGCTGGAATGTCCCAATTCCCTAATCTATCAGATTCTACCCATTTAGCCACAGAGCATTTACTATCATAATATTGTTGATTAATTAGCTGCATTTTGATAAAGTGTGGCTCTGAGTGGTTGGCAGGCTGGTCAGTGGTTGGCTGTTCCTTCCAGGCTGCCCAGTTGTGTCACAGCTGGCTGCTATTATCTCCTGCCGTTCTTCTGATCTCTGTCTGGTTTGGCCCTGGGTACCATTACAGGCAGGGACGTGGGTGGCGCTGTGGGTTAAACAACAGAGCCTAGGGCTTGCTGATCAGAAGGTAGGCAGTTCGAATCCCAGCGATGGGGTGAACTCCCGTTGCTCGGTCCCAGCTCCTGCCAACCTAGCAGTTCAAAAGCACGTCAAAGTGCAAGTAGATAAATAGGAACCGCTACAGTGGGAAGGTAAACAGTGTTTCCGTGTGCTGCTCTGGTTCGTCAGAAGCAGCTTTGTTATGCTGGCCACATGACCTGGAAGCTGTACGCCAGCTCCCTCGGCCAATAACGCGAGATGAGTGCCGCAACCCCAGAGTCAGTCACGACTGGACCTAATGTTCAGGGGTCCCTTTACCTTTACCTTACCATTAGAGGCAGAGCACTTTGCCACCTCATTCATGGGGGAGAGGAGCTCCAAGAGGAGCCTTAAAGGCCTGCTGCTTAACCCCCTCCTCTCCACTACCAGGTCCCGCGTGGAAATGAAGGAGAAGGGCCCCCCACGGGTGCTGAAGAACCTCACGGACGTGATGCTGATCGAGGGGAGCGCAGCCAAGCTGGAGTGTCGCATCAGTGCCTTCCCTGACCCTTTCATCCGCTGGTCCAAAGATGGAGCGGAACTCAAGGACGGGCCCAAGTACCGCTATGTCTTTGAGGACCCAGACATAGTCGCCTTGGTGGTCCGTGATGCTGGCCTTCCCGACCTGGGCAAGTACACCATCTCCGTGAAGAACCCCTTCGGAGAGTGCTTCGACTCGGCACGTCTCCTCGTGGAAGGTAATGTGGCCTGCCTCCCTCCCTTACATAGCCACACGCCCCTTCTAAACTTAGCCACGCACATCCCCTGGGAAGCCAAGCCATTCTTGCAAAGTTCCTCATTAGGGGGAGATCTCAATTTGGCACATCTCAGGAGGAGAAAGTAATAGCACTCTCTGCTCTGCTCCTTCAAGTCATCGCCCCCCCCCCCTATTCCCTGCCCATTTCTATTCATAGCCTTGTGTCTTGCGTAGAGAAAGCAAAGCCCCTTCTAACTTTAGCCATGCCTCTGCCAAGACGTAGCCTTCTTCCTCCCTTCTAGATCTCATTGTGGCCCTACCTAGCCCTGGTGCCAGACCTGAAGGAAGAGAAGAAAGGCAGGGGGAACCCTCTGATGGCAACTCAGGATAGTTTAGTAGTCAGTCATCAGGAAAGGAGGCTAATCCCTGAGACTGGGGCCCAAGAGGGCAGTCTCCTTTCACAATACCTACTGCCTCTAGGTGTGGTTTGGAAGGAGATGCATTAGTCAGAAATAGGGGGTGCTTCTTGTGTGTGATTATTCAATGAATCTAATCCCTGCAAACGAACCTATACTGCCCCCCCCCAATCCCTAAGCCCCTACACAGCAGCTGGGGAATCTTCAGAGTCTACATCCCTGCCCAGTATACAAAAACCTGCATAACAAGAAATTGTTCTGACTCTCAACTTCTGTTCTACAGTGAACCTGATACCTGGAGAGCTCCTTTGTAGGAATTTATTTATTTACCTCTTGTTTGCCAAGGTATACCTATGGTGCAACAGGGTTTGCCAAGTAAGTAACTGGAAGATATTCCGTGGCCATCTGATAGAAATTCTAGAACACCTGGAACAGGGGACAGCGCCGTAACAAAACTCACAGCCCCAGCATTAGGTCCTCATGCCCTAGCAGAGGATCCTGCCGCCTGTCCCCTTGGCAAAAGATGGCCAAGCAAGGGCCCTTGCTCTGATCTCACCTGCTCTCTCCCTCTGCAGTGCCTGCCAAGATTCAGAAGGGCCCAGACAGCACAAAAGCCAAGAAAGGCAGCACAGTCAACCTGACAGCCCACATCAGTGGGGAGCCCGCCCCCGATGTTGGCTGGGCCAAGGATGGCGAGGATGTTGAAGAGGATGAGCGGTGAGTGAAATAAGCCTCATAGCTTGGGCAGGTGGGCACCAAGGCGAGCCCAAGAACCAGGTCCCCAAACCCCTTTCTTTCCTGATCCCATAAGCACTACTACGGTAGTTCATGTTCAAATCAACAGGGCTGATGCAATAGCTTGAAACCTCGCATGGGGAATGAGATAACATAAGCTTTCCTTTTTGAAAGAAAAAAGGAAGCATGTAGTTCTTCTGGTTATTACAGAGGACCTTAATGTGTAGGAATCAAAGGACATGTGTGTTGAGTTTTCGGCGGTGGTCAGGATAAGTGTGATTTCTTCAGTTCACACAATTCCTGTCGATTCCTGTGTTCTTATTTGTATTGGACTAGGATGGAACTGACCCAGCAGTGATAGAAGCATCAAGATCAGGGCTTCCTTGCCTAGTAGTTAATGGGGAGGAAGTGAGAGAAAGATCAGCACCCGTAATTACAGCCATTCTGAAATTCTTGTTTCACAGCCCCTCAGCAAACTCCCCCCCCCCCTGCAGCATCGGTCCCATTCTCAAAGCCAGCACTGCATTTTAAAAGCAGACTTTAGGTCAGGCCATCAAGAAAGGTGCTTTTAATTAGTATTTTGTTATGGGGGATGGAATTAGTAGACCGTTCCAGTGCCATAATATGAAAATCATGGGCCAGAGTCATGTTTTTGATAAGTCCAGCCCAAGTTAAAACAGCCTTGACCTCCATTGTCAGAAATAAAACAAATAAAGTGCAAGGCCATATTTTTGCTGGTTCTGCAGCCCAGTTGTCAGCCTCACCCAAATGGAATTGACGGACTGCCAGCGGTCCACGGGTCAGTTTAGCAGCTTCTGCTTTGTGTCCCATCACCAGCTGTCTCCAAGGGCCCTGACTTGAGATTTCCACCTTTCCCTTCCCTGCAGCATATACTATAACATCGGCAGTGACTCGACAACTCTCACCATCAAAAAGGTGTCGCCGGCGGATGCTGGGAAGTACGAGGTCTTTGTGGAGAACAGCCTGGGCATGGACGAGTCTTTTGCACGCCTTGATGTGATCTGAGCTCCTGCCTCCCCCTGCGTCCTGTACAGTTCCCCTCCCCCCAAAAAAGAAACTCTCTGTCATCGCAAAGTATGGTCCATTGTCTTGGAGAGAAGGCTGGGGAAAGCAAATTAAGTCCTGCAATGGCGCTGTAGGGATATCCTGTCCTGTCCCCCCTAAGATGCAATAGGGAGTCCTTCTCTCATTGCCCCTATGGCTCTAGCCAATGTCATTCTGCCAAAGCTATCCTGGCAAGAGTTCCCCACTGTGCCCCAGGGCTGAATCCATTTCTTGGGCAGGTGGGTCCCATCTCCTTGCAGGCTAATCGCCTTGTGCAGCCATCGCTGAAATGCCTTCACTCCAAGGATGCAGAAGGGGGTGTGCAGTCCTCCTATTGGCAGCACCTACTTTCCCCCAGCACTTCAGAGATTGTGAGCCATCCCAGAAGCCTCCAGATTCTTCCTGACCTGTTTTCTTGCTACATGAACTAAATAAAACCAGTTGATTGTACAGAGGACTTGTGTGTGCTACATGCAATTTCTCAGCAGGAAATTAAAATCCTGGGAATCTCATTTGTTTGTTGCAAAGGTGGGGTGCGGGAAGTTTCTAGTTTTTCTTTCTCAGATATTAGCAGTTTCTTCTAAAACCTATGCCAACAAGAGGGTTCTGTTGGTTCAGAGAATATGGGCTCATCCAAACTTTCGTCTGTGCCACGTTATCTAGGCACTGGTTCGTAATTTCTAGGTCTGGGTCTCAATGGGGTTGTTTTTTTTGTCCTACCACTTTCCCCAGGAAAACCCAGTTAACTGCAATCCATGCAGTTTGCTCCCAATTCAGTGGTAAACAAAGGGTTTTCTTAGGGAAAGCGGCCAGACAAAAAAAAAACCCTGCTCCGACACAGGCCTAGAAATCACAGGCCTATGCCTTGAAAGTATGGCACAAATGGAAGTGCGGATGATTCCTAGGATTGCTGCAGACTAGGAGGCCCCGTGAGTAAAGCTGGTCCCCCAATGGGTCCTGCTAAAAAAAGAAATAATAATCTTATCCCACAAAGTCCTTCCTCTCTCCCAGGACCATGTAATCACGCAGCTTCAGGTACAAAAGACTATTTGTGTTCCTGCTCCATATTTGTATCAGGATGGTACTCGGATGGCATCCAGCAGTCTTTTCAACCTTTCCCTGCAGAGAACATTAGCTCAGGCGTCTTCATTCTGGGTACCTGGCTGCACTGAACACAGTTCGGTCTCTCTGTCACGGTCCGGTTTACAGGCAAAGTCCAAGCTGAGGACATTAGGACTGGGGGCAAGATGGCAGGTTGGGAGCAGGAACAGGAGTCCAGAAGCCAGGAAGCCAAGAGTCCGATGGCTGGAAGTCAAGAAGCCAAGGGTCCAAGGGTCAGGAAGCAAGGAGTCAAGATGCCCAAGGCAGGAAGTGTGTTGCTGTGGCAAAGAACCAAAGGGAAATGCTGACCTTATATCCCTTCCTGGCTCTTGCCACCAGGTGCTGTGAGTTACCAATCGGCCTCACCTCTTCAGAACAAATTTAAGAAAGCCCCAGTCCTGCGGAGCCCTACCAGTCACAGGGTCTGGCTCCTGCACGCACTCCTGACAGTCCCACATTGTGCTTCCTGAAATGTAGTTCTTCTCAGTAAGATCTGGAATCAGGACTTTGCCCTTATTCCCTTGGCAACACTGCCTCCTGCAGGCACTAAAGGGCACTGCGGGACCCCTTTCCCCTGCTGCACAAGCAAGCTGTTCTGGAGTTATAAATAGTCCTTTCTGACCATATCAGGGATTGTTTGGGCTGCACAGCTGCTCATCTTATTCACATGACAACACAGAACGCTGTATGTCTCTCTCACACAAATGATACCATGCAGGCGCCTTCTGCCACACCCATATAATGTGTGTTTGTTTTCATACACAGTCTCCTTGCCACATTCAAGGAGTTTGCCTGGCAGGGCTCAACACTAAAGCATGTACTAAGGTAAAGGTAAAGGGACGCCTGACCATTAGGTCCAGTTGTGACCGACTCTGGGGTTGCGGCGCTCATCTCGCGTTATTGGCCGAGGGAGCCGACGTACAGCTTCCAGGTCATGTGGCCAGCATGACAAAGCCGCTTCTGGCGAACCAGAGCAGCACACGGAAACGCTGTTTACCTTCCCACTGTAGCAGTACCTATTTATCTACTTGCACTTTGACGTGCTTTTGAACTGCTAGGTTGGCAGGAGCAGGGACCAAGCAATGGGAGCTCACCCTGTCTCAGGGATTCGAACCACCGACCTTCTGATCGGCAAGCTCTAGGCTCTGTAGTTTAACCGACAGCGCCACCTGCGTCCCATCAAAAAGCATGTACTAACTAGGGAATAGTAATGAAGAGTGCTTCTAGGTATGTGCAGAGTGCTTTCTACAAATGAGCAACTTGTAGTGGATCACAGTCTAGCAAGTGTATGGTAAATTTTGAAGTGCAGCAGCTCATCACAACAGCCCCCATAGCAAGACATCCCAGGAAGTGTCAAAAAATGCCGGAAAAATGTGTTGATCTTGATGGGTTATTGTAACACAAACAAACACTAATATAGAACATAATGCTAAAAGTTATTAGGATTAGGATGCAATTCTATGCAGTGTTTCCTGGGACTAAACTCCATTGGATTCAGTAGTGCTTGCTTGTAACTGCACAGGTTCAGCTTGCAAAACAACAGAAAGCTTTAAGATCCTAAATCAGCAGCCCTTCTTTTAATTAGAAGTGCAAATCATCCTGCAAATAAGTTAGAAGCCACACTCACCTGCCCCACACCCATCGTGTATGCCAGACCTGGCTTAAAATGTGCTTGTACACATTTTAAGGCTCGAATTTACACAAGCTCTAAGAGGGTTGGCTGCCATTAGAGCTCCCAAGTGGAGCCGCTCTCTTCCGAAAAGGGGTTTCTGCAGGTTCTGCCGATTGGAGGCTAATCCCTACACTACATTAATGGTGAGGGCTGACTGCACTTACTTAAATGTAGAGAGGAAGCTGTCTGCACATGCTCAGTATTCTCTCTAGAATCACTTCGCACGGTTCAAGTCTGCAACCTGAGAACTGATTCTTGGTTCCGCCCTCGAAGTGCCATCCCTTTTAGCCTGGGCAGGCAGAGCAGCTCTTCCTGCCCTGTTTTGCAAAAAAAAATAGGCTTGGGGCAGGCTGGCGCAAAGTGAAGCAGCGTAAGAGCCCTGCTGGAGCAGGCCAGTGGCCCATCGAAAACAGGACTGGTCTTCTTGGGGCAGCGAGGAAGGGACCAAAACCTCCCCACGGCTTGCAACTTCCTTCCCACCCCAAACTCCCCAGCCTTCCCGGACAGCGAAAACAGCCAATCCGGGAGGATCCGCGTCAGCGCGGCCGGCCGGCTTCTCCCGCGGCGACGCGCCGACTGGATCGCTCAAGGCCCGCCCTGCGCGAGGCGGCGGCAGACCCGGCCAGCGGTGACGTGGCATTCTCACGTGCTCGGAAGCAAAACTCGGCGAGGAGGGGGCGCAGGAGCGGTGCTGTGCACGGTTGCCTCTCTCGTCGCCATCCCTCGCGGGACGCCCTGCCTTCCTGTCTGCGCGCCCCTAGACGAAGAGGGAGATGCTGAAAGCCGTGGTCCTCATCGGCGGCCCCCAAAAAGGTGAGGGTCGCCAGCAACCCTAAAGCGGCCGCCCGGTCCACCTGCCCATCAGAGCAAACCCGCCGCTTTCGCTCGCCCCATCTGCGGCGCCCAAGGCTTGTGGGGTCAGACGGAGGGGCGTGGCCTGAGCCTTTGTCTCGAGGGGCGGGGGAGCTGATTCTAAGGTCAGGGAGAGGAGAAGTGGGGCGGGGGGGGGGGTGTAGGCAGGCTTTCCTCCTGGAAGCCGGTTCCCCACATGCTGTGGGTGTGCGAGAGGGAGTTGACTGTGTCGTCAGGCCTGGGAGACCTGCTTTCGATTTTCCATGAAGCTCACTGGGTGACCTTGGTCCAGTCACTTTCTAACCTACCCCACAGGGTTGTTGTGAGGATAAAATGGAGAGGGAGAGAACCATGTATGCCGCCTTGATTTCCCTGGAGGAAAGGTGGGAAAGTAACACACCCTGTGTGTGTTCAGAAGCGTGCTTGTTCCTTATCCCTTCCTGTATGTGAAGGGTGAATTCTGCCCTGCTCTCCCATGAATATGCCTTCTCTGCCCCTCCTCCCGCCCACCTGGTGTCGCTCCCATTCCTCAGCCTTGGCTTCAATCATCTGCTCTTCAGGAGCCTCAGAGTGACATCGGCTTCCCTTGCTTCTCTTCTGGTGGCAGCCATTCCTCTCAAGGCAGCCCACGATTAAATAATTTAATCGTGACGATTTGTGTGTCTCCTGTCCCGTTTGTGAATTTGGTGAGTGACAGCCTACAATTCTGTGATAACCTTTTCCCTTGCAGGGACCCGCTTCCGGCCATTGTCCTTTGAGGTGCCCAAGCCCTTGTTCCCTGTGGCAGGAGTGCCTATGATACAGCACCACATTGAGGCATGCACTAAGGTATGGAAGGGGAATTAAGCTGACACCATGAGGGGAGGAGGGGAGTTCATAAAAACACCAGAGGAGCCTGCTGGATCAGGCCAGTGGCCCATCTGGGCCTCTGTCCTCTTCTCCCAGTGGCTGACCAGATGCCTGTGAGAAGCTTGCAAGATGGACACGAGCACAGCAGCACTCTGCCCACCTGTGGTTCTCAGCAACTTGTATTCAGAGGCATAAATGTCTCTTGACAGGAGAGGCAGAACACAGCCATTGTGGTTGGGAGTCCTTGATGTCTCTTCCATGAATTTGACTAATCCTGCCTTATGGTTGGTGGCTATTACTCCTTCCTGTGGGAGCGAGCACCATTGTTTAACTTTGTGATGCATGAAGAAGGTCTTTTGTCTCTCTTGAATCTTCCAACATTCAGCTTCATCGGATGTCTACAAGTTTTAGTGTTAAGATATGTTATAAAATGTTTCTCTGTCCACTTTCTCCATGTCATGCAAAATTTTCCAAACTTACTACGATTCACCTCTTACTCGCCTTTTCTCTTTAAAAAAAAGTCTGTAATGCTACAACCTTTCTTCATAGGGGAGTTGTTCCACCCCCTTGGTAATCTGGGTCGTCCTTTCCTGAACCTTTTCCCACTTTAAAATATTGCTTTTGAGGTGAGCTGACCAGAACTGTACACAGCATTCCAACTGTGCTTGCACCAATAGATTTGTATAGTGGCATTGTGAAACTGGCAGTGTTATTTTCAGTCCAGCGTGTTGCCTTGGGACGTGCCATAAATTGAGCAAGTAAGAAGATTTTAGCTCTCCTGCTCCTGGCTTCATATGCCAACCAGTGGTTACTCCATCTTCCTTTCCTTTCTCTGCAGGTGCCCAACATGAAGGAGATTCTCCTGATTGGGTTCTATCAGCCCAATGAGGCCCTCAGTCGATTCCTGGTGTCAGCCCAGCAAGAGTTCAAAATACCCATCAGGTGGGTGGTCACAGTGCTGGCTCAACCGCTGGACATAATGAGGCGGCCACTTCAGGCAGCTGATGTTGGGTTGCATGAAAGGGCAGCAGATTGTTTGGGTATTTAAATGCATTGATTATTATTTTCATAATAAATGCAGTGGTGGGGAGGCTTTTGCTGAGGAAGGGTGGTGCTTGTGGGGGTTTTCTGCCTCAGGTACCAAAATTTGTCATCCTTGGATGCTCTGCAGCAGGACTGAGGAAGAGGAAGTGAGGTAGAGCCATTCAGCCCTCCGTCTTAGACAGCAAAATGCCCTGGGCTGGTCCTGGGTGGTCACTCAGCACTGCTAAAAAGAGAGGACGGGGCTCCATCTTTACAATCTGCCATTCAGGTCCTAATTCTGCACAGCCTTTGGAAAAGGGTGTGTGTGTGACTCTGGTAGAGCATCTGCTTTGCATGCAGAAGATCCCAGGTTCAATCTCTGGTATCTCTAGATAGGGCTAGGAGAAACTCTTGTCTGAAACCCTGGGCACTTGCTGCCAGCCAGTGTAGGCAGTATTATGATCAATGGACTAATGGTCTAACTGCCTAGGCCAACTTCCTGGGTCCCTATGCACCTGTTGAAACAGCCAGGCACATTTGACCTAGTAGACCTTGGCACAAGCAATTCCTCCCCCTGCAGTGAAGGGCCTTAACAGCCTCCCGTTTTGTGTAGGTATCTGCAGGAATATGCTGCGCTTGGCACAGGTGGCGGCATCTACCACTTCCGGGACCAGATCCTCTTGGGTAACCCTGAAGCCTTCTTTGTGCTGAACGCTGATGTCTGCTCCGAATTCCCTCTGGGCGAGATGCTCAGCTTCCACCGGCAACTTGGCAATCCGGACAGCTTCCTCATGCTGGGCACCACGGTAATGGCACAGCCCTGGCCTCTCATGCTGACAGCACTGTGGGCTTGAAAGGAGGCCGCTGCTTGGCACAGGATTGTGGGACCTTTGGCTCTCTTGCTCCTTGCCGGGCTACCACTCCTATCATCCCTGACCGCACTGATTTTGCTGGTGGGAGCTGAAGTTTGGTCGCTGATGGAGAGGTCCCCCCCTCCCTGGCTTTGGGAATACAGTTCAAGGGCTAGCTGCAGGTTCCTGGCCTTTGTGGGGCAAAATGGTTGCCTTCCTAGGATCCCAGTCTCAGTGTTCCTGGCAACCCCTTCCTGCAAATTTTTCTCTAATCCTTCTCACCCCCTGGAAATGCTCCTGTGACTATTTTTCTATTTTGTCCCTAGGCCAACAGAAAGCAGTCTCTGAACTATGGCTGCATTGTGGCGAACACTGAGACGCATGAGGTATGTGGAGGACTGGAGGGAAGACTGGGCAGCAGGCATGCCCCAGTAGAGAGCTGCTCCACCTGGGATGAGGGACCTGTGCCTTCCAGAGGCTGTCGGACTACAGCTCCCATCAGCCTTGAGTGTTGGCCATGCTGGCTGAGGCTGATGGGAGTTGGAGAGACAAAATTGTCCACAGTCTCCCCTGTTCCTGTACCCCGTCCAGCACAACCTTTACTGCCTGCTGCTCTCTGGAGCCTGGCTCAAGCAGAGCAATCCCCAGCACTGGATGGTGCAATTCCCAAGACCCTTCCTTCTCTGCCCCACCTACATGTCTCCTTCCTTCTCCAGGTCCTGCACTACGTGGAGAAGCCCAGCACTTTTGTCAGCGAGCTTATCAACTGTGGCATCTACTTGTTCACGCCGGCCATCTTCCATCACATTGGCACGGTCTTCCAACGGAACCAGCAGGAGCTGCTTCAGTGAGTGTCTTTCTTAGCTGTTCCTTCCTGCTTTCTGGCAGCAACATCTGGTCACTTATCATCTCTCTCTCTCTCTCTCTGTTTCTCTTCCCTCTCTCTGTGTCTCTTCCATCTCCTCCTCGTGCCACCCCTTGCCCACATTTAGGGGTGCATGCCTTGGGTAAGTGTCCATCTCCTCCTTCCTCCTGCATTCCTCGTCTCCCAAGTGCTATTGTGCTTCTCTGCTCCATGGGACTTGGGCACTTAGGCTTAGAACTGGCTTTTTGGCTTCCCAGGGATGGGCAAACCTCTGTGGCCCTCAGGATGTTGTTGGACTCCAATTCCCAACAGGTCCAACCAGCAGGGCCAAGGGTCAGAGATGATGGGAGTTGTAGTCCAGCCACCTCCAGAGTGCTTCAGGTTCCTTATCCTCAGTAGAAGAAGGATCTGCTGTTGCTGTACTTGAGCGATTGTTTCCCCTGACCTAGAGAAATGCCTTTTCTTGCTGGCCACGCATCATCTTTCCAGTGAGTCATGTGCCCCCTAACATTTGTATGCCTCGTTCACACAGAGAGGAGAGCACCAATGGCTGGCAACGAGCTGAAGCCATCAGGCTGGAGCAGGATGTCTTCACAGCCCTTGCTGGGCAGGGACGGCTCTTTGCCTACAAGACGGAGGGGTTCTGGAGCCAGATCAAATCCGCTGGGTAAGGGGAAGTAGAGAGAGGTACAAGCCTGGGAGGTGGTTGTAAGTCTGCCTGTGAATTAGCCAAACATTGAATCAATTTTTCTCTCTGTGGATCTGAGCTTTTCTTACCTTTAGCAGATACCTGCATGCTTTTTTGGAGGTGGCGACAATGCAAAAGCCAGAGAGAAACTCCTGAGAGTTATTTCTTATGTTGGGAAATGGATGGGTTGGGCGGGGGTTGACCATGAACCCTGATCGCAGCCTTTCGTTCTTCCTCCATGACTGTTGTTCTGTAGTCACTAGCCCAGGGATGAGGAATTTATGGCCTTCCAGAGGTTGCTGGATTCCAGCTCCCATCATCCCTGAGCATTGGCCATGCTGGCTGAGGCTGATGGGAGTTTGAATCAAACAACATTGGGGCAGGGACACAAGCAGTGGGGGGTGGGGTGGGGAGATCCAAACTAATAAATATGTGGATCCCTGAAGCAGAACAAGTGCAATTCTAATTCCCCACAATTTAGCTTTTGATCTTAGAATTTGTGTTTCTGTCACATGGGTGCCCAGAGTCCAATTTTTCAAAAGAAAGGCAAGAAAATTTGAACTCCCTGGGAAGGTGCAGAATTGTGTTTACAGGAGATGCTGCCAGTTGAATGAGGCGGGATAAAAATGTCTTGTGCTCCATTCCAGGAAGAAAGGATT
The DNA here is from genome assembly GCF_963506605.1 of Zootoca vivipara. Classification (NCBI taxonomy): domain Eukaryota; kingdom Metazoa; phylum Chordata; class Lepidosauria; order Squamata; family Lacertidae; genus Zootoca; species Zootoca vivipara. The sequence continues at coordinate 84,396,204 of NC_083276.1, read as the reverse complement.
CTTCTTCTTTTGATCATAGGCTTTGGGTTTTTTTTGGTGAGGCACTCAGTCATTTTCCTTTGTCCTCAAGAGGACAAAGGCATTCATGGGCTTGATGCTACATTTGCAGGCAGGTGCCAGGTGTAATTTCTGGCTTGTTCTCTTTGCCAGGTCTGCAATCTATGCCAGTCGCCTGTATCTGAGCTGCTACAGCCAGTGCCACCCAGAAAGACTTGCCCAGAACCAACCTGGTGGACCCACCATCCGAGGTACTGGCTCCCTCTTTCCCCATATGGGAAACCAAAACCACGAATGCATGATGTTGGCAGGTTGAGATAATTCTGCTTTTGTTCCACAACATAAAGGGGCTGTCGCATCTGAAAACAGGTTTGCTGGGTGGAGGCCATATTGGTGGTTCAGTTTCCAAGGGCCTTGGGTCATGCCTGCACGTCGCTGGACTCTAGCTACCATCAGCCACAGCCAGCATGGCTAATGGTCAGAAATTATGGAAGTTGTAGTCCAGCAAGCTTCTAGATGGCACCAGGTTCAGGAAGGCTGCTCCAAAGTGTGCGATGTGCCTCCTTTCAGTGTTTATCCTTTTTGCATTGCTTTTGAAAAGGTTTACTAAATTGGGAATGTTTGCCTGTTTTCTGTGTATTTCATGCAACCGTCTTCAGCCATCATCTTCTGGTGGCTGACTTGGAGCTCTTAGACCTGGTTTCAGAGCCTGCCAGAATTATACTTGATAAAACAACATCACATCGTTCACATCGAAGGCTGTGACAAATACAAAGAACAGCAAATCAGTGCAATAATATGAAGCTAAAATTCCAAATCCTGCATCAATACATAAATAAATAAATAAATAAATAGGGAGAGTCAAATAAAGGACTCCTCCAATGACTCACTCACCCCTCGTTGGGTTAGACCCATCTAAAAAAAATGCTATGTAGAACCACATCTCTAATTTTATGTTGTTGTTTTTGTGCTGAATGTGCTCTGTGTGTGGTTATTTTATTGTTCCTATGGTTATATGTTATGATAAGTCAGTAAAAAATTGTAAGAAAAGAGGAGATTGCAAGGGTACAAAGGAAGGGGCTTGAAGGGGAGTCTCCTTCTTTGGAGGTCTTTAAGCAGTGGCTTGACAGGCATATGTCAAGAATGCTTTGATGGTGTTTCCTGCTTGGCAGGGGGTTGGACTGGATGGCCCTTGTGGTCTCTTCCAACTCTATGATTCTATGAATACAAATTAAACATCTGTATCTCCACATCACTTTTATCTATCTTGCTCCTTTGTGCTTTACATTAGCATTATTAGAAAACCATCAGTTTTAGCAAGAGCACTCCTTCTCTCCCCATAATTGTGCTTGGTGAGAGCCTTTCGTTTTCAAGCTGCCAGCTTGCAGACTTAACATATAGAATAAGAGAACAAGAAGAACATAAATTTACAGAAGATTGGAAAACGTTCATTGAATATACAGGGGAAATTGTGTACACTTGAAAACGTGGGCAGCATTAAAATAAATTCAACTGTGTAAATAAGTTTTGTTGGATGTAATAATGGAATACTGAATGGTTTAGTTTTTGTAAAATATGCAGGGATTTATTATATGCAAAATGAAACTTGGAAAGAGAAGAAGGGAAGTCATTGATATTTTAAGGATGTTTAAATGAGTATTCTAAATTGTAAAACAGATCATTATATACAGTGGTACCTCGGTTTACAAACACAATGGGTTCCGGAAGTCTGTACTTAACCTGAAGTGAACTTTCCCATTGAAAGTAATGGAAAGTGGATTAATCTGTTCCAGACAGGTCTGCAGAGTACTTAAACTGAAAATACTCAAACCGAGGCGTACTTAAACCGAGGTATGACTGTATATTATATGCTCTCTTTAGTTTGTCCCAAGCTACTATGGCAAGGCAGTCACCTGTCTTTGAAAGGAGTCTCTACCAATCTAGGCTGCAGTGTGTGTTAGGGTTATTTGCTTTACCGAGTCTGATGTGCATAGAGGTATTCAGCATTGCTGCTGGAAAACCCGCATTGTTGTAGAAAAGCAGAATCTCTGCAGTGATGCTTTCAGAGGGGTGGCAATGAATCTTCTCCATTGTGGAGTGAGGAGAAGAACTAACTCTGTTGCTGCTTCTTTTCTATGCAGGGAATGTTTATATCCATCCTGCAGCCTCGGTGGATGCCAGCGCTGTGGTAAGTGTAATGGGCATAGTGTACTCTGTGCCTGGCTCTAGCATGAGTGGGGTAGATTTTAAGGAGCTGTGCACTTTTGGTTTAATCTCTGGGCCCCTGAACATACCCTGGACATAAGAGAGCATACAGATGAAGGGAGCTATTGGCACGCGCTGGGCCACTGACCACCCTGTGCCTTTTCCCTGTAGCTAGGTCCCAATGTGTCCATCGGGAAGGGGGTGACGATTGGCGCTGGCGTGCGTGTGCGTGAGTCCATTATTCTGCATGGGGCTTCTCTCCAGGTAGGTATTGCTCCCAAGATCCAATGGGTCAAGTTCTAATGTCTTGCATCACCTTAGGGGACTACTCAGACGATTGTTCTTAGTATAACAAATGTGTGGTTTTATTGCTCATTTGTTGCTTGGGATCGAGACACCTTTTCCACAAAGCAGAATTCAAACAGTGGTGTTTCATCACAGGGGGGGGAAATGACTTCCTTTCTGCTCCAGCTGGTGCTGCCTGTTGCAGCCATGACTGTGGCTGTATGACTTGCAGCCCACCCGCTGGATGTTGTCTGTGGCATCACTTTGATAGGGCTTCCTCCCCATTGTCCAGTTGTGCCATTTTGATTTGATTCCTCCCTCCCCGATTTTACAGACCCATCACTACATTTAGGAGTGTGCATGAAACCATTTAAAATGCCTGTTTAAAAGTGACAGCCAGCAACAAGGTTCCTGCAGCGATGCCTGGCAATTTTAGGAATGTTTTTATCATTTTCTCCCCACCCCTCTGCAAACTGCACTTTTTACTTAATTATTTTGGCACTGCGTGTAGGCTCAGCCCACCATCACCCATGTTTTACACAGTGGTAGGCGCATTGTACTACTGCTGCCGGATTGGGGTTGGCACTTTGTAGCTCTAATCCAGGGATGGGGAATCTGTGGCCATCAGATGTTTTCAGGAACCCCATCAGCCACAGCCAGCATGGCCCAGTGGTCAGGGGTGGCTGGAGTCATCATCAGAGAACACCTGGAGGGCCTCAGAAGTCACATCTCTGATCAGAGGCAGGAGGCTGTTTTTGGCTTAGGTCAGCTCTTGCTTTGCTTCTCATTGTTTTGCTAATGCCCTGCAGGTGGCACTAGTGCACTGCAAAGTTTGGTATTCCCCCACTTAAGGAGGTAATTTCATTTATGTATTATCAACCAAGACATACAAATGCAGCTGAAGCTGTGGATTCATGAGAACTGTAAAATATTTGTAAATCTGTGATACTGCATCATTTATAATTTTTTTTAATGGGCCTATTAAGAATTTAGGAGGGAAAAATTATTGATGCCGTCCATCTTCCCCCTTTATTTTCTTGGTATGTCCCAGCTCTAAAAGCACCCAGCATCATGAGGGCTGGCGAAGTCCTAACTGAAATTCTGAAGAGGGGTTGCTAGTCAGACAATAGCTGGATCAGTGGCCTGATGTGGTAGAAGGCAGCTTCCTCCATACACTTTCCATTAAATGTGTAGTGCAATCCTAAGCATGAAATATGAGAAGTTAAGTGTGTATTTGCATTTATCATGTGCTTAAAAAAAGTGAAAATATCTATGGGAAAGGGGTGTAATAATGGTTATTGGTATTGTGGCAGGCAGGAAAGTGGAGTTCATCTCTTTCCCCCATGCTGTGACCGTGATGAAAAAACCCACTCTTCCACAGCTGCTCTTTGCACTGGGAGGGAAAGCTGGGCAGTTTGGGAGGTGCCATTTCCATCACGACCACAGCAGGGGATGGAGAAGGTCAAACTCCCTCTGTCTCGATAAACTATGTTTTTAAAAAGTGCACATTAAATGCAGAGATGCATTTAACACCGCTTCTAATTTGGCCCTGTGCTTCAGAGGGCAGTTTTGATATTTTTATGGTGCGGCTTTTAAAACGCTGAAAGTGCTCCTCCACACATGCCTCCAGTAATCCTTGTTTAACAGCTCTACAAAGTTCCTGAATAAATAGAGGAGTTGTTTGTTCCTGTAGAAAATCAATTGAGCCAGTAGTTGGGGTGGTTAAAAGTGGGAAAGAATGTTTGATGTGTGTCTGGGAAAAGCTACACTTTAGATTTCCCCACAGTGATCTCCACATTCCTTTTAAGTGTTTTGTATAAGCAACATTTACGTCCTGGACTGTCTGAAGGATTAACACCAGTCTTAGTAGCTTCCATGGCAAGATTGCTGAATCCCAGGGTGATGCCACCTGCAACATACCAGGAATGCAGGAACTGTATTAGAGCAGTTGGCTTCTCCTTTAAGTAGGAAATGGTGGGGGAGAAGAAGAAAAAGCCAGAATTGCACAGGCTCCTTTGTCCTCTCACTTAAAGGAGAAGGTCCTGCCCTCCTTCATCTGACACCACGAGTGGGTGTGGTTTGGGGGACAATGGCCTTGTGGCCCAAATGGGAACCCTTGGCAGGCCAGGATTGGCCCAAGGGCTGGTGGTTCCCCACCCCAATGTTAGTGCCTCAGCTCTTTCTTTCCTGTCCCCTTTTCCCAGGACCATACATGTGTGCTGAACAGCATTGTGGGCTGGGATAGCACCATTGGACGCTGGGCTCGCGTAGAGGGTACTCCCAGTGACCCCAACCCTAACGATCCCTACGCAAAGATCGACAGTGAGACTCTCTTTCGGGATGGCCGCCTCACCCCATCCATCACCATTCTGGGTAAGCATCTGCCCACTTTACTCTCCTTTCCCTTGCACCCCACCCCCCAAATAAAAATAAAAGAATATTCTGCAATATTCTCCTCCTCTTTTTGTGTGGCTACATTTCCCCTCTCATCTACCCACTTGCTGATGCCTCTTGCTGCTCCCTCCTCGACAGGCTGCAATGTGACCATCCCTGCCGAAGTGGTCATCCTCAACTCCATCGTTCTGCCCCACAAGGAACTGAGCCGCAGCTTCAAGAATCAAATCATTCTCTGAAGGGGGTGGGCAGGAGGGGAACCTCCAGCTGTCCCCAGGCGGCGGAACAGAGCACAGCCTCGGACAACGCTGCCCCCACCCTCAAGCCATGGCCTCTCTTTGGACCTAGCATGGATCACCACAGACTTCCCTCCAGGTCTGTTCATGGACACGGCAGGATGGGGGATGCGATGCGAGCTTCCCTCTTGGGCTGCTGGTATGTCAGGTGGCTTGCCTGGTCCTTCAGCTGCTGCAGAACCTTTCCTGGAAGCAGGAGGCCGACCCATCCCGAGGCCGCAGTGCTGCCTTACTACCAGCCAAAGGCACTTGGGAAGGAAAGGATGTGTGGAAACACTGGGGAGCCTTTATTAAACCTGAGGGCCACATTCTCTCATGCGCAGTCTTACGGAGGCCATATGCCAATGAGTGGGGTGCTAGAGCCCAAAGTGGGTGGGGCAACAGAATCTTGCCTTTATCAAGGCAAGGAAGAGGCAACATCGCAGTCAAAAGACCTATTCCAGCCAGGCAAATGTGCTGGTGGGGAGGGCAGAGCAGGGCTGGTGTGCTGTGGGAAGAGTCCCAAGGGGATGGCTCAAGAGACCTGGAGGGTTCCCCACCCCTGGCCTAGGCCATTGAAGGACCCAGGGGTACATCTGCATGCCATTTGGGTCTTGGGTGCATTCGTCCAGCACCCCACTTTTCCACTAGCTGCAGTGCATTCTTCCTGGTTCCCCATAGTATGGCAGTGTGTGTGTGTGTGTGTGTGTGTGTGTGTGTGTGTGTGTGTGATTTTCCTGCTTGTGCACAAAGGCACCAAACTGGGATTGTGGGGATCTGCCACGGAGACATGCTCTAATCTCTTTGCCAAGCAGCTGCCCCATAGTATGTGCACACAGCCTTGTGTTTCTTCCAGAAACTGGATGGTGGAGCCTAGAAGCAATTTGAGTGGGCAGCAGCATTGGGGGGGGGGCAAACTTACTGCATAGCTTAACCTCCGCTGCAAACTGAAGCTTTGATTTTAAAGCTCCAAGACGAATGAGTAGATATTGGTTGAGGGATCAACTACAGCTTGTTAGAGTGAGTGCATGTTGAGGAAAGTGCTTGAGTCTGTTAGTTTTTAAGTTAACGGGAACAGCTTTCCACAAGGGCTGGAACAGGAGCCTGCATTGAGCAAGGAGCTCTGGAGATCAGATGCAACACTGCAACAGGGACTCTGGCACATGCAAGCTGCCACACTGCTGCTGCAGTTCATTTGCACTCAGGCTTTACCTTTCCATGTGCAAGGGCTGAGGTTGCAAGGAGAGAGGGGTTGTCCGTTGCAGAGGTGAGGAACTGGCAGCCCTCCGGGTGATGCTGGACTTGATCTCCCATCACCTCTGACCCTGGGTCATGCTGGCTAGGAGTAATGGGAGCTGGAATCCAACGACAGTTGGAGGGTCAAATGTTCCTCTATTGATACAAAGTGCCCTGATCTGATTAGGTTCCGCTAACCTGTTTTCCTTGCCTTAATAGCAGGATTCCAACTGGGGGCCTGGGTGTTGGGGGATGCACTAAGCTGCACCTAAGGGAGGTGAAAACCCTGCCCCTGGTATAATTCAGCACCAGAGAGGAGGGTTATGTGTTTACATTCTTGCTCTTTCTGAAGCACTTTGAGAACATGTTGGAACGTGGACGTATCAATGTAAACAGCTATGGAGGATGTTCAGTTTCCAAAGCAACTCACAGCAAGTTTCCTTTCCAAGGTCTAAAGACTGGCTAAGGTCTGCTGCCTCTCTGCCTTGGCAAGTTCAGGAATTAGGACCCTACAGTGAACTGGTAAAAGCATCAGAGGAAACAGCTGACCCAACTCCAGCAGGTAGTGGGGTAGGGGTGAGGGTTATTTGAAACAGGCTATATTGCCCCTCTGTGCTTGCATCCATCTTAACATTGCAAAGGATATATTCTGTGGCTGCAGATCCCTTTCTAATTTGTATTTCTCCTGCCCCCCCAATCAGATTGTGACCTGGGTAAAATTCATACTAATGAAGGCATTAGCAATTCAGCATTTTGTTGCTGTTCGGGGAGGGAGGCTGGCTGCATTGGTGTGCCTATTTTTCTGTTTGTTTTTTACTTGCAGCTTCTTTCATTTAAAAAACGAAATAAAGAGATATTTAAATATATATATTAATTATTCTTGAGCTGCAGCTTTCCGTGAAGTAGGATGGGTGGGTTGTGAGGATGAAGAAGAGGAGGAGGAGGAGGATTGTAAAATGCGTTGCATACTGCCAAGATTCAAAGTGCAGGTGTCGTTCAAAAACAACATCCTTGGCTGGGCTGAGGGACGGGTCCTGGCCCACCTTTCTCTGAGATGTGGCCTGCATGTCAGGAAGCTTGTTCTGTCCAGTGGAACCACACTGCCTTCTGTTTCTTGGTAATGCTAGAAAGAGATGGAAAGTTGGTTACCTTCATATATACATGCAGTAGATACTATTTCAGGAACAGAATCAGACATGCAAGAGAAATGCTAGCCTACCTTCCAGCTCCGAAAAAAATAAATTCTAGAGAGAGAATGTCAGTAAGTAAACGGAGTAAAGATTTGTGTAATTAGACCTTTTTATAACACAGGTTGTAAAGTCCCCAATCAAAGGCTCCTGCGAAAGGTTAAGTAGTCGTGGCATAAGCAGAGACATCCTTTTGTAGATTAGCAAGTGGCTGAGTGATAGGAAATAGCAGGTAGGCATAAATGGTCAATTTGCACAGTGGAAAGAGAGAAACCGCAGGGAGCCTCAAGGATCTATAATGGGGCCGGTGCTTTTTAACATATTCATTAATGAGTTGGAAAAAGGGATTGAACGGGGAAGCAGCAAAATTTGCAGATGATAAATTATTCAAGGTAGTTAAATCTAAAGCAGATTGTAAGGAGTTCCACGGGGATCTTATAGCAGTGGGAGAGTTGGGTAATGAAATGCAGTGTTGATAAGTGCAACAAAGTACATTTGGGAGAAAATAGCCTCAGCTTTACATACTTGACTCGCTAAGAGTACAGAATTCCATTTAAAGAAAACAGTCAAGCAGCCTGGCACTAGGCATGCCAACTGGCAAGTCTGTGGCTGGCTCCAGAAGGCAGCAAGAGGGGACATTTGCCAGGGCCCCAAGACCCAAGACAGGAGCCCACTGAGGAAGCTGGACAGACCCATCAAACAAAATCACTGCTCAGTTTTTGCTCTCCCAAAGGAGAGGGCAAGAAGGTGACAGAATGGACAACAGCAACTGCTGATCTCTTGGCTGGCTTTTCTGCCACCTGGTCATGATGAACAGGATCCACCCTGAGATGGACTGGGGAAGGGGGACAGCTCCCCCCCCCCGAATCCTAGAGCTGGCTAGCTCACTATTTTAACATTACATAGGTACAGAAAAAGGCAACCATGTGGGTCCTGTGTGAATTATGGAAGTCAAGATATATACCAGGGATAGCTAACCCATGACCTCCCCATCTCCTATCATTCCTGACTATTCGCCATAGTGGTTTGGGCTGAGGAAGGTTGTAGTCCAACAATGTCTGAGAGGGTCACAGCTTCCACAGCACAGATAATATGTGGCACAGAGGCCTGCTGTCTATCCGCCTCCCCTGCCATCCTGCCCCAATGCTGTGTTGACTTGACTAGAGCAGGCCTGTTCTGCTTGTGACCAACCACGACAAACTTAGCCCACCTGGCATTGTACTGTGGCACACTCAGAAATTTAAGGAGAGGCAGATGGCCATCTTTCAGGGTTGCTATAGTTCCAAGAATCGTGATCTGCTCAGAGGGTTGATCTAATCCCCCTTCCAACTTAAATGCTTTGATTCTGAATTCAGGTGCTCAACAACCAGCTTTGCTTTTGCAGACACAGGCAGGCAACCAAAACAGGAAGTGCCGTGAGCCTCTGGTAGATGTTGTTCAGTTTGGTGGGCCGCAAGTTGCACAGGACTGGACTAGTTTCAAAACTACGCCAAAGATTATGTGGCTTTGATTTCTGGCATGATTTCCAAAAATGCCTGCCTGCCACCGCTTTCCAGTAATGACTGTGCTTTGAGATGGGACCTGCCTGTGCCTGGGTGAGAGCTTCATCTTGTAAACTGCTCTGAACTTTATAATGAGAGGAACCGGGTGCAATTTTTAAAAATTCAGTAGTTAATCATGGTTGTGGGTAAGGTGGACTGGACTGTGGCTTTGAACTGCAGTCTTCAAATACATTTTGAACTTTGTGCTGCATTTACAGGCCCCCTTTTTGTGGGCTGTCAAGTTATTTGTGTGTGCGTATCTAGCAGTTCGAAAGCACGTCAAAGTGCAAGTAGATAAATAGGCACCGCTACAGCGGGAAGGTAAACGGCATTTCTGTGTGCTGCTCTGGTTCGCCAGAAGCGGCTTTGTCATGCTGGCCACATGAGCTGGAAGCTGTACTCCCTCAGCCGGCTCCCTCAGCCAATAACGCGAGATGAGCGCCGCAACCCCAGAGTTGGTCACGACTGGACCTAATGGTCAGGGGTCCCTTTACCTTTTTATCTGACCTTGTCAAGCTAGTATTATCAGTGTTTCTGTGCATATTCAGAGGCTAGAGTTGCACAAATTGTGTCTCATGACTTGTCATGCTTAAGTAAATCTAAATACAAAGCTGGAGGTAGGAGTCCCATAGCAAAGGGGATGTTTTTTCTATGTCAAATTCAAAGCAACTTAAATTCTGCCTCTTGGGAAGATAATGGTGAAAATTGCAAGATTTGGAAAGAGGATGGCTGTGTTGGGGAAGGATCAGGACTAATGGGCAAGACCAGAGTCTTCCAGTAAGGGGCACTATATGGATGAGTACAGAGGCATTGCTTGGGGAAGGTAGACAGGGTTCTTGATGGGGGTCTGAATGGAAGAGGAGCTGCAGTGCCCAGCAGGCCAAGCCATTTATTTCCTCCTTTGCTGAACGTAAAGATATTGGTTTTCCGCTTGTGCAAAGGGTGGAGCTGAGGGTGGGAGCAGTGGAGGAGAAATGCAGCCCGGAAATCACATTAGATGTGCAAGAATCCATTAGTCCAGCTCTGAGTCTGTGCCTGGCTCCTGGTACCATCGTCATGCTGGGAGCTGAGTGCCGTAACATGATTTGCTGGTGCGTGACTGAATTGCCTTGCTGTGGCCTGAGAAGCTGCTGGAGATGGTTTGCAGGCAGAAATTCAATAGGTGAAGCTTTCCTCATTGCTTCTTCTCTGTGCCAACAAAGATTGCGCTCTTGAATTCCTGTCTCTTGTGCAACTGTTAAAAGCACTGAGCGCGCTCGGTAAAAAGGCTGCAGGAGTCATGCTCAGAAAACTGCAATGACCGTTCATGTGAACTGGGTTTTGCTTGTGAATTTCTCTCTGCCACAAAATGGGAGAGTTGAATGGTGGACCTCACCAGTACCTTCCGATGGTATCAGTCTGACTCAGAGGAGTGCATAGACACGGTTTAAATACTTCTAGCAGAAAAGAGCAGGGTGGAAAAGGCATGATTGCATGGGTTTCTCAGGACTTGTTTCGCTTTATCCCATCAGAACTGGGGAGCTGGTGTTTCTTCATTTCATTCACTTTCCTCCAGCTTCAAGAGAAAGCAAGGAAGGGTATCATGCCACGCTTGCCAAACACACCAAGTTTCAAGAGCCACCCTAATTTTTTCAATTGTAAGTTTTAAAAGCTCTTTAATTATTGCCTCCTAAATTGTCATAACCCAGCCTGGGACTGGTGAAAGCTGGCCATATATATATATATATATATATATATATATATATATATATATATAATAAAATTATTTGTTAATGAAAAACAGATTTCCTCCCAACTTAGGCTTTAACAGATCCTTATGGGGTCTTATTCAATCAGTTAAAGCCTTCGCTGGCTGCTAGGCACCAATGCCATCACCTGAGTGGGCAACCTCAGGCGCAGGAGCCCAGTGCCTCCCTCCAGCCCTCTCAGTCTGGTGCTTAAAACTGTCTTCAGGCCACACTGTTCCCTGGACCTGCTTTGCATCCTGTGGGTTCTTTTTCCTGGCCCAACTCTGAGAATGCCTGGATGGAGGACAGAAAAGAGCACGTGAAGAGGAAACTAGCCTAGAGTGCAAAGGTAATGTTTAAATGTGTTGCTCCACCTGCTTTTTGCCTCTGGCCCTGCCCACCTTTGGCAAGTGGCCCTTGAACGATTTTCCAGGAAGGAATGCAGCCCTTAGGCTGGAAAAGGTCCTCCAAACATAAAGGGGTGTATGGGAACAAGAAGAAAGAAGGCCCTTCAGCCTAAGATGCTCCCCAACCTGTGAATCCTGATAAAATTATTGCTGCCCCTTCAACCCGCACCTTAATTTAAGCCTGATCTTGTTCCCAAATCACGTGCCCTTGCTCAAAGGGGTTGTTTTCATGACCTCTGGCAAAGAGCTCCAGGCAAAATTAGGTCTCAAGCAACACAAACCCCAATAGGATTTGCCTTTATGGTTAGCTTGTTCCTAGCTATCTCCTCCTTGCCCCCTTAGGCTCAGTGTTATCTGTGGGCTGGATTTGGGCTTGCAGGACTGCTACACACCAGCAGAGGGCGCTGCCACCATAGCAAGATTTTTCGCTGCCAATTTGCTAAACATTGGATTTCCTGTTGAGTATTGAATTTTACTTACACACTCACCTGGCACAACCGCCCTGCTTCTCTCTTGCTCACGCACAGAACACACCTGCAGACAACCTTGCTGCTTCTTGACCCTCCCCCTGGTCATCCTCTGTGTGACAATTGGCCACCACTGGAACATGCTGTCCAGAATGAGAGACAAGGACGCACATCCTTCCTCAGGGACATAGCTCCAAATCTCAATACAGATTAGTCACCTCTTAACACACTTTAACCAGCCCGTCATACCCACAATCAAGGTGGTTAAAAGAGTGCTTTGAACACATGCATTTCAGTAAAATTGGAGGTTTCAAACTCATGTGAGTGATTGAGTATAAAACCAGTGGGTGGAAGTTATTCCAGATTAATTATCATGGAGGGAAAAACCTGCCACTTTATGTGTATTGTGCTAGCATTTGGGGACAATGTGCATGGAGCTGTCCGGCGCAATTTGTTGCTTTGCTTCTTTGCAAACTCTTTCCACACTGTGATTGATTGCAGGGAAAAGCATCAAGGTCCAGCGTAGCCTGGGAATGCCCAGCAGAGGCTGCGGGGGCAGTGAGGGGCACAAGTTGAGGCGGGAGGGAAGAAGCATGACGCCAACCCCAGAATCTCCCAGCAGAGGGCATTGCAGTGTGTAGGGGTGTTTCTTCCCCCACCTCGGTGCAATGTAAAGAGACAGATGCCCTTGCCTGGCGTCTGGAGGAGATGATGTCCTTGGGGCTGAGTGCTGCCTTGGCTGCTGCACAAAGACAGTGCGTGATGTCCCGTGTGAGGCTGGTGTCTCTGGGACAGGCACCCCTCTGCATGCTAAGTGGGCAGGTTGCGTGAAAGGATGGCAGGACAAGTATAATAGCTGTAGCAGTGGTGATTGGGGGGAGCTCAGCAAGGACCCTTCCATCAGATCCCTACTTCATTCCACACATTGCAGGTTCCCCTTTCACTTCTCTGCCAAAAACTCGTCCCGCTGAGGCCTGATAAGTACTTGCACCAGAATTTAGGAGGGGGTGTTGTCAAGCAAATAGAAGGCCACATGCATGGGCTTGCAGGCTTTGTGGGAAGGAGGTCGTCATGACAGCTCCCATAGCTACAGTCCAAAAGTTAAGGCACCTGTGTGGGCCCAGAGAGAGAATTTACAAAAGAGGAAAGAGGAGTTGTACACAGCATCATACACAATTTACTAGGATCAAGGTGACTGCAATTTTATGCATAGTTTCCAGGGTGCAAGCTCCATTGAACATGGTGGTGCTTATTTCTGTCTGCCTAGGTTCAATTTATAAAACGCCGAGCTTTAACAAAAGGCATCAGCAAGCAGAAATGCAACCTTCAGCATTTAACTCGAAATGCAAAAAAATACTGCAAATAAATTTACCATTTAAAACTGATAGCCTGAAATAGGAGCCCCAACAAAGAAAAGAAATATTCCAGCCTCTGCTTGATTATTTTTGCTTATGCTCCCTTTATGCTAATGCGTCATAAAATTGAAAGCCTTGTTATCGCCTCATTCATTCGCCAGAGCAAGGAAACACCATTGGTTATCCTGACACACCAGCATATGACATCACTGATCATGCTCTGAAAATGCCCCATACTGCCCAGCATTCCCCCTCCACTACACCACTTGGGGATACAAGTTGTGCAGGCCTATACTGTCTCCTGGATGACAATCTTTGACCCTAACTAGCCATGGAAATGATATACTATTAGAAGGCATTCCTGGGGGCAGTAATCATGATCCCCACTCCTCTGAGATATAAGTGATTCTGCTCTCCTTTCAGATCTTGCATGCCAGTTCTGTCTCTGCAATCAGACAGCAGGCTTCAATTCCCCCACCCGACTCCAGCTTCAAATGCACCTTCCTGTTTCTCTCTTTCTTTCCCCTTCTTTAGTTTCTCTTCAAGGGATGAACCCAGCCAACCCCCTCTGTTCAAGCCCCTTCTCAGTGATGGGCTCGTCGGCTGCCTCTTGGCCTCAGTTCCCCAATTTGTAAAGCGAGGCTATTAATAGCCCACCTCCTAGGGATGCCATCAGTGTGAGCGAGATGAATGATCTCAAAGATCACAAAGCACACATCGCATGGTGACAAAAAACGATAGCCCAAGCTATAAATAACATATCACCGGGTGGAGACGTCTGGAGAGAGCCCGAGGCAACAATCTGGAGACTGGTGCTCCAGTTGGGGTTGTCTGAACTTGAGGAGGGCTCCGATGCCTCGCCCATTGCCAAGAGCAGTCCTGGCTCTCTTATGGGATGTGGTCAGAGTGGGTCTGAAGTCCAGGCAAGGGAATGGGCTGTAGCAATATGACACAGGCTTCAGGATAAAAGCTCTTGTGGTTCAGGGGTCTTCCGAATGTGAGAACTTGCTAACTTGCTCGAAAGTGGGATTTCAGAAGATGGGACTTGAAAACCACTATAACCCTTCCCTCATCTCCCTCCTTTCCATCAGCTCACTTTGGCTCCAGGAGTACTCTAATAATATCCTCCTTAATATTGGGAGAGAGAGGAATTCATTATGACTCTGTCCCCCCTGGCAAAATATCTTTCCTGGGCTGGTGTTCCTTGTTGCTGCCTCTCAGAGCTATTTCACATGCTACACAATCCCTACAGATGTAGAACATCCTTTTCATAGGCGCTGCTGAGGAATGACGTAGGAGAACATCGGGTTACGGTGATCAAGCACCGTGACATGCTGCTTTCTCACCACTTTGCAGCTGGTAGGAGCATCCTGGCACACATTTTACAGTTAAGTAGGTGATGCGATAATGTTGACCTTGAGAGCCAAGAGGCATGATTTCAAAACTGGCCATGACCTTGGGCAAATCAGTCTCACCTACCTTACAGGGCTGTCGTGAACATAAAACTGGGAATGGTTCTAGGTTCGCAACCCTGAGTTCTGCAGAGGGTGCAAATGCCATACACAGACCTGAAGCAGATTTGCTAAGCACAACACACTGTAACATGTCATAGGTGCCATTTCTCTAGACTAAATACCACCACCAAAATTCCCTCTCTCATAACAGTAGAACTCGTGGACATCCAGTGCAGCTGAATGTTGGAAGATTCGGACCAGACAAAATAAAGTACTTCACACAGTGCATTGTTAAACTATGGAACTCGCTCCCACAGGAGGCAATGACAGCCATCAGCTTGCATGGCTTTAAAAGAGGATCAGACAAATTTGTAGAGAAAGCAATGGATGGCTACCAGCCATAACGGCTATGCTCTGCCTCCACAGTCTGAATACCAGTTGCTAGGAAGCACAGGAGTGAAGAGTGCTCTTGTGCTCGGATCCTGCCACATAGACATCTGGGTGGTCACTATGAAAACAGGATGCTGGATTAGATGGGTCCTTGGCCTGATCCAGGAGGCTCTCCTTTTGTTCTTTACGGGCAATAGAAGTGTGCAACTGCCATGCATCTGGATTGCAAGCTATTTCCTACACAGAATCTATGGGAGTACATAAGCAGAGAAAACCTCAGTCCAGGAGTACAGGGAGATGAAATACTTCTTCCAGCCCACAGGATTCAAGTAGCAACAGGAATCATACCCAGCAGCCTGCCCACCTGGCACAGCTGTGCCATACTAGGGTTTTCCCCAACAGCAGGAAAAGGCTGTGTGTCCTGAGTCCTAGAAACTGCCATCAAATCCCCAAGAGATGCGAGAGCCTCACATGGTCAGGAGCTCGCCTGTTGCAGCTCCAGAGAAGCCCAGGCTCTGGCACACAGCCTCCCTGCCTGCAGGCCCAGGGTGTTTCTCACACACACCAAACTGTGCAAGGTTGAATTTGAGTAGGAGTTTGGAGCGACTTTAATTACTGCCCGATCGATAGGCTCTGCTCAGCAAAGCAGAATCCAATAGGCAGCCCCAGAGGGTTGCCGAGGCTGCCGCTAACTGGAGTTGAAGGCTCTGAGGAGCCAAGGGGGGCCGTCCCTCCCCATGGCACAGGCCCTGCAGTGGCCGCTCATGCCAAGCGACAGGAGCTCACAAGGGCTCCCAGGAGGAGGGACGGAATCGCTCCTCAGCTTGGCCACTCAGCCCCGTTTACTGCGCCCACAGACAAATGTGCTCATGGTCAAGACTAAAATGTAACGGCACAGCCCACTGTTCCGAGTGATTCCCCAATACCTCTAATACTTCATCTGCTGCAGTGGTGAGAAGGCAGTGTGGTACAGTGGTTAGTGTTAGACATGGGCTGGGGAGAGCCAGGTCCAACCCCCCCCACTCAGCCATGAACCTCAAATGGGTGAGAACGGGTCAGTCACCATCTCTCAGCCTACCCTATCTCACAGGTTTGCTGTAGTGTGGGTAATGGAAAGTGAAGGCGGAAAATAAATTGCTAGAAGCCTTGGCCTTCTATTCCATTACAGTACTGACAAAGGTCTGAGCCTCTTGGATCCCCGTGATGGGGATGAGCTCCTGTTCCTCAGTCCCAGCTCCTGCCAACCTAGTACTTTGAAAGCATGCCAAAAATGCAAGTAGATAAATAGGTATTGCTCCAGCAGGAAGGTAAACGGTGTTTCCGTGCGCTGCTCTGGTTTCGCCAGAAGCGGCTTAGTCATGCTGGCCACATGACCTGGAAAAACTCTGCGGACAAACGCCAGCTCCCTCGGCGTGTAAAGCGAGATGAGCGCTGCAACCCCAGAGTGGTCTGCGACTGGACTTAACTGTCGGGGGTCCTTTACCTTTTTAAACTTCTGAGTAGACCAGGTTATTATTGTAGCCTAAATTCATCAGTGATACTGTAGTAGGAACCTGATCCATAGCGGGAGGGCCCAAGCAGAGTCCAGAGTCCCTCCCACCAATGGGTATATCTGCAGGCCGGTAACAATAGCAAACCAAACTTCCGCCTACTGGGGTGGGGAGGCGAGAGGGCTCCTTGCTTTGTTCCGATTCCCCTCCACAATCTGGGCCAGAAAAAAATGGCAACTGCGAGAAGGGGAGGGGCTGCGGCCTGTTAAACAAGGAGGCAGCAGGCACGAGGTAAGTAGTTGAAGTGGGGGCCGTTGTTAGACGCACTTGTTTTACCAACACTACAGACCGGATCGAGTCCGGATCAAGATACGACGCGCGCGCCTCCAGGCACTCGTTCACCTCTTTGGCTGACCCGCCCTTGCGCGTGTACATATGCGTGCCCCCCCCTGCTCGTGTGGACCCGATGCGGTCGGGCAGTGGGCGCGCGTGTGTGCCCGGCTCAATCCGTGCGGGCATGTTGCTTGCGCGCGCGTGTTTACATAGCACCGAGTGTAGCGAATGCTGCGTTTCCCAGCTGCTTTCTTTTATCAATACGCCGCACCAGCGAGCTCCGTCTAAGGCTGCCTGGGCTGGGGAATGTTAATGAGGCACCAGCCACTGCGTTTATCTCCCCAGGAATAATTGGGGCGCTCGCGCTCGCTCACAAATAGAGTTCCCAAGCCCAATTCAGCACTGCCGCCACCGCAGGCCGATAAAAGTGCAATTCCCGGCTGGCGCGCGGCACAGAATGCAAATGAGTTTAACCCTTTGGGGCCGGCCAGGGAGCAACCGGAATCCCTGCTCTGAGAGCTCCCTTGACACACCGATGGGGTGGGTGCGTGGGGAGTCCTGAGGGATCGGGGCCGTTGCAGAGGCCCCATCGCTCAGGAGTTACCAGGCCTCTCCGTGGAGAAGAAACTCGCGTGGGTTTCCCCCCCCCCTTCGGCTTCCCCACCATCACCACGACGAGAGATTTGCAAATTTCTCTCGGTACTGATGAAACAACGGGCCCTGCGGTTTAAGATCACCCAAAACTGGTTTACGGGAGGAGATGCTCGCCATGGCGCCCCCTGATCGATGGTCCTGCGTTGACCCCATTTGCTGGCAGAGGCCCGTTGCCATGACAGCAGGCCGGGGGCATCCGTCTCTGCCTGGACGAGCTGTACTCACCAGGTGATTTAGCGCGCGTTGCAGCCGCCAATTTAGGTGCCAGGTCAAGGAGCCCAATTAATGAGACCGGAAGTGACAAGCACCCTCCCCCCCCCAAAAAAAACCTTGACAAAGACGGGGGGGTAGGTTGGTATGAAGGGAGAATCCATCCAAGGAATTGGCACGTGTTTCTGGAGTTGCGCTGAGGCCATGACCTCGAGGAGACGTGGGAAGGGGAGCTACCGTATCTAGGAAGGAAACCGAGCGACTGGGGGGGGGGGGGCGGTCGGGCGCTGCTCCTCCTCTAGCAGGCACAAAGAGCGAAGGTGCCACGGCTCGGGGTAGGAAGGAGGAGGAGAGGCGCTTAGCAGAGACTGGAAAGGCGGCGCCCGCAGAAAGCCTGATCCCGAGAGGTTCCTGACCGAACCGGCTTCCGGAGCGCTTAATCAGTGGCTCAGCGCGGGCTCTCCAAAAAGTTCTCGTCGCCCGGCTGCGCGCCAGCTCGCCTCTCGCCGCGCCAATGCGCCCGCGTGGCCCGTGCTCGCCGCTCGGCCGAAGTCGTTAAGTGAAGAGCTCTCGTTTAATGCTCGCCCGCCTGGTGCCTGCCTTCCTCCGCGCCGAGACTAGGCAACAGCCGTTGCCAGGGCTGGGCCGCGCAGCTGGATGGCAAATGAGGGGGACGGTGATGAAGGGGTAGGATTGAAAGGTGGGGCGCGAAGCCTCGCTGGAAGGGAGGAACGGCTCCCCCCTCGGCGCGCGCCTCTTATTCGAGGCCAGCGCTGTTGCTGCGATTGCTGAGGACTCTTTTAACAGGCAGAGACTGAAATCAGTCGCTCCTGAGGGAGAGCGAGCTAAGGAGCAGGGGCGTTGCTAGGCCCTTAAAAAGACTAAGGGCACAAACCCATTACAGAATGTGCATGAAATTTGCACGTGCCTATTTGCCATATGTATAGATGCAAAAAGCCACCCTGCAAGCAAAGCAAAATAAAATTGTTGTATTGTAAGGGGTAGGAGAGAGGGAACAGGAGACCCAGAGTCTGGTGCAAGAGCTGGAAGATACATAATATTAAAGGCACCGTCCTCCTTCAATAATCCTGGGAATTGTAGTCTACCCATCACAGAGCTACAGTTCCCAGCACCCCTAACAAACTACATAACCAAGGGCTCTTGGGGTGGTTGTAAAAACAAAAGAACAATCCTTACCAGTCAGCTCTTGCTACCTGCAGCCAACAAAAAAAAACTCCACAGCATTTGATTATGCCAATACGTTTCCAGCTACTCTGACCAAGCAGGATTAAAGGTGGGGAAGGCAGTAGCATACAGTACAGGTTAGTTAAGCCATCCTTGCCTGCAGCTCCTCATAAAGGTCACAGCAGGAATTAAGGAAGGGTAAGCTTGAAATATATCCCATTCTCTCCCTCCCCCATTTTTGCAAGGCCCTTTAGCAGCTTAGAAAGCCTAAATACACAATTCCATTAGCACGCACACACAACTGCTAATACTGTACCTGCGTGATTTAAGACCAGCATCAAATTAAAATGCAACATCCTCCATGTAAATGTAATTAAAGTCTCCTGAGATAAAAATGTTTTTAAAATCTTTTTGCTGAAGATTTGCAACACTTTGCACAGACAGGCTTTCTAAGGGAATGGAGTTCCCATAGCAGGCACCACAATCTAGAAGGCCCTGCTCTGTATCCTCCAAGTTTTCCCTTCCCAGTTTCCCTTCCCAGCTAGGCGGAATGTAGACCAAGGCCTCACCAGCAATTATTTGTGGGCAAATGAATTCATAAGGGAGATTCTGTTCCCTTGTGCAAAGCCTTCTGGGCCATATTTTAGGTTTGTGCCTATATGCTGTTTGTTTCTGCTGCTCCTGGGGATTGGCTGTGAAGCAGGGATCCAGTTATTGTTGGGCTCCAGCTCTCGTCATTCCCCATCACTGGCCATACTGGCTGGGGCTGATGCAGGCATCCCCAAACTGCGGCCCTCCAGATGTTTTGGCCTACAATTCCCATGATCCCTAGCTAACAGGACCAGTGGTCGGGGAAGATGGGAATTGTAGTCCAAAACATCTGGAGGGCCGAAGTTTGGGGATGCCTGGGCTGATGGGACTTGGAACCTAGCAACATCTGAAGGGCACCACGTTGGTTATTCTTAGTACAGAGGGTTGCAAATTTGTAACAAAAGAGGGATTACGAGTGGGATTGGTTAAACCGTGGGAGGATTTTTCAGTCCAAGGGCCACATTCCCTTCTGGGGGCCACATACCAGCGGTGGACAGCGTCAGGGGCAAAAGTGGGCAGAGTAATAAATTGATAATTTATCATTGTGCAGTAGAATATTTTCTTCACACACACTCCTACCTCACTCACAATCCTCTTTCCAGGCAAGCAATAAGCATTATCAGGGTTCGAAGACATATCCCAGTCAGAGAAACACACCCAAGAAAGGTGCAAAGAATCCAGAGGGCCAGATGGTGGGATGCAGAGGGCCACATTTGGTCCCAAGCCTGAGGCACCATCTTCTCTGTTGCATGAAAGCATGAGAGGCAGGTACTGAGGGGGAAATTAAATGCCTTTTAAAATGGATATACTTTGTGAACTGAGCCATAAACTATTCAGAGGCAAAGGGAGGAGCTCAGTTATGCACTTTCCTTGCCTGCCAACTGCCTTGCTGAGAAATAAGAGCCCAAAACTAGGTGTGGATTTGTGGTATTATTGGCGAAGAGCTGGGCATGGCAGGGCTAGGCGGGTGGGAGATCAAGAAGGAGAGGCATCTACAAAGCCAGAGCCTGAGGAGCCACTGGTGGCAACAGAGAGGGAGAGGGAAGTGGATTAAGACATCAGTGTGTCTGCTGAAGGATTTTAGCTCCTGCCGTTTCTTCTCATTGCTTAACAGACAGGTTTCTTGGGGTTTTCTGGTCTGCCTTTTTGATGTGGCACCTGAGACTGTGATGAAACCATTTGAAAGGCAAACGTTTCTAAAAAGAAAACCTTTCCAGTGCCACAGCTGGAGTTGCTCAGTGTGGTGTGGCCTAGGCCTCCCGAGGAGCATAGGAGAGCCATTTTGCGCCCTTTGGGGACAGAGTTGTCTATTGAATGTCCTTTCAGCTATACAGCAGACCACGATAGCAGAGAAAACATGCTTTCAGGGAGCGTGGGATGGGGAGAATGGTGTAACTTCAGGCAAATGAGTAATTTGCTGACAGCTGAGTGGGTTCATAGTGACTTAGGCAGATCCCCAGCCTTTTGGACACATCAGCTGGATAAAGCACAGAGGTCTGAGGACCAGGACTCCACACCAAGCTTTGCTAAAGTCTCTTTGTCTGCAGAGCACTTTCAGACAGAACCTGTGGCAAGGAGACCTATGCACCTTTGTAGAAGGGTGGAATGGCAAGTGTTCCCTGCGTGAATACGACACCCATCCCTGAGGCTGGTTCCTTGGGGGCTCTTCACTACCCCCCCCCAAGCCCCTGTGGCTCTGTCTCTGCATCAGGAACCGCGCTGGGAAATGTCAGCACTTGACCTTTGCAGCTTCTGGATTAGCCTTTCTAAACAGCGGGAATGCGTTTTAGCAGGGAACAATTACCGCTGCTATCGACTGATCCCAGCGGAGTTAATGGAGTGGCAGCCAGAGGCGGGGAGGGGAGGGGAGGGAAGAGAACTAGACGTGGGAGCTCCCTGCTTGTTGCCACATGTCACATGCTCCCTCGCTCTTGCATGACTAGAGCCCCTTTCACACGTACTGGCCGTGTTGAGGAAACCACTTCCTCAGGGCCAAAAACAGAACTGCATAGGAGAGGCCAATCACCCCACTTTATCCAGCTGCCTCTTAGGAACATACGATGCTGGCATATTCTGAGTAAGACCATTGGTTCCTCTAGCTCAGTATTGCCTACACTGAATGGCAGCAGCTCTCCTGGGTTTCAAAAGGAGTCTTTCCCTCCCTACCTGGAAATGCTGGGGATTGAACCTGGCATGCAAGGCAGGTGCTGTCACTGAGCTATGGTCCTTCCTTACACCTTATGCTCATGGATAGGAGAATATTTTACCTCAGGACCTGCCTCAGACCTCCTAGCACACTCTGATGGATGTTAGAGCCACAAAGCGGGAAGTGTCTCAAGTGTGCGACAAAGCATTGAAACATTTTCAAATAAACTTGGTGCTGTTTCCCTGTGGGGGTGATCAGTTTTAGAAACTCAGATATGAAAACTAGGAGCTAAATGGCATCTTAAACCTAGGTTACGAGCGCAACAACAGAATGTCTAGGCATGCTTTTTTAAATAACAAGAATACAAAACTGAAAATGAACGAAGTGCAGCTAAAATAGTATGTTCATTTTTCACATGGTCTATCCTTCCCCGGCCCACCCCCCTAATATTCTTAAGAGGGTCTGTTCTCCAGTCTTCAGAGAGTAGCTGGAAGTGGGGAGGCAGAAAAAGGTCCTCCTTTCCTTCCACTCTGCAGTTTTAATCTGAAATCTTAGGCACAGTACTGCGCCCCGAGCTCAGAAACTGTAATGAAATTCACAGTAATGAAATTCCCTGTTGCAAAATGCACCTAGAACAACTGGAGTTTCGAACACTGGGGGTGATCTGTTATTGTGGGAATGTGTGTGTGACTAAAGCAACCAAGTTTTTTTTTTGGGGGGGGGCAGTAAATCTGAATCTGTCCCTCCCCCACTGTCATTGGCTTGACCTCCTTCACATGCACTCACTTTGATGTGGAAACTGCTTCCATATAGTCCAGTACCCTTCCACCAGGGAATATTGAACCTGGGACACCCATTGCACAATCAGAACACTTACGACTGCTTCTGGTGGCTGATCTACAGTGGTCCAGGGATGCATACAGACAAGTTCTGCTCAAGTGGTTGCTCCCAACATGCCCGTTTCTGCAATGTGTGGCCTCCCAAGCCGTGAGCAGAAGCCTGCACACACTCTCAGACTAGTGTGGGAGAAGCAGCTATGGAGGCAGTGACAGCCGCACTGATAAAAAGAACACCAGGAAAAAGAGAGGTCCTTTTTGCTGACTTTCCCTCTTTCCTACATCAGAGGTAAGCTCACAGAAGCAGCCACGCACAAGGGAATTTTGCTGTGGGCAGAATGAAAAACCATTTGATCTAGCAGATCCGGACAACATGGGTATTCTGTTTGATCCAAGGCATATAGGGGACAAGGGGCCTTGCAGGCATACAATCATATTGACTTTGAGTCCTGAAAGACATGCTCTCTGCCTTGCAGGCCTTTTCCACCTGGCCTGGGAGGAAGGCAGGGCTCTGATTGACTCTTGGGCTAGGGTATTTTTAGGGTTTTTTATAGCAGGGGTGGGATAGTTGCTGTTATTGATATTATTTTGTGATCTCATGATTTATGCTGAAATTGTTCAACCTGCAAATTGTTTTTATATGTTGTAAGACACCTTGAGCATGGTTTTAACTTTGGAAAGGTGGCATACAACTAAAATGATTGACGGGTACGGATGAAGGACTATGGGGATTATTTCTTGTTCCTGGATCTGGGATGCCAGTTCATGGCAGAACAAGGGCATCTGAAGCTCTAGAGTCGCGGAACCGGCTGTCGCTCCTGGAGGGAAAAAACATTCCATGCAACAAGCAACTGAAAGCACAGAGGAGACATGCATGGCAAAATATGGAAGCTGGCCATGCCTATGAGATCACTGCAATAATTTGTTATGCTCTTCCTGTGTTGAACAGGTTCTCTGGACACCTGGAGAGGAGGATATCCATGTCTCACTTTTTAAAAGAGGGTTAACAAAGAATGTACAGTATAGCAATGTAGCTTCCCATTCCAGCATAGTAAGGACAAACCCTGTAGGGGGTTCTTCTGCCCTTGCCCTCTGGGACACTGTATTCAGCAGGAAAAGGCCACAAAGTGGTATAAAGGCAGAGGTGCGTGTTGGGCAGGAGGGAATGTCTCATCCATCTTTTCTAGTGTGGTTTCTCTTTTTGGCCTGCAGTGTATCGATGTTGATGAGACAACAGGGCCAATCCCTTTGGGCTTATTGCCTCTAGGAAACATGTTCTTCCTGCTCCACAGGGGCTGGCAGCTGGCCTAGGGAAGTGGCTATATATCATGCCAGACAGGGGTGGGGGGTGGGAATGTGTACAAGGAACTACAGCAGCAGGCTTGTTAAACAACTTGGCTACTGGTGCTTGGAGAATGAGAGCTCTAGCCTGGAAACGTTGAGGTGCCAAGGAGGCTGCTAATGGGGAATAATGGGTTTGGGAAAAGATAACCCTCTTAAAGGATAAGAGTTGAGTGTAGATTGGATGATTAAAACAGTGGTGGCTGGTGTCCATTGAGACTGGCAGGCCAGAAAGCAGGGAGACCAATAGGATGGAGGTGGCGCCCGAGCCAAGGAGAGGCAGAGCCAGCTCATTCTAGTTTTGTTCCCATTCTTCTCCTTACTGAGTTCTACAGCAGCAACACTTAAGACTACAGGGAGGAAGCGGACAGGGAGCATCACTTCCTAGAATGCTTGTAAGTAAGAAAGCAGGCAGGTGGATGCTGGCTGAGGGCAGACTGAAGTTGGTGGGGCAGTGCCCCATTTGCCCAAACGGATCAGCTTCTACTGATGAAAAAGTGCCAGGGTACTTGAGGTACCACTTTAGCTAATGGGGCCTCCCGCTGCTGCTGCACCGCCGCCGCACGATCCTGCAGCAAAATTCTTAACCCGAGGTACTATTTCTGGGTTAGCAGAGTCTGTAACCTGAAGCGTCTGTAACCCGAGGTACCACTGTAAACTGTTTGCAACCTGCTGGGTTGACCTGTGGAATATATTACAATTGTGCTATGTTCTGCAGATCCTTGGCCTCCCATTGGAAGGAAAGCCCATGAACACATGACTTCCCCATAGAATCATGGGAACTGTAGTATGTTAAGGGTGCAGGAAATTGTAGCTCTGTGTGGGGTAAATTACAGTTCCCCAGATTGTTTGAGGGAAGTCATGTATGCAGCCTTAGCTAGTTTGTCTTGGTTGTACTGGTGCTATCCTTGCAGATAGCACCACTACATCGTACACAGTACATAACTATTTCAATTCTCCCTCCCTGCTTCATGGCCAGTCAGAAGAGTAGAGTCATGGATAAGTTTCCAGTTCCCCTAATTTATTAGATTTTTCTCCTCCACCCAACTTTTGTCCTTAAGTTTCATTTTCTCATTCGCTACCAAATCAAGCCTTGGGCCCTTCCGCCTCTAAAAACCACACAACCATTTTATAACAAAGAACAAAACATAAAATGGTAAAACAGTTCCATTTCTTCACATCTGGACAATCAGAGAGAGAAAGAGAGGTGAAGGTGGGGGAGAGCAGGAACACTGCAAGTTTTTTAAAAAAATTATAAAAACATTTTTACAAGTTTCATGAGAGCAAATAGAAAGAACACAGGAAATTTCATCCATCTAAACTGAGAGTAGACTCTTTCCCTGTTTCCTGTCAACACTTAACAGTTTCCAGCCATCTCAAGAGTTCTTCTGATTCCATTTGCACCCTTCTCTTATTTTTCTACAGGGGCTCCGTCTGTGCTCTCCAAAGGCTTTTAAAATAAGGGTTGTACTTTTTTTAAAAAACAAAAAAACTCATTTTCAAAAACATTTGTTACCTTTTTGTTTCCCTGCAAAAACCTTCAGTAAAAGTTAATCTCTAATTGCCTTACCACTCTTCCTGGTATATGGATGGTTGGGTGGGCCAGTTTAGAAGTTGCAGAGGTTAAAGCACTGCCTGGTGGTGGCCGTCTGGGAATCAGAAGATCGGTTTGGTAGCTTTAAAGAATGGACAGTCAGATCTTTATGCTATGTTAGAATAGCAAAGCTGATAGCATGGCAGTCTTGGGCAACCTGTGCTGGCTGAGGCTGATGGGAGTTGTAGTCCAGAACATCAGGAGGGCACTAGGTTGGTATAGGCTGGGGTACTGTGATGTTTTTATGGGAACCATTTTCTGGGGTGCAAAGAATTTTAAAAGTGAGGTGTGCCAGGTTGCCAGCTCATCTGGAGGCTTTTAAGATATCAAGGGCAGGCAGAAGGATGGG
This sequence comes from Zootoca vivipara, assembly GCF_963506605.1. Taxonomy (NCBI): domain Eukaryota; kingdom Metazoa; phylum Chordata; class Lepidosauria; order Squamata; family Lacertidae; genus Zootoca; species Zootoca vivipara. The sequence continues at coordinate 84,370,555 of NC_083276.1, read as the reverse complement.
AAAGGGGGAAGCCAAATGCTCTATTAATGCTTAAATTTTTGAAAACCAATAAAAATATATATATTTTTAAAAAAGATATCAAGGGCAATCTCTTAGGGCAGCATAGGGTCAAAAATGTTCCATTTGCCTGCCATTCTATTCCACCATTTCGGCTAGAACACCAGTTATGTCTGCAACTGGGATAATGTAAGGAAATGAGTATAAGGGACAGAGGTGGACAATCAAAGCACTAAGGAAGGTGGCGGTTGCGCTGCATTGCCTTCTGAGTGACTGGTTTAATGTTTTATATATTTTATTTCATACAATTTACAGTATATACTAAAAAAACCCACCTCAAGAGGCTTATAAAAATAAAATAAAATTGACAAATGCGGCTATTTAAAACATTCAAATAATGAAATCGGCAATAAGCTAAGAAAAAGATTAAGACACATGTAATCATTCTACATATCTGGGTAAGCTTGTCTGAACGAAAATGTTTTTAGCGGGTGCTGAGAAGAGTACAGTGAAGCCGCCCACCTGATGTCAATAGGCAGGGAGTTCTATTTATTTCATACAATGCAAACCCTACACAACTTTTTATATTCCATCCCTATCTGTCTAAACAGACTGAAACCATCTGACAATTTAAGTTCCAGCTTAAAAGACAAGGCAGGGAAAGGATGGAGATGGATTGCTGTTATACACGCACACGGACTCTCGGTAAACACGGTGCTTACAGAGCGACATAGACAGAAATAGGGGGAGTGGGAAAGCCACGTCTCTATCAATGGAAAAGCAACAGGGGAAGAGGGAGAGGAGGAGCCCGGACAGTTGCAACTGTATGTACTGTGAGGTATTTTAAACGGTGAGAATGGGGAAAAGAGCAATAAACTTGAGACGAAGGGAGGAAGAAATCGAATACAGGGCAGGAGTTTCAGAACTGTGGGGGAAAGAGGGTGATGAAGGACTACGAAATGCGTGGCGCTGGCTTTTGTTTTGCAATTGTCCTGCTTGTTTTGGGTTGAAGAATTCATCTGGTTCTCTCTCCCACCAGCGTTTTAGCAGGCTCCGTCGTTCACGTCGAGGGCACATCGTTGCCCTGGGTGGGGCTCACACCCACCCGCCGTTTGGCTCGGGCCTTCCTCAGCCGCCTATTTCGCCTCACTGGCACATCCTACCCCGCTACTAGGCCGGGGGGAGCGGGCATCGGCATAGCTGCCAAGTTTTCGCTTTTCTCGCGAGGAAGCCTATTCAGCATAAGGGAAAATCCCTGTAAAAAAGGGATAACTTGGCAGCTATGCATCGGGCCCCCATCTCTCTTTCCAGGAAACTGAGTGCCAGATGAGCCCGAGAAATGTTTGCAATAAGGAAAGCACTCGATAAAACCGGAGGCAGGTGAATTCGCATAGGAAACAGATGGAGTAATTAGCGGCCGAGCGAGTCCTTCTGCAGTTGAACCAGCCAGCCATACAGGCGGACAGGCGGGCGGCTGAGGTGAGGGGTGCGGCAGGAGAGAGGGGGGGAGCCAACTGCGCTTCCCAAAGCAAAGCGGCGGCAAGACGCCCGGGAGCGCCGACCACCTCCTGAGCAATGTGCAGCCAACCGTCAGCACGAGAGAGCCGGGGAAGCCCCGGCGGGGAGAACATTTGTCTACAATAAACACGAACACGAGCAAAGCCCCCCGAGAAACCTTCCCCCGGGAACTCCGCCGCTTCCATGGCGGCTCTGGCGCTGACAGGATCCTCGAAGCCCCACTGGAAGACGTCCGTAAGAAACCGCGCAAGGGCCTCGGCCTCCGTCCCCAAGGACTGAACTTTTATTGTGTGTTTGTTGTTATTATTATTATTTCAAGCGTTTACGGCCCGCCCTGTAGCTGAAGGTCTCAGAGTGGGGGTATGCACAATATATTATAACGAAAAGGGTAAGGTAATACAGTACCTACAACAAAACCAGTAATAACTTAAATGATCTGGGCTGGGCGGAGAGCATCAGGCCTAAGGGCAAAATGCGGCTCTCAAGCCTCTGTTTCTGAGTCTCAAGACTCTTCTCAGGCTCTGCCCCTGGGCAGGCCTGATCCATACTTCCCTCATCATGTCTCTCCTTTGCCTGAATGGAGGATAGACAGATGCCTGGGACTGCATGTTGAAACCTCTGGTTTTCACCGTGCAAAGGTAAGAGCAGAGGCATGTCTGGTTCACTGAGCCAAGAGGGCGCTGCAACAATGAGGAACAACGAAAGTTGAGAATTGGGGCACACTGAATTCTGGCTTGTTGCTGGAATTTTACAGCCCAAAGTCTGCCACTGGTAAGAGTCATGCCAGTTCACCCACTTTTGCACCTGCCTATGCCTACCACTGGCATGTGGTCTCCCCTTGGGCTGAAGAAACCCCCCACCCCCCACCCCACCCATCCCTTCAGTTATTATTGCTGCTGCAGTCCAAATAGCAGGAACTGAGTTTAAACAAACAAAACCCAACATCTGGATAACTGCAAGAGCGCAAACATCAGAGATGTTTGGCTTTTGAAAAATCAATAATTAAAAAAACCTCTATGCTCTTTCTAGGCACCTGCCTAACCCCGGTTTTTCTTGGCAATCACAGCACATGTTCAGCTTAAAGGCCTGCACATGTTAAGCTTGCAGGCAGGCAAGTGTGTTTTCACACAAGTCAAAGGCATTTTGAAGGAGGGCTCCCTGCTCCTGGGGGTGACGTGTTGAACGTACAGCCATCACTTTAAGTTAAAAGGTTTCAGTGTTGTTTTTAAAAATGGCTTGCCCTGTTTAACTAGAAGTGACAGTAGTACAAAAGAAATGTGATGCCCATTTCAAAATCATTTGCAACTCTCTGAGGTGTACATGGCTCCACATTACATGCTTTTAAGTGGGCTGTATTTATTTCAGACTGCCTTCTCTTAAAGGAGGTCCCCTAGTGCTGCTGGTCTAAAACGGAGCTGTTCTTAAAATGCTTTTAGTATCATTGCTTTTGAGAGGGAATACGTTGCTGTTTTGGTAATGTTTTAATTAACTAAATTAAATATATATTTCATTATTACGTGAGCTAACGTGCTATGCCCCCAAAGGTGGTTTCTCTCTCTATAAAACTGTTGCTGTCTTTCCATCCTTTTGTAGAGTACCTCCATTGAATTCAATATGATAAACGCCCAAATAAATATGAAATGAATCTGGGAGCTGTTAATGTGGAAGGAAGTTTACATTTCATATCTTGTTCGGCTTTATAATGCAACTTTGAACTAGGCACAGTTCCTACTTTATAAATGGGAAACTGGGGCTGAGAGCCAAGGCTCCCACAGTGAGCTGGAATACAAAGTCAGAACACTTACTGGTTGAATGATTCTGCTCATCCAGTGTCACATCAGATGTATTGCAGGCCAGGTACAGGCCCAGGCCTTTGGGACTGAGGTTCCTCTATCTTCCTTTCTCATACTGAATTATAACTGATTAGGGCCTCGTGCCTCCGCATGCAGCCTAGGAATCTTTGTTTTGTATTTCAGCAATGCCATCCCTGGGTCCTACTCTCAATACTTAATTGATTGCTCACTGGGGAAAGATGCATTCATCTTGACAGGTGGAAGAAAAGTGGTGTAATGGGTCAGAGGTTTATGGGATGAGTGGGTGGAAACCAATCCTGGGACTTTTCTGTCACTGCAGCAAAGACCAGAGAAATCAAAAGAGAACAACTGCCAAGCAGTTAGCCCAGTGTTTCTTGAACTTTGTAAAATTGCATCTCCCTTATAACTTTTCACTGAGTGATCTAGTACAAACATAAGAAGAGCCTGCTGGATTAGGCTAGTGGGCCACCTAGCCCACCATCCTGTTCTCATAGTAGCTTCTTGTGGGAAGCCTGAAAGCAGGACCCAAGTGCAACAGTACTCTTCCTTCTTGTGAGTCCCATGACCTGCTATTCAGATACAAATTGCTTCCAACAGTGGAGGTACCGCAGAGCACATTTACTCAAATGTTAGCCCCACTGACTACAGTTGACTTACTCTCAGGTGTTTATATGATTGCAGCTTTATTTGCTTTTACCTGCCCTAGGACTTTATGGTGAAGGGTAGATAAGGAATCAACTGAATCATTGTCACCATTGTCATCATCTGTGCAACAATACTGCAACCTGGAAGCTGCATGGAGGATATTCACTCCAGCTATTTCATAACATTTTCTACTTCGCCCAGTTCGTACACTTGAACATTTCCACCTCTCCCACCTGTAAATCTTGCTCCTTCCTTTCAGCTATCATCCATCCATTATGACCCACCATTTGGAACACCCATGGACTGACTCTTTCAATACCTTTTGCCAATGAGACATCCAAAATGGTAAGTACTGTTTTGTTCCCACAACATGCCCAGCTGCTCTGGTTGTCCCTTGTCTTCCTTGCTTTGGGAAACAATGCAATAGTCAGCACAAAAATATGTATCTCTGGGGGAAATGCACATTGAAGAATAGGCAAGAACACATGTTTTTCTACAGCCACTCCTTGATATGCTGATGAGAACCTGAGATTTTGCAATTTTTATGGATAAGAACAGAAAGAGAGCCCAGCTTTTCCATGGTATCTAACCAGATGCCTCTAGGAAGCCCAGGAACTGCACTTGTTCCCCAGTGACTGATATTCATTCAGATACATGATGTTTCTGAAGGTGGAATATCGCTATCATGACTAGTAGCTGTTGATAGCTTTATCCTCCGTGAATGATCTGATCCCCTTTAGCTATCTAAGAGACAAACCAGCATTTAATGTGCAGGTCCAAATAGCCTCAGCTGGTAGGGGGTGATAATTGCTGAGATAACAGCAGGGAACCTGTGATCCTCAGGAAAACTCCTTTTCCAAAGCTAGTGGTTGTACTGGGAGGAAATCCTCCTCCACCACCAAATTTGTGGCAATGAGGAATTTCTTCCAAAAGTAAAATGAGGATTTCTGCCCCCCCCCCCAGGACAGCAAGGGAGGAAAGGGTTAATGTCTTCCTCCATTTCTGCTGTGATGCTGCTAAATATCAGCCAACCCCAGTTGATGCTATTTGCATTTTAAAACAAACTCATACCTTAAATGTGGTGCCCTTCCCCAGGACTTGCTGGGACAACAAACAGATTCCATAGTTGGTAGCTATGCACTGTATAAAGAAGTAAGGTACTTTCTTTTGGTCTGTCTTGACATCTCCCCCCACTCAGGGAGTTGCTCCATCTCTTTGATCATTTTGGCTGCACCTTTTCTGCACTTTTCCCAATTCTATAATACTATTTTTTTGAGTTGAAGAAACCATAACTCTATGTAGTACTCCAAGTGTGGCCGTGTCATCGATTTGCATAATGGCATTTACAATATTGGCAGTTTTATTTTTCGATCCTTTTCCTAATGAACCCTAGTGTTAAATCCACCTCTTTCATGTCTGCTGTACACTGGGTTGACATTTTCATTGAGAAATCTTCCATTGCTGCAATATCTTTTTGCTGATCATCCACCACCAGCCCAGATCTTCGCCTCTCCCAAATCTACAGGAGGGTCAGAAGAGCCCCCAGTACAGCATGTGGGAGGAGATACTGTTCTCTCTGGTGAGCAGAAGTATGTTTGTTGATGGAATGATCTCCGTAGCATGACATTGGATTCTGCCCAGGCTTAGGAGTATCCATATTCCTAAACCCAGGGTGACCTTCTGTGCTCTGTTTGAGGTGGTACAGGACTATTAGGCAGAGTATGGCAGCTGCCTGAGGCCATGGATGCTTGGGAAGGAGAAGTGGCAGCAACATCAGAGAATTGTAGAATCATAGAATTGCAGAGTTAGAAGGGACCCTGAGGGTCATTTAGTCCATCCCATTGCAATGCAAGAATCTCAGCTAAAGCATCCATGATTGCCATTGAGGGCAGGGCTGTGTGTGTGTGTGCATGTGCTACGTGGCCTGCTCTGCATTCTTTAAGTTGGCCTGCTGTCCTGTCACCAGTTTTGAAGGAAGATTCAGCTGCCAGTCTGGTCAGCTTCTGTGCATGGAATGAGGGAGGTTACTTTTTTGCCCTTAAAACAGCCAAATATCTTACCAGTTCTTAGATGGGGAAACAGGAGAACAAGTTCTAATCAATATGGAATTCTTGGTGGTGTTCCTGGATGAAATTCAGCTGGTGGCTACAGTGCCCTCTCTGATTGCAAATGTCCTCTGAGCTGTTGCCCAACTGCTCACCTAAATCAGCTCTCTGTGGTCTTTCTTTGCTTGTTGCCAGACCCACAAGCAATGCAACTGTGATCTTGGCTGCCAAATAACACCGGAATAGATGCAAATATGTTTGATAACACCGGAATAGATGCAAATATGTTTGATGCAAAACCTGGGGTTTCTTTGCACGCAGTGCACACAGCCCTGATCAGAGGGCTCACCTTAATATCTGGAATCTCCTTCTGCAATATGTAGCGATAGCTTGGATAGCTTTTAAAATAGGGCAGGATGCTGGACGAGACAAAGGTCTCATCCAGAAGAGCTCTTTTACGTTCTCATTACAGCAGTGACTCCTACCGTACGAGTCCTTTTCCAAAGTACCTGACCAGGCACACCAAGTATTGTTCTAGGGCACTTTCACCTCTGCTTTCCCAAAGTCCCAGGGAAAATTCCAGATTTCCCTGTTATGGAACCCCTTGAAGAATGCACACTGCATCTCACAGGCCCCTGTGCATATGAGACCTGGTGTAGAGAAATAACAGTCCCCAAACAGGACGTGAGACATGGGCTCTCTGGAATAGCTTTTGCACAGGCCCAGAGGTGAACTGGGGCCTGAAGCGACAAGTAGATGGTGGGGTGGGGCAGCTGCCTCAGCTCTTGTGGGCCCCCTGGGACTGGGCCTTGTGTGTGCCTGGGCATTCCTCACCCCAGCAGGTGCTGGATTAGCTTTGACAGAGACATGCTGCCTCTCTTGTTCACTTTGGCAGCTCCAAGACAGGCAGCCTCACGGGGGAAAGAGTCCAGTTGTTTGTGTCTGCCTGAAATGTCTCTTTGCGAAGGGCACCCGGCCTTGATTTGGAGCCTGTGAATCACAGCAAATCCTCCCCTCCTCCCACAACTGAAACAGCCTCCATCTCTGTTGAACAGCCAGCAAAGTATGTGAATGTGTGTGTGGCATGTAGCGTGTGTGTGTTTGTGGAAATAGATTGTTTTTTAATGGAAATATCTTCAGCTTTTGGCATTCCCTTCCAACCGCTGCACTTCACCCAGAGCTACTAAGAGTTGGTGGTTGTAGATGCTGGTTAATATGGGGCTTTTAATGGATATATAAAAGCAGGATCAATGTTCCCCTTCCAACCTAATCAGTTGAAGCATCCTTCAAAGCCTGACTTAGTTGGCAATTCTGGCCTCTGCCAGCTAAGAGGTATCCTACGAGCTCCCCCAGCTCAGAATTGTCAGGACGTGCTTCAAGGCTCGAGTCTTTTTGATCCAAGCAGAAGGGGCCCGACCCTTTATCCTTGGTGGCTCCATCTCTAGATCCCTGCCAGGTTGCCTCTGGGCTAAAGAGGAAGCAGGACCCATTGATCTAAAAAGTCCCAGGGAGGATTTGCTCAGTGCTGTGGCTCCATTGCTGCCCAGGGAAATAGCATTTCTCAGGGCACAAATTTGCATTCCCATAGTAGCAGTTTTACTTTTGCAGACTAGGATGCTGTATCTTTAATGTTTCAGGGGGTGTGCGCGTGCGCAAACGAATGCAATAAAAGGAAGGCTTTGGATCCAAGGGCTACAAAAAAGAAAAAGCATAGTGTTGATAGATAAATGAAGGAGTACCGTAGTGCTAAGGAGAGCTGGAGTAACAGGAGTGATCTACCCCAGTTCTACACAGTTTGACAACTCTATAGGTGCTTAAAATAGAGGCTCTTGCAATTCCATCCTGTGGTTTCAGAGATCCAGCTCAATTACAGGGAAAGTGTAACCTTTAATGTGCTATCTTTGCAGCAAAGCTTCCAACTCTAGGACAACAGCGGGATTTGGGCTGTAATATTACACATACTTAAAGGTAAAGGGACTCCTGGCTGTTAGGTCCAGGCACGAACGACTCTGGGGTTGTGGCACTCATCTTGCTTTACTGGCCGAGGGAGCCGGCATATAGCTTCTGGGTCATGTGGCCAGCATGACTGAGCCGCTTCTGGCGAACCAGAGCAGTGCACGGAAACACCATTTACCTTCCCGCTGGAGCGGTACCTACTTATCTACGTGCACTTTGACATGCTTTTGAACTGCTAGGTTGGCAGGAGCAGGGATCGAGCAACGGGAGCTCACCCCGTCATGGGGATTTGAACTGCTGATCTTCTGATCGGCAAGCTCTAGGCTCTGTGGTTTATACTTACCTGGGAGTAATTCCCACTGAGCTCACTTCTATGTAGACTTGTACAGGATTGTGAAAATGGGTTTGGGTGTATATGGGTGTACCTCCACTTTGGCTGCATACAGACATACCTAACACTGTAGAAACATGCTTGCCCCATTTTGTTTAGATTACTGTAATGTAGTGTCTGTCTCCCCCGGAGGCAGTTCAGGGGAAGAGAATTTATTGAAATAGGTTTATTGAAATATTTTTAAATGCATATATGCTGCTTTTCTGGGCAAAGTCTATCCCAATAAAAACTGCAAGTACAAAAATCAGTATTTCTAAAAACAGAAATAAAATAGATTCACAAAGATAGAATAGATTCAGAACTATAACAACATAATTATATCACAGCTTCTAATCAGTGAGCAGCAGAAAAAATATTGCACAGGGAAGGCCAGTTGAAACAGTGAGTCTCTAAGGCAGACATCCTCAAACTGCGGCCCTCCAGATGTTTTGGCCTACAACTCCCATGATCCCTAGCTAACAGGACCAGTGGTTGGGGAAGATGGGGATTGTAGTCTAAAACATCTGGAGGGCCAAAGTGTGGGGATGCCTGCTTTAAGGCCTTCCAAAAAGCCTGAAGTGTAGCTGTCCAGTGCTGTTCTACTAGGTGGGAGTTCTGAAGGTGTGGCACCACCACAGAAAAGGCCTTCTGTCTTGTGGTCACCCATCCTACAGACCTAGAAGGCGAGCACACCAAGAGGGCCTTCAGTTATTTTAATTGAATTGATTGATACTGTGCTATACACTCAGATCTCAGGGCAGTTCACAGGATAAAATAACAACATAAAAGTACAAAATACACAATCAAAATAAAAACAAAAACATCTCAATAACACCCCCCAACACATTTTAAACAGGCGTTGGATGCCTGGTTAAAGAGGAACGAGTTGAGATTTCAGTGTGTGGGCAGGATGGTACAGGAACTGGCAGGTAATTTGAAGGCAAACTGTTTAGGTTCCCAATTGGTTGTCTGCAGACCCCAGACGGTGGGTCTGTGGGACCATTCACATAACAAAGACTACCATAGAGAGAGCAACATTTTGAAAAGTAGGGGTCCTGCAGGCCCTGCTTCAGAAGGTGGAAAAGAAAGATAGAACTGCATGTTATCAGCACACTGGTGATTCTGCATCCCTGACCTTTGGATGACTTCCGCCCAGCAGCGTCATGTAGATGATAAAAGACATGGGGGAGAATATAGAAACAACTCCCCCAGCCCCCATAAACCAAAGGCTATGTGGTAGAGCAAGAAACCCCCCAGCACCACCACCTGAGGGTGCTCATATCAGAAGCACTGCAAAAAAAGTCCCCTAAGATCCAGATAGTTGGTATCAAAAGTTGCTGGGAGGTCCAGAATAGCCCTACCCCTGTTCATTTTTTGGCATAAGGCCTCCATCGGTGCATTGGAGGCCATTTTCACCCCATAGCTGGGCTTGGATGAATTGAGATCAATCAGATAACCAACATTCTCCACCTAGAGCTGTGAGGCAGCAACCCACTCTAATCCCTTGCTGCAAAACAGCAGATTTTGCATGTTCATAGGAGAAGCGGACTGCACACCGTATTGATTTGCTTGGAGCTGATGATCACTGACCAACATCTCCAGTCCCCCTTGAAGCAGTATTTCTATGCTAGTGGATAATGGTTCCCCTGGCTTTGCCAGTGTTATGATCCTAAGTCGTGGGACACTGCCCATGCACACTACTTACAAAATCATATGTATGATTTTTGCATTTATTTATTCAAAACATTTTTATTCTGAAATTTGCTTAAAAGACCCTGATTAGTGACCTGTAAAATATCAATAGTAAGGTAGTCCTTGCTTACCAGTCAACAGACATGACAAACAAGGAAGAAGGGAGAAAGAGGGAGGAGTGGGAGAAAACCAAGCTCATGCACCAGTTCTTGAAGTTGCAGTTTATTGCAGCAATCAACTGGAATGCAGTGGCTGCAGCTACAGTACAGTTGAGACAGGGCCAAAGTAAATCTCTCCGCAGAGGCGATGAAATAGCCCTGCTTCTCCTCTGTACCCAGATGGAAACAATATGAAATGGCAGTGTATAAATTCTTTATGTTCAATTTTAAAATGTGGCATTCATAAGGATTGCACTGTTAACACGGATAAAAGATTCTCCCTCCTCATATGTGTATAACCAGCTGTCCATCAATGCTCCTCCATCATGCCTTTTGTTTACAGTGTAGCCTTTATTTGCTAGCGACTCTGATGGTACTATGGAGGAGCAGAATTGTTCAAGCCATCTGCTCCTTTGGAAGACCTTGCGAGGGCTGGCATGGAGGGGTCTTCCTTGCTGACTGAACATGGAAATGCTGGCATTGTGGTATTTTCTTAATAGCAGTGAAGCCACCTCACCAGCTTCTGAAGCTGCCTCTCCTCTTCTGCTGCACCTAAGGGATTGGAGTGAATGGCTCTCTCTCACTAACAATAACAATAACAATAAGTAAAGCCCTCTGAGATTTGCATAGCTAGTCCTACTGTTCAGATAAGCTAATATACTCTTTGATCCTATGGAAATATGGCTAATTTCCATATGTTGTAAAGGCTTTAGGGAGGGAGAGAGCAAGCACAAAGCTGGCTTTAATACTTCAGTCAAATCATTCTTAGCGGGCTTGAATTTGCAGAAGCATAGATTAGGACAACATGTTTCTCTTTCTGCAACTTGTTCCCTAATTACAGACAATGCACTTAATGATGTTGCTGCAGCTACAGCAGGCTAGCTTGCTTGAGTTCAGTGGAAGCTTGTTGCTTCTATACTACCTGGCCTGCCTCAGCTAAGAGAGGGGTGAATTTTTTTTAGATCTCTGAAATACTTCAAAGAAAAGAAGAAAGGGTGGGAGAGTTGATGGCTCTGGTCCTGATCTATGCTTTTTCTTGCAAACGAATCCTGTGGAAAATCAAGGCAGCTGATTTTTAAAAGAGCAAGGAGCTCTTTTTATATTTTTTTTTACATCTGTGATGTACAGTAAAGTCAAAAGAAGACAGCAATCCTAGCAATGTTTACTGGAAAGTAAGTCCAATTGAACCCAGTGGGGCTTTTGAATAAGTATGTTTAGTGTGGGACTGTAAATGCTGCTCACGCCAACACATCACACAGCCTGTCTCTTCTACAAAGTCCTCAAGTCCTGCCCTGTGAACTTAGGCAGACTACACTTACCCATCTGCCTCACATTTTTTAACTGCGCACACCTACTCTCAGGTTGCCCAGGTGCTTAGTCTTTGGCTAGTTACCCGCTTCTTATTTTAAGAAATTGTTCCCTAAAAAAACAAGGAACAATCCATTTTAATTCTAAAAAGGGAACCATTCCTTGAAAGAAGGTAGAAAGCCCAAGAGACTCTCCCACTCATTCCCTCACTTAAGAACATTAAAAGCCCTTCTGGATCAGGCCAAAGGCCCATCTACCGTGTTTCTCCTAAAATAAGACACGTCTTATATTTATTTTTCCTCTCAAAAAACACACCACGGCTTATTTTCAGGGGATGTCTTTTTTTTTTTTTGGTGTCTTTGCGGAGGGGGGAGAGACGGAGCGAGGCAAAACGGTGTGTGTGTGTGTGCAGAGCACAGACTGCCCACCTCGCGGGGGTAACCTCCTGCTGCTGCACCTGGGTAAGGAAAAGGGGACTTCTCCCTCGCGCGCACGCACACACAAGAGCACCAGAAGAGTGCTCTTCGCGCTGCACTGTGCTCCCCAAGCGGCAGCGCGAAGAGCCTGGTGAGAGGCAGCTGCGGCTGCAGGTGAAGCCCGGGATCTGCGTGGGCGACTGTGGGCGAAGGCACTGAGCGCTGCGGCGGTAGCGAAGAGGCTACTAATTAAAAGCCTGACATGGCTTATTTTTGAGGACCGTCTTATTTTAGGAGAAACACGGTAGTCCAACATCCTATGCTCACAGTGGCTGACCAGATGCCTGTGGGAAGTAGGCAAGCAGAACTTGTCTTTGCGTTTCAAGCAACTTGCTTAAGTTGTGAGCCAAAGAGAAGGTGGATGTCTGCACAAAGGAGGGACGATTCAACTGCTTGTGAAGTCACTTCTGTAATGTTGGAAGGTGGTGGCATCACCTTGACCATCAAGCAGCAAAATATCTTGAGCCAACCCTGCTCAGAAGACTGGAGTGCTCTATTTGCAGCTTCTGTTTACGGTTTCTTCAGGCTCTGTGACTGGCATCGACCCAGGAGAGCCTCCTTTATGTTCCTTTTTATGTTCCCTCCAAGTGTCCCTTTTTTCCAGGGATGTCCCTGATTTAGAGAAGCCATTCCAGTTTTTGGATTTGATCCCGGAATGTCCCACTTTTCCTTAGGATGTTCCTAATTTCATTGGAGAAATGTTGCAGGTTTGGAGTTATCCAACCCGAGTCATTTGAAGGCAACCCTATATAGGATTTTTTTTTAAAAAAAAATGTTTAATGTTTTATTATGTTACTATATATGTTGGAAGCTGTCCAGAGTGGCTGGGGCAACCCAGTAAGATGTGTGGGGTATAAATAGTAAAATTATCATTATGTAATGGGACATCCCTATTTTCATCGGAGAAATGTTGGAGGGTATGGGAACACAAGGCCCTATAGATGTTGCAGTACAGCACTCATCATCTCCAACCACTGGTCATGCTGGCCGAGCCTGAGGGGAGCTAGAGTTAACAACATATTGTGGATCACCCCTCCTTTGTGCAGATGTCCACCTTCGCTTTTCTTTGAAATATGGGCAACAAGAGCGGGTGCTCCACCACACCTGAGGGAAGTTGGTTAGTTACGGGCGAAGACCAAGCCACAAGGTACACAGCTGTATCCTTCAATAGAAAGAGGTTGCCATTGACTCACTCTGACTTGTTGTTTAGGGATCTGTTACAAAGCTACTGAGGGCAGGTTCAATGAGAGGGGGGCCCGGAGCTCCATTTGGTTTGGTTCTCAAGCTCAAAGGAGACCTGAGATGTAGACAGAGGGGTTGTGCACGGAGCCCGCCTCCCGCGTCTGCAGAGGGGTGTGGTCTGCCCCCAGCCCCTCCCCACTGCCGTGTCATACCCCTCAGCTGGCCAATAGGACTCACTGGGGGGTGGAGTCCAGCTCCGTTTAAACGACTGCTGCGGAGGGGGATCTTTCTCTTTACTTCCTGCCGGCATCGGATTACCCGCCCTCCCTCCCTTTAGGCATGCTTTGCTTTGACCGTGCTGTGGACTTCAGTTGGTCGCCTTGGTTGCCCAAGGGGCTTGGTAGGAGTTTTTTTTAATCCATTTGGCAAATTGGCACCAGCCTCTTGTTTTTTTCGCCTACCTCATAGCAATTCGTCACAACTTTTGGTATTGGCGGTTAGGCATTGGATTATTCAATATGTGATTATCTGTGTTGTGTGTCAGAGGTCAGGTTATGGCCATCACCTACCTCCCAGGGGTATCCCGTTAAGGCATAGCTGTCAAGTTCTCCCTTTTTTCAAGGGAAATTCCCTTATGCTGAATAGGCTTCCTCGCAAGAAAAGGGAAAACTTGACAGCTATGCGTTAAGGGGATCTGGCAGTCGCGGATCCCGTCCGATGCCCTACTGGGGTTAGGGCCATGGCACAAACCCCAGTGACGTCAGGGGAAGCTTCCAGTTGTATTTGCACCAACAAGCTCCTCCCACTGTTCGTTAACCTTTAAGTGTCTCCACACCGGTCGGGTGGAATCACGTGTTGCGTTCCCGTCCAATGCCTAAGCCAATACCACTCACATGCTATAACCAATAACGTTGTGGCCTTTATCTACCCATTAACCTAAAATCACATGTCCTTGTGTCGTATTTACTCCACGCGGGTGGCGGGCCATTGACACGCAACTTATGCACATCAGAACAAAATGTGACACACACTCTCAGCTTTGAGCTGCAAATTTGAGCAAACAAGATGTGCTTGGGTAAAAGGCTGTTCTGTTAACTGAGACTGTGTATGCATTGCTGTTTACTCTGGCTCCAGGGTGCTTTCACTGCTGGTGTTTGAAACCACAGAGCCTAGGGCTTGCCGATCAGAAGGTCGGCAGTTCAAATCCCCATGACGGGGTGAGCTCCCATTGCTCGGTCCCTGCTCCTGCCAACCTGGCAGTTCAAAAGCATGTCAAAGTGCAAGTAGACAAATAGGTACCGCTCCGGCGGGAAGGTAAGCGGCGTTTCTACGCGCTGCTCTGGTTTGCCAGAAGTGGCTTAGTCATGCTGTGTATCAGGTGATGATATCCTCGCCCAGACTGTGGTGTGTGTAGCAAAGTGCAAGTGTGACTTGAAACGCAACAGGCGGGGGCTCACTGCATTTTAAGCTGCAGGTGTATACCCAGCCTGATATAGGGTTGTATCCAATGAAGTCTTTCTGCAAGTACTTCCACCCTGAGGAGAGGGAGAGAAAGTCTTGTTGAGCAGGCAGAAGTCCTTGTGCTAATGAGACGGCTTTGTTAGTTACAAGTCAACCCATTGATTTTGTCATATTAAAGAGTTAAAAATGTTCATAAATATTAATAAGAAATATTGATTCTGATGGCACAAGATTAGACCATGATTGACATGTTCTCTCAGATCAGCTGATTATATAAACAAATCACTCACTTTTTTTCTTTTTCGGTGCCTTGTTTTTGGGTGTTGTCTATATATATATATATATATATATATATATATATATATATATATATATGCTAAAGCCCTCAAAAGCTGGAAGTGGCCTGGGCTTCTCTGAACCTCTGAAAGGGCTTCTCTGAACAGCTTTAAAAATCCTTGTGTCCTCTACATTTTTGTGGTACTCTGGGGTTGTAACCCATCCTGCATCGCTTTCTAACCACATGCAGGATTACAGCCTTTATGAACTCATTTATATTGCTGGCCTTCATCACTTTCAGGCTCTTTTCAGGCTTTCAGTTTTCAGCATGAAGAAATGCTAAACGTTTCCCATTTGTTGCAGAGAGTCAAGACATCTTCCCTCAAGGCGGCACTCCTCTTGCTGGAATATCACATTTCCCAAGCACTCAAGCCTTAATGTTTTTCAATGGGAGCTTGTGGCTTTGTCCCCAGAGAGAGGACATCATTTGCAGCTACTGTATAGTGTGTTTCAGAGCAGAGGGTGGGTAAACCTGTGCCCCTCCTGGATGTTGCTAGACTCTATAACACCTACTGCCCCTAACCAGCATGGCCAATGGGCAGGGATTACAGGAACTGAAGCCCTGTAACTTCTGGAAGGCACCAGGCTCCCTACTCCTGTTTTAGCTAAAACTCCCTGTACATGGAAGTAGCAGTCACCAAAAGGCCACACCCTGGCCTCACCACTGCTGCAATGCTGCACCATCTTATTACACATTTGCTTTTATTTTACGTATTTGAAGGTTGTGCATTCCTCTCTCCAGCATGGCACACGTTTGTCCTGATATATGTATATGTATATGCATATGCATATTTCAAGCAATGTGAGTGGCAATGAACTCTCCCCATCCATTACAACCAAACTGGAAATTGTTCCATTGCCCTTGAAGGGGAAATAGCAGGACTACAGTGAAAGGACTAGTGCAGTTGAAACACACACTGATTAATGCAAGAAGAGGCCCACCTAATTCATCATCCTCTTCACAGTGGCCAGCCAATGCCTCTGAAAAGCCCGTAAGTATGGCATGAAGGTACCAGTTCTTCCCTGTTGTTCATACTTGTCATTTGGTATTCAGGGTTACACTACCTCTGGCCCTGGAGGTTCCACTTAGGTAATAACACTCATAGACCTATGCTCCATTATTTTTAATAACCCTTTTAAAAGCCACCCATTACCACTGTTTTCTGCAATTCTATCCTGATATTCATTGTACTCCCCCTGCCTTTTATTATTTCAATATTGTACAGGAGCCAAGGGTGGCTTATTCTTATAATAAATCAGGGTTGAGGAAACTTTCCAGGCCAAGGGACACATTCCAGCATGGAGTGCATTATGGGGGCCACATGCATGTGGTTGGTGGGGCCAGGGGCAAAAGTCTGTGTCTCTTACCTTTGCATAGTAGGCCACCTTCAAGCCACACAAAAGTCATCACTCCATCCTCCATTAGAGGCCTGGAGCGTCATATTCACAGAGAGACACTTGGACGTGAGGTTCCTCATCCCTGTGTGCACTAAATAAATAAGCAAGTGGTCATTGTCACATCTTGTGGTAGGGAATGTCTTCTAAAATTGTGCATTGTGTGAAGCCGCCAATCAATTTAACTGGGCAAGCTCAAGTTCCAGTATTATGAGAAATGAAGTAAAGATTCTTTATCTGTCTTTGTTCTGGCCCTCTACCAAGACCAAACTGTAGAGGTATTTACTTGTAAGTAAAGGAGCCAGCTTTTATTACAGCAGCCTAATGGTACAAACGCAGTGGCTAGGAAGGAGCAGAATCCAGTCCATGTGCTCTTACAAGGGAAAGGAGTAACAACAAAAATTGTAGTCCAAGAGCAAGGGCCCAAGGGTCAGGAGTTCACGAGCAGCAGCAAAAAGATTGCATGGGCACTACAAAGTTGTCCCAACAAGTTTCCCTGCCTACCTGTCAAGGTTTTGAGCAGAGGCAGAGAAACTCAGTTATGTGCAAGAATCCCTCTCCTGTGGAAATTCCTGGTCTGAAGATGTGCATTTCTCCTGGGATGACAAGGGGAAAACTCTCATCTCTTGATGCCCTGCCTCTCCCTGGGATTCTTGGGCACTCCTCCTGATTTTTCCCAGCTGGCTGGACCCCTAAGCCTCCCACAAAATCCTCCATAGGATGAGAAGGCATAGTCTCTGGGTCTCAACCAACAGCCTTGGAGGAAACAGCATATAATGGCTGAAAATTCCTCTCCAGAGTTAAAACAGGTAGTTTTGATCATAGAATCATGGAGTTGGAAGGAAACATGATGGTCACCTAGTCCAACTCCCTTCACTGCAGGAAATTTTTGCCCAATGTGAGGCACAAACCCACCATCCTGAGATTAAGAATCTCATGCTGTACCGACTGAACTATCCCTTGAGACTATGATGGCGGCTCCCTGTTTTTCAACCCTTCTCCAAATAATTCCTAATGTTGTGTTTGCTTCCACCCCCAACACACACACATTAAAGCAACTAAAACCAGCAGAAGATGCACAATATATGGCATTCCTGCCCGCAGGCTTACAATCTAATTGAAGGTGGCACACATTAAGCGAAAGAACGCAAAAGGTAAAGAACGGTCAGCCCCAAGAAAAGCCAGGCTGAAGATGAGATTTGTTTTTGAGAGGTGCTGGGAAATTATATTAGAGGAAGGTAGTCCGATATGGGAAAGCTTTCTAATGGAAGGGTGCTGATAGGCAGGGGGGCACTGATGGGGCACAGAAGCAATAATGAGGCTTAAGTAAAAGATTGACATTTGGCTTGTCAGTAGAGCAAAGAACCCGGGCAGGAGCACAGAGCAGTGCTTGAATCATGGAGAAGGTAAGGAGGCCTGTGCAAAAATCCTCAAGACTCACCCTCCACCCAACCCCACATCGTGTCGTCCTGTAGCCTTCTGAAAATAGGAGCTAACAGAGTTGACTGGGGCCTCCTCTGCTCCCCACTTAATTCAAGCACTGGCAGAGGAAGAACCAGGGTGGGGTTTGAAAAGTAGAGGGGCGAGATCACATTTGATCAGCTCGACAAAGACTTAGAATGTTGCATTTTATTGGTTTCAATCAATTTGTGGTGTGCATACTAATTTCACCAGGTACCCTCCTGTGCCAGCATTAAGTGGAAGGGTAAGCAACGATTCCCTCTTCATTATATAATTATGCATACTTCAATCATATCCCTTCTTTTCGGTCTGTTGGCCAAGTTGCCATGATAAATGTTTTACCTTGTTCTTGTGTGGATGGAAAATCAATTCATATCACACTTGTACATATGTTTGTGTTTGTGTGCTTGTGTACTCACCTTCCCCACCAGATTTTTGAAATGGGGTGACACAAGCTACACAGAACATTCAGTATGGATGCCTATAGTTTTATATACATCCCCCTCCCCAACTGTTTTGAATGGTTTTTTTACCTTTTCCTACTATTTCTGGACGGTTGGACGACAGAGGATGAGATGGTTGGACAGTGTTCTCAAAGACACCAACTTGAGTCTGACCAAACTGTGGGAGGCAGTGGAAGACAGAAGTGCCTGGCGTGCTCTGGTCCATGGGGTCACGAAGAGTCGGACACGACTAAACAACAACAGCTATTTCTTAGGGACGTTGGTGGGGCTGTGTTCTAAACCACTGAGCCTAGGGATTGCTGATCAGAAGGATGGTGGTTCGAATCCCCGTGACGGGGTGAGCTCCCATTGCTCAGTCCTAGCTCCTGCCCACCTAGCAGTTCGAAAGCATGTCAAAGTGCAAGTAGATAAATAGGTACCACTCCAGCGGGAAGGTAAACGGCATTTCCGTGCGCTGCTCTGGTTTGCCAGAAGTAGCTTAGTCATGCTGGGCATATGACCTGGAAGCTGTACACCGGCTCTCTCAGCCAGTAAAGCAAGATGAGCGCCGCAACCCCGGAGTCGTCTGCAACTGGACCTAACGGTCAGGGGTACCTTTACCTTTACTATTTCTTACTAGTTCTGTTTCCACTTTCAGTGGCAGAAGCATATTGTGCTGACGTTTTGCAGGCACCATCCATCAATAATAAGAACTCTCCCTACCCCATGGGCCCAAAAGCATCCTCTGCCATATGCCATTTTCAATTAAGGGTGCACTGATTTGTTTCCTAAGGATACAAAAAAAATGGGCAGGTGGAGCGTATCCAGAAAACAATAGTAGTTGAAGGGAGGGTGAACTATGCAAAAGTCAGTTAGTAAAGCACTGCTTCCACTAGCTGTTTTCTCCAGAATCATTTGCTTACTCAGTTTTTACAAATAATCAAGATGAGATCATTGCCAAACTGTTGCACAATGCTTGCTTTCTGTGTTGACCAACCTTTTTTCAGACTCAGTGAGTTTTTAGAAAAATGTAAAATGCAATCACTGTGCCAGCCTGTCTGGGGACTGACACAGCACTACTGAGGCTTCTCCCAGCTACTGGCCCTTTAATTGAGGAGTGGGAAACCTCAAGCCAAAGGCTTTTCTGTGTGTTCCCCAGGCAGGTGTTCCCCAGGCAGCATCCATCACCCAGGAGGCCACAATCCTTCTCCTCAGGCCACATGCTGTGCTGGTCCTGCTTTGCACCTTCTTTGACTGTGTTTGCCTAGCTGGAATGTGCCCTTGAGCCCTAATCATGCTTCTTGTTTTCCTAGGCCCTAGAAAAAGGAAAGAAGGTGTGTGTATAAAATAGCCAACTGCACAAATGTAAAATTCACATTTGTTGCACCACCCATTTGTTGTCCCTAGTTCCACCCACCACTGATGTGTGACCCCCATAATATTATCAAGAAGTGACTGAAAAAGTTCCCCACTCCTGCTGTCGTTAATCAGTTCCTCATACCTTCCAGCCGCAAGCTGCTCTTCAGTTTCTTACTTGTAGCCAGAGCAATCCCACTTGTTTGATAATGATGATGATAATAATAATAAATTATTTATAAATAATACAAAATTATATATTATATATTAGTATTATTTGTTTTTTGATTGTTTTGTTTTATTATTTTATTTTATTTTACAAGCAAACAAAAATTGGGTTGGTGTTGATGATGCTTACCTCCAACCATTGACCAGAGGAGGAGGAGGACCTGTGGGAAGACCTTGGGAGACTGCAGTCCCTCCCACCTGCACAAAACATAATGGCAAGGGAAAGACCAGCCTGACCTCAGCCATTGGCTAGAGAAGCAGCAGCTGCAGGGAAAAGAATACTTGCTGGCAACAGCCACTTACTCCTGGGACTTGAGGAATTTCAACCAGGGGGATGAAGGGTCCTGGGTCAGGCACAACTGCCTTGCTCTGTCATTGTCAAATCGGCGACAGCCTCCCTCCTGCGTCTTTCCTCTCCACCCTGCTCTTTTGTATGCCTTCTTAAATTTGTAATCTGGAGGGCACGACCTCTTTTTGTAGGAGGGAGAGAATTGCTGTGAACTGCTTGGGGAGATGATATCTGTCTGAATGGTAGAGTATAATACAGTAAATAAGTAGATATTAAGGGCTGTGTGGAGCCACCATTATAATTCTGTTTCCAGCTGATTGCAGAAAAGCACACCCCTCAACCTCGCTGAAGAGCCTTAAGGCTGTGTTCACCTTCCTGGATTATGATACAATGAGGGCATTCTTTTTTTCAATTTGGATTGAAGCTGGTTTGGGGGGAAGCACATCCAAGTACAGTTATTTCCTTTAAAAAGTGCAGGATGGATATGGATTGTGGCTAACATCACCTGTACACTGCCTCCCGAACCAGTGCAGGGAGCGCAGAGTCCACTGAATGGGAGTGTAGAAGCACCAGAAGATGATAATGGAATTCAGGGGGAAGTCTTGAGGCTGTAAGAATAGAATGGCACAATGATTTATTTGTTTTATGTAAAACATTTCTACACTGCCCTTCAGCAGAGTTTCCAGGCAGTTTACGAAAATGAGATGAAATACAAATAAAACATGTCCCTCCTTAAAGCTGCAATCCTGAACACATGTATTAGGGAGTCAGCCTCATTAACTTTAGTGGGACTTGCTTCTGAGAAAATATGCATAGGAGTGTGCTACAGATCTACTTTCAGATCTACTGCATGATCATTCTTTCTTGCACACTTTAGGGAAGCAGATACATTACGTGTTTAGTAGTTCCAACTATGTTGTACTTTTGGTGAAATGATCACACAATACTTTTCTTTTAGCTATTTTCAGAACTAACCATTGATTTGCATTCTGGAATTTGCACTTGGTTTAGTAGAGCCTTAGAATTATAGGTCAATTATGCTATTTTGATTATCTTTCTACTTCTGTGCAAGCCAGCTGCCAATGGTTTGGGCAGCATATCCATCAACCTCTGCTCTGCATGCACATTCACCCTACTCACTCATGCACACGCACACACATTCCATAAGCACATGCTTGCTTATCTTCTCACTAGTAAATAAACAAAAATAACCAACCTACCTCTTGACCTCTTGTCAAGGTTATTTATTGTATTTTGTAACCCCCTGTGTCCTGAGGAAGCAAGAAAGACGTGGGACCTCCTGGAGAAATAATCAGTGCTTTTTTCTGGAGGGATGCAGGGGTACACATGCTCCTAAACATTTTTTTGAATCTTTGTACTTTTGACCATTTACTGTATTTATTTTTCCCAATTTGAACTTATAAAATGGTGATTTTCTTGAGTCAAAATGAGAGTACCCCTAAACATTTTTAAAGAAAAAAGTACTACTACTACTACTAATAATAACAATAATAACAATAACAGATGAGTCCTGCATAAAGTGACTAGGAGACAGAGTATGCTAGATGGCACTAACATGGTGAAAATCTGTAGCTAACTGCCTGCACTGATTGTTTCTTGTGACTGTTGCTGCAACATGCATTCTTTCGATCCCCCAGTTGTCTAAGTCCCAACCAGTGAGCTAAGTTTGGGTTTGATTTGTATGTGTGTGTTGAAAGAGAGGAAACCTTTAGAGGAATCCTTGTAACAAACAAGTTGCACAGGTGTGTCTCCCATTAGGGCTCTGCTGACCAAAGAACAAGAAAAGCTGCAGCAACGTGAGGACTGGGGTCCTCTTTGCAGCACACAGTGCTGTGAAGGATCCCTGAATGGCCCATGCTAAAAGGACAGGGTGGAGGGCAAGAAGATTGCCTGAGTGTACTGATGGGAGTCTCTCACACTTTCTCCCATGTGTTGTTCTCCTGTGATTGCTCTATCTATATCACCACCTCTAGGGTCAGAGGCAGTGGGCTGGGAATCACACGTGGGGAGAGCGGTGTTGCACTCAGGTCCTTCCTGTGGGTTTCCCATATGCATTTGGTTGCCCACTGTGGAAATGGGCTTCTGGAATAGATAGGCCAGCGACCTGACCTGGTCTAGCAGAGCTCTTCTCATGTTTCTTAAGATAGTTAAGAGGGAGCCGTGCAGTGTGCCCAGGCAAAAGCCGTTCTTTCTTATCAGTCAAGTGCCAGGCCAAGGTGAGTGCCGGCTGCACAGTCTCTTCTGGTGGAGTCTCCTGGCTCGTCTGCCGGTGCCGACACTCTCACTGCTCCAGCGACACAACACAGCACCTGGCTCGTCTCCAAGTGCAATGATACCGGATTATGAGCTAGCTGTTACAAACGAGCCAGTAATTATCATAATCTGGTAATTGAGAAAAATCTAATTATGCAAAGCTAATGGATTTAAAGCCTTGCTTGAAAGTGTGTGCCTGTATGTGTGTGTGTGTGTGTGGAGAGAGAGAGATGGGGAGGTGGATCACGCTGAATCTGAGCATTGCTGTCTGGGAGCCTGTGTCTAACGGAGGAGCCTCATTCCCCCATACCCAAGAAGTTACCATCTGTTCAGGGGTAACAAAGGGTCTTCTTCATCAGCTTTCTCAAGCAGCCCTGAGGGTTGAAGGATGGAAGGACATAATTCCTTTCAAAGATGTATATGGGAAGCAATTCATAAGACAGCATGGTCAGTCCTAATTCTCTTGCAACCCCCCATAAGTTGTTAGTAATTGAATCATCCATCCATACCCTCATCCCCAGAACATGAGTGTGAATTCGCAGCAGGTTAAACTGTGGCCAAAGGGAGTATGCGAAGGTGAGACGCAGTTATTGAAAAGAGAGTCTGTGAACAGTGGTACTGTATTAGGGCAGAAGTGCAGGCTCCCACTCAGCAGGAGGGCTCCCAAACACAGCTGAACATTTGAAGCATGTGTAGTAGACGTTGCCATCTAAAAAAAGGGAAGCCCCTCTGCCCTCCAATACGACCATTGCATCCGTTATCTAAAGCAGGCCCTTGGACTCCAACTCCCATCTGCCCCAGCCAGTAAGACCAATAACCAAGGATAATGGGAACTGAAGTCCCCCAACATCTGGAAGATCACAGGTTCCCCATTCCTGGTCTAAAATTCCCTCACTGAAGCACTGTCAGTGAAGTGGGTGTATGGTTGGCAGAACGGGAAAATGGTGTGGGGACAGTGACTGGCACCCTTGGGGGAGGGATGACCCCAGAAATTGCAGCCCTTGTCCAGCCCTGCCTCTCTCCCAGGAGACTGCATTAAGGGATCCAGGTAAATCTGGCTTTCTCCCTGATCTGCCTCAGCATGCCTGCACTGTATAATTCTATCTCTGTTTAAATACTTTTCCTCTCAAAAGCTTTTAGCCGTTCTTTCCCATCTCTCTCCTAGGAGACGTTCCTTTACCCCCCACCAGCTCCTAGTTCAAATCAATTACCCTTCACCCATCAAGTGAAAGCTTGTTTGTTCATTCAATTACGGTATATGTCTAGTCCACTGTGAACTAAATCAAATATTCATGCCTTCTACTTTCCTTTATAATCTCCATACTCTGAGTAAGATTCCCAGGTTCATACCCTCATTTCTGGGTCCCTCTGATGCAGTGAGACACGAGAAACCCACCCTTTCACTTTTTAACCATCATCATATGCATATTAGACTGTCCAGAGCAGACTTTGCCTTCTAGATGTTTTGGCATACAACTTCCATCAACCTGGGCTGGTGTAGAGGGCACATCTAGAGGGCACAGGGTTGGCAAAGGCTGATCCAATGAATCTGGATTTCTCTCCCAAGCATTTTAAGCCATGCTGTGATTACAGTACTCCCAAACCCCCTTCCTCCTGAATCTATTTCACCCCCAAGCTTGAAAACATCTGTCCACAGAAGCCTATACTTACCCATATATGTTTTCATGCCTTTCTTGCACCTTAACACAGGCCACATATTGACCTCGGCCCCATATGCACTATACAATATCCTGCCACTTTAAACAGCCATGGCTTACCCCCAAAGAAACCTGGGAACTGTTGTTAGGTAAGGGTCCTGAGAGTCGTTAGGAGACCCTTACCCCTCTCACAGAGGTACAGATTGCAAAGTTCCCAGGAAAGAAGGATTGACTGTTAAACCACTTTTGAGAAATGTAACTCTTTGTTACATGAATAGGTGCCTTCTAACAACTCAGCAAACCACAGTTCCCAGGATTCTGGGGGTGGGGGTGGGGAGAGAGAGAGAGAGAGAGAGAGAGAGAAACCATGACTTTTTAAAGAGGCAGAATTCAGCTTTAAATATATAATGCAGCTGAGGCCCTAGAAAGGCTGCTGGGGACCCACACTCCTGACACCTTTCCACTTGGGGCCTGCTATGAACAGGGCTATAAGCTGCCTAAGTTCTGAAGAGGTCAGTGGGTGGGTATGGATGTGCTTAAGGGGGCAACTTCAGAACTTCAGGGTGTAATTTGTAGAGTTGTGCCACTCACCTGAATCCTGGCCTGCTCATTGGAATCCCTCAGGCTGATGCTCATAGCCCTAAGGGTAGGTAGAACTCACACAGAAGTTCTTTTTTTAGGTATTTATATCATTTCATTTACAAATTCCTTCCCAGAAAACATCCCAAAGTGATTTAGCAAAAACATGAATAAAAAAAACAATTTCAAATCTTAATACAGAAGCAGACTGGGATAAAAAAAGACCCTCTACTTAAAATGCTTGTTGAAAAGACTAAGCTCTTCAGTGAGCCCAGGAGACAACAGAGGTGGTGCCTGTCTGGCATGTAACAGGAAGGAGTTTCAAAGGGCAGGTGTAGCCACACTAAAGGTCTCATTCTGACATCCTAGGGAAGGGACCACCTGGTGAGATGGCATCAGCAGGAGGCCTTCTTTTGCAGAGCACTGTGATCATTTGGGTATCTAAGGGGTGAGATGATGTTTTGGGTATCCTCACCTTAAGCTGTATAAGACTTTGTATACCAAGACCAGAATCCTGAACTTTGTGTTGTAGTTGATTGACAGCCAATGCAAGCATTTCAGTTGCAGCACAACATGGTGGCGACATTTTGCCCCATGAGCTGCTGCATTTTGCTTGCAAGCCCACCTTGGTTGGTTGGTCCCAACTCCTTCCTGATTATGGGCATTTGGCCCAGGAGGCCATTACCTTTTCCCCTTCCAACTCAAGTATTTATTTTCCATTATACACAACCACACTGAAAGAAGCAGAACGACCTAGCCCTGCATTCTCCCGGCTGGACTGTTCTTCAGGAGCTGGATATGCTTGCTTACCTGCCCTGTTCACTAAGTGCTAGAGTGAATCAATGATGCCTCAGGCTAATTAGCAGCCCCAGTCCCAGGAGACAGAGATGGACTCAGCCTGCGGTTTGCGAGGGGACGCATTTGCTCCCCCTCATCTGGCACAGGCTCTTCCGGGATCCGGCAGTGCTAATTGCCCTGGATGAACATGTTTACTGTCTTTCAGCTCCCAGGAGGGGCCCTAGGCGAGGCATGAGGCCAAGCCCCTCCCCACCCCGTGGCTGTTAATACTACGCTGCTGTAAGTGAGCCCTGTTGTTAGACAGAGAGGGCCGCTGCAACACTCACCAGCCCATCCAAACTCCAGAGCCTTCTGACTGTTAACTGCATGCCTTTGTGGGGTTTGTACCTATCCTCTATTTCTAAGAGGGCACTGCAAGTATGCCAGGGCCTACATGGACAGAGGAGATACCCTCCTGGCACAGTTGCTCCCCTCTGCCCAAAGCAGTCCGGCATACTGAGGAGGTTTCCCATTTGGTACACCCACCCACTTCTGCCCCCAGCCTGGAAGAGTTTGCCAGGAGTTCAACACTCCATGGCATCAGCCACATCTTCCACCATGGTGGCTACACAGGCCGCAAATTTCTGTGGATCGTGGCCTTCCTGGGCTCCCTTGGCTTCCTCATCCATGTCTATGCAGACCGAGTGGATTTCTACTTTCAGTATCCTCATGACACCACGCTGGAAGAAGAGACCCTCCCCAGTCTGACTTTCCCAGCGATCACCATCTGCAATCTCAACCCTCTTCGCTTTTCCCAACTCTCTGGCCATGACCTCTACTGGGCTGGAGAGTACCTGGGCTTCCTGGATGGCGATGACAAGATTGCTGTGTCCAAGGGCGAGGACGGGGACGTTCGGGAGGTGCTGAGTAAGAAGCTAATGCAGAGCAAGGGGGAAAGGAACCTCCCGTTCAATTTCACGGAGCTCCATGACCGCGCTGGGCACCAGATGGACCAGATGCTGGTTCTGTGCAGCTTCGGCAATGAGTCGTGCAATGCCAGTGACTTCGAAACAGTGAGTCTACTGCCACATCGCTGCTCTGTTGAGGATAGTGGGAACACCTTGTGGTGCTCATGGAATGGGTAGCATGGGTTCTTAGCTAGGCTAGGGACAAGCAGATAACTGGTAATTCTGTTCCTTCTGTTAAATCAGGGCTGAAGAACCTGTGGCCTGACCAGTGTTGTCGTACAACAACAACTATCGTCCCTGACCATTGGCCATCCAAGCTGGGGCAGGTGGGAGTTCGAAGGGCCACAGCTTCCTCATCACTATATTGAGGGGATAATTTGATCCACACCACACCTTTCAAATGACTGGAATGCCATATTCAGGCCAAGCTCTTTTTAAAAAGCTCACTAGTCTCTCCTAGGTCAGCGCTCCTCTCACAAACCGGAACTAAGTTCTCTCAGTTCTCCCTTGTTTGTGTGTTCTGTAGTCTGTGGCCATTGCGGGGATCAGGCACATTTCCCTATAATCGCTGGCTAATGAAACATGCCTGGCACTAGTCACTCTGAGGATGTGTCTTTAAAGTAATCATGCAGATCACTTCTGCCTCCATCTCCTTTTGGCTACATAGATATTGCTGTTTAGGATTTCACTCAGAAAATGCTTCAAAACCTCAGATTTCTACATCTCATCGGTGTCTCTGACCCTGGGCTTAGAGAGAACCTGCATTACTTTTCTCATCTCACTGTGAAACAACATTTGATGCTGCAAGTCATTCTTTGGGTAGGGGGTTGTGAAGAGTTGTTCTAGTATGACAATGAATCTAAACATTCTTGGATCCTGGTTCTGTTCACAGTGATAGGTAATAACAGCAGAGCATCAGGGAGTGGGCTTTGTGTTTGGTTTTCAGTAGTGGGCTTTGCAGTAGTGGGAAGAACAGACTGCTTTGGCTGGGATGAGCCCAAGGGTCCTGTGCGTTGATGTGGGAAGAAACTTCATGGCATGCTTAGATACGCCAGGCTATACACTGTGAGCAAAGTCTTTTTTCAGAGTTTGGGCCCACAGATTGTGGGGAACTACTTCCTTTCATCCTAGCGAAACTATTCTGTTGGGAGCCACCCAGAGTCACTGGGGAAACCCAGCCAGATGGGTGGTGTATAAATAATAAATTATTATTATTACATTGTTATTGTTATTATTATTTACAAAATCTGGAAAGGGTTCAAACTCATTTGGGATCCTAAAACTGGGAACCTTCAGTTCCATGACTTTGCAAGAGATCTAGGGAAGGGGATAACTGTGTTTCATGCCCTAACATCACCCTTCCAGCTACTAAGACAAGGGGTGGGAAACCATTTTTCGGCTTAATGGCCACATTTAGGGGTATGACTTGCTGGTGATGCAAAGGGCCAGAGTAAAAAAAAAATGGGCAGAACAATAGATATGACTTACTTTTAGACAGTAGACTACGGCTATGTACACCCTATGCCTTAAAAACACATACAAACGATGTTTCACCCCTCAAAGGATTCTGGGCACTGTAGTTTACTGCTTACCAGCCAAAGTGGCAGGTAAAAGGCAATATTATTCAAGCAATATTATTATTGCTGAACCACCTGCTCCAGAAAGAAGGGCAAGAAGCCCAAGGAAGTAGTCCTGGGTGTGATGGATCTCTTTGCCTTGTCCGCCTCTTCTGCCAGGGTTGGCCCTGGGAGCTCCTCATTGCCACCTGGGTTCTATCCCTTAGTGCTGACACTGGAGCGAGGATCTGTCTGTGTTCCTTTGGATAAATGGTAGGTGTCTGCTTCCTGCTATCCTTGACTTCTTCCTTCCCATTTGGATGAGACTCTCTCCCCCCCCCAAATAAAATGGAATTACCGGTAAGTTCCGGGGGGGTGGGGAGAGAAGGACTTGATCTGGCCCCGCAGGCAGCCACTGCTGCTGCAAAACAGCCATTTCATTATCTCTGCTTGCAAAATCAAGAATGATTTGGAAGGTGCAAATCTCCACCAACATCCGCCAGCCCCCTTCCCAGCTTCCTGCCAATCAGCACTCCAGGTCAGTTAGGCACCACTGGTATGGATTGTGGCATAGCCTCCTTGGCCATTTCTATTGCACACCCCTTTGTTTTTGGGTTTGGTGCTTATAGATACGCCTTTAAAAGGGGTTCATACTTTTTTTCTTTCATGGAGCCAATTTGGCTTCCCCCACCTTTACAACATAGTCAGTAGATGTGCTTAGCTAATCAAAAGAATGCCTCTGATGTCTGTCTTGTGCTAACCCCCAGTCTTCAGGTGAATGTTCTACTTTTTTTCTTTAAAGCACAGCATGAACATTTAGTCAGTGAAACATTTTTTTTGTCGTTTTGTTGCTTGTTTTTTGTTTGTTTGTTTGTTTCTAAGGAAAAATCCATTTTAAAAAGAGTTACAAAGCTGTTTCAGGGAGGAGGGGCTGTGGGTTTGTGACATCACAGGGGCCAACCAATCCGCTCTGTTCATGGCCAGATTCTTCTGAAAAGTGGCTGAGATCAATCCAAGTCAAGGAAATGTACTTTTATATTACACAATATGATATGCAAACTTCCACAGCAAGTTGACCACTCAACTTGAGTTGGATGTGGGCGCTGGCTGGGTCAGTTTGAGATAGCACCAGGTCGCCCTGGGTCAGCCCACCCAGGTCAATCCAGGGCTGTCAGAAGGTGGAACAGCTGGGCAGGGGGAGGGAGGAAGTAGAGTAAGGCAGCCTCTACAATTTTAAAGAACAACATGGGGCTGTTTGCAAAAGGGCTTTTAAAAAGCTTCACACTGTGCTTTGGCTGTGCATGGCTGTTCTCAGCAAGGGAACACACACACAACCCTAAAGTTCGACTACTGGCATCCCTTGTATCCTTCTTGCAAAGTACTGACAGTCTGGAGGCACCCTGAAGGGTAGGAGACAATTTTAAGGGCAGGTAGAGGATGTGGTTCTGCAGATCCTTTCTGCATAGAATGGAACATTGTCTTTCTCGACAGTGGGGGCCAGTTGGGCTAGGGTGTGGTTGTGACTGTTTTGTGTGAATGTGTCTTTCAATGGTACATCCCAGTTGCCTCTTTTCTAGACATCAGAGTGCAATGGTTCTTCTTCTTCACGGTAACCTTTGTGAGCTACAAATCAGGGGCTTGAACACTTGGCAAATGGCAGGGAGCTGCCAGAGCCTAGGAGGGCCTGGTGACATGGGTGCATATGAATGTGGCCAACTAAGTGTTGGAAATGTTGGGATGCAACTCAGCTTGTTGTGGGATTTGCATGGGATTGAAGCAGGCAGAAAAGGGATTCTCTGAGATTCCTAAATTGCCCCATTGTCCTTTTATATCTATGCTGACCTTTCCTTGATGCTAGACTGATATTCTCAGGTTGCATCACTTGCTTCCTCCCTCTCTTACTCTTCTCTCTCTGACTTTCTTGGAGAGAGAGGTCATCTTGTGATGTATCTCTGCTGAGTGCAAGGACCAAGCAGGACTCCATTGCATCTCAAACTTAACTGTAACTAATAACTCTTTTCTATTCTAGTATGCATATCCTGTAATAAACCTAAGCTTTCTTATTTTCCATACCAACTGTCTCTGTGTGTGATTGCAACTAAAGTAAGCCTACTCTGCCAGCAAGGATTCAATACACAGACAGCTTTCAAGCTGTGTGCTAACTCTGCAAAGTAATTCAGCAGTGAGGGCAGGCAGAAATATTCTCTCCCCCCTTCTCCCCCCATCTCTTAAAGGGCTAATTTGGGGCTGGTACAGCACTTGCAACTGCATGGGAATTTTTTTAAAGCCCCTAAACAGCACAGGCATGTTATCTCACCTCCCCTGCAGTCCATTCTATCCTTTGCCTGAATTCAGGGCTGTTTTTTTCTATATACTGACCCATTCATATCAAAATTTGGATCTCATTCAGGTATGGGTTTAAGCTGGGTGTGAAGGGTAAGTTGGAATGGAAGCTTTGGTCACTTTTCTCTGTGAAGGGAGCTCTAGCTCCTCTAGAGTCCTCAGGCTTGGAGGCAAAGCTGCAATGGCTGTGAGCTTTCCATGGAGCCATGATCTCTAGGGTCATCAAGTCCAGGATCTTGCACCTTTAAGAATGCCCCCACCTCTGGCTTTCCTTCATCACACAGATCATGGGGTGGGGTGTGTGTGCACGCAGTGTGTATGCATGAGAGCCCTGTTTCCCAGGTTCTTCCATATGGCAAGACGCTGCTGGGCAGTGGAGGCGGCGGCGGCTGCAAGCCGAAACTCAGAGCCCTTGTGGCTGGTGGCTGCTGTGTGCTCAGTGGCTTGGAGCTATGCACAGGAAGGGCCTTAATTCAGTGTGACGGCTCCACTCATTGCGATAATGAGAACAAAGTGAGGCTGCCGTGCGGTGCAGTGCACAGGTGTCAGCCGGCTGGCGCTCATCGCATCCCAGTTCTTCAGAGGCAAAGCAAAGGCTGTGGTGTGTGTAAGGGGCGATCAGCAGTTATTTTGGGCGATCAGCATCTAAGGCAGGAATCATCCTCTGAAAAACAATTGGTCTTTAAGCCAGGAGGACCCTGGGATAACACCACAAGCCATAATGTTTTCCTAAGGGCTCAACTACAAGGAATCTGGTGTGCTCAGGCTGACAGGCATGATTCAGCTGGCACTGACTCTGAGTCCTGGCACAAAAGGGAACAGTGCCATCAGACCCCTGACACACAGCATGCCCCATATTGCCACTTCAGCACTGACCCAGATGGAACCCCTCAGCACGTCGCAAACCTGTTGATGCCACATCCATATTCACACATGCGGGTGCTGCCTTTCTCACAGCATTATTCCAGGAACATTTCCTGGATGGAGCCGCAGAGAACTTGCCAGCTTGATGGTGCTACTGCCAAATATGAAAGAAAAGGGCACTGCCAGTCTGTTGCTGCCAAGTCTGACCTGGTGGGACACACATCAGAAGGGGGAAATTGGGGGGGATGAACATGAAAGTGTTCCTATGAACTTCCATTGCCTGTGGAAAGAAACACTTGCTTATACATCTGGCTGCCAGGTGTTAAGGTGGCAAAGTGGTGTATTTTCATGTCAGCCCCTCTCCTGCCCCCTTTGCCACACAACCAGGCACATGTCAGGCTGCTAGGAAAATGACCCTCTTCCCTTCACCACTGGCTTCCCGGAGAAGCTGCCAGGGCAGGAGGAAAAAGGAGGAAGGGCCCCTGCTCAAAGTGCGTAATAACCTGAGAAAGGAGTCCCACATCCTGCCCCCTCCTCTGCCTGCCTTTCCGGAGTCAATGGGGCGAGGATTATGAGCCATAAAGCTAGTGATCAATGGATGCTGATGGGAATGTTTCCGGTGAATAAAGCTGGCACCTGGGAGGGAGGAATGGCGCTCTCTCTCATACACACACACACCATTTCACTAAGGGGAGGTGGAATATGGCATGGCTGGTGGGTATTGCAGGGTTAGACCAGAGGAGGGTAGAAGCATCAATGGAGACCTATGTCAGTGCCTGTATGTAAGTAATATGATTTATTCTGCTGAGGTGCTCTGGTATCATGGGTCAAAATAAAGGTGATTGCCACACAGCATAGGAAACCTGCCACACTGAATGCAATTTGCTAACATAGATCCCTCTGGGACATTGTGCTTGAAGTATCTTTGGAGCAACTTCCTAGAGAATGTCTGTGTGGGACATTCCTCATGCCCCAGGCCTGTATACTTCTGGCTAGCAGACAAAGAAGTTCTGGTGTCGCAAGGTGATTCTCCACGTCTGCTATGTAGAGAAATGTGGAGGACATGATGGGGTGTTTGTGGCTAATGGCTGGGTAGTTGAGGTAAACTGGCCAGCTTTGTGGAGCCTTGGCCATGTAGAAACAGGGGTTCATATATCTTGGCCCACATGTTCCTGAAAAACATTCCCTCCTGTTGACAGTTCAGAGGCATGATTCCACGTAATCCAGTCTACAGTCTGTGACATTGCTCTGTGTAAAACTTGAGCTGAAAAAAGTGAAGGCTTATGCCACAATAAACCTGCTATCCTTTAAGAGGGCACAAAACTCTTTGTCGATTTGGTTCAGCTGGTGTTGAACTGGAAGCAAATCCCCAGCCACTTGGGCCTCACTGTTGTAAACGCAGTCCCTAGTTAGGATGGTGGAGGTTATAGCAAGGCAAGCGGGAGGGCTGATTGAAGGGGGCTCTTTGAGGAAGGGTTTTATCTCAGGTTAGTGACAGTTAGATACCTTGGAGAGTGGTGACATGCTTTATGTCCTACATAAAAGCAACAAGGGCACCTGTGTTTTTGTGTTTGTGTTACATTAAAAGCTAACAAATTTATTGTGTCAGAGGATTTGGTAGGCCAGAGCCCATTTCAGCAGCTTTGTGAAAAAAACTGCAGTGGACAGTTTTCACCTCTCTCTTTCCACACACATGCAGTATGTGGGTCCAGACAGACAAGTTGGGACAGTGACATTACAGACTGAAGCTGGAAGGCCCAGCAGTGCTTGAGGTGGGTTGTCACATCAGAGCAAACACAAAAATGGGATACACAAACAGAATGAAAAGAATTAGAATAAGTAGGTGTGCCCCACTCCCAACTGGCACAGTGAGGTGAATGGCGTACTGCAAGTGTGGAGAGCTTTTCTACTGTCAGGGCTTTGCATTTGAGTGGTGGACAGGGGCAGAGCCAAATGTGGATAGAGCCAGAGACAAAAGTGGACAGGAGAGGGCAGAAACACCTTAAGGAGGACAATCAGGTTGCATACACATAATACATTTAAAGCAACCCCCCACCCCTGCCTAATAATCCTGGGAACTGTACTTTACCCTTCACAGAGCTACAATTCCCAGCACCCTTAACAAACTACATTTCCCAGGATTCAGGGTGAGCGGGTGAGCTTTAAATTTATGGTGTATATGCAGCCTTGCTTCCTGTAAAGGGTTGGTCAACCCCAGGAGTAGGCAACCTAAGGCCTGGGGGCCGGATGCGGCCCAATCGCCTTCACAATCTGGCCTGCGGACGGTCCGGGAATCAGCATGTTTTTACATGAGTAGAATGTGTCCTTTTATTAAAAATGCATCCCTGGGTTATTTGTGGGGCCCGCCTGGTGTTTTTACATGAGTAGAATGTGTGCTTTTATTTAAAATGCATATCTGGGTTATTTGTGGGGCATAGGAATTCGTTCATTATTTTTTTTCAAAATATAGTCCGCCCCCCCCCCATAAGGTCTGGGGGAGAGTGGACCAGCCCACGGCTAAAAAAGGTTGCTGACCCCTGGTCAACCCCATCTTTACTGAGCTAAAGTCTGATAGTATCAAAACAACAAACAAATGCCTACTGCTTTACTGCTGGAGTTTCTCTTGGAATCCTTTCTGTTGAATTAGTGACTTTCAAGGCTCTTGCAGAATGTCCAGGAAGACTGAAGTGTTCCACAACAAATTTCCTTCATGTTTATTCAAGTCCACTCTGCCTAACAAGCTTGGTGGGTGAAAGAGGCCTCTAAGCCATTGCTGACCCAGAGATTGCTCCTCCTCTCCTCCCTCCAGTATGTAGCAAATGAACAGAAAGGAGCTGGGTGGCACTCACAAATCCCCTGAAATCCGAACACAATCTTATTAAGAACCACTTAAGAGGTATCACAGTGAGCTGTGATTCAAGCAATCGCAGGCTCATCACCTTGACAGAGCCTGCCTTCCACACAGCCCTAATGTTGCCAGCATGGTCCAAATAGCAGCTCATTCCCAAGGCCAATGCATGCCATCAGCATTGTCTCCAGCCCCATGCAGTTGATTACAACAATCATAAAGCTCTGGGGAGAGGGGCATGACTCAGTGATGTGTCGTCCCCCCGCCCCCCAGCAGTTTTCATAGAAAAATAATTTAAGAGAGGGGAAGTTAACAGGTTGATCACCCATTTCTGGTTGTGTTAAGGGTGTGTGCTACACACTACTGGAGGAAGTTCCAGTTTTTTCGGTGCAAAGGCTGCAGCTGCCCAAAGGCCTGTGTGGGAACAAACGTCAGTACTTCAGCTGCTAGGCACAGAGCTATGAATTCCTGTGCGAGCATAAGTGTCACAACATTTACGCAGCTTCACTCAGGCGCTGCTCAGGCATTGCTCAGTGGTGGCAGTTAGGAAATGCAGCATGCCCATTTATCTGTGCCACAACTGGCCCCTTCCTCCTTGCTTAGCAACATAGGAGCATAGGTAGCTTACTTAGTCAGGTCAATGGTAAAAGTAAAGGGACCCCTGACCATTAGGTCCAGTCGTGGACGATTCTGGGGTTGCGGCGCTCATCTCGTGTTATTGGCCGAGGGAGCCGGCGT
The DNA here is from genome assembly GCF_963506605.1 of Zootoca vivipara. Lineage (NCBI taxonomy): Eukaryota > Metazoa > Chordata > Lepidosauria > Squamata > Lacertidae > Zootoca > Zootoca vivipara. The sequence continues at coordinate 84,335,820 of NC_083276.1, read as the reverse complement.
ACAGCTTCCGGGTCATGTGGCCAGCATGACAAAGCCGCTTCTGGCGAAACCAGAGCAGTGCATGGAAACGCCGTTTACCTTCCCGCCGGAGTGGTACCTATTTATCTACTTGCACTGTGTGTTTTCAAACTGCTAGGTTGGCAGGAGCAGGGACCAAGCAACTGGAGCTCACCCCGTCGCGGGGATTCAAACCTCCAACCTTTTGATCGGCGAGCCTTTGGCTCACCTGGCGAGCATCAAGTTGGGGGTGGTTGCTCATACATTGGCATAGAACAGCCTTCTCTAACTTGATGATCCTCAGCTGTTTTGGACCTCAGCTGTTTCCCATCAGCACTAAGCAACTCCATGATACCAACTCAGACTCAGCTAGGAGTCTGGGTGGTGTGAAGAAATCTTGCCAATGAGCTGGCTGGTTTCAAAACACACAGGCACCATTCCCCTTATTCCATACATTATGAAGCCCCAAAATGGTGAGGAGTGGGAGGGACTTGCTTGAGAGCAGTTTGTGGCCCCATCCTGTTCTTCAGAGTGCAGGCATTTGGCACTGACATGCTCCCAACAAGCCATGGTGCCTTCTCCAGAGCATGTCCAGGCTCTGACAGGTAAATACCAGGCTATTTTTAGCCGCTCCCCTGCTGCGTGCTGCAGCTGTTCCTTTCATTCAGATGAACAGATTTACCTCAATTTCACGTCCCACTGAGGCACAAGCCTAATCTCCCTGAAATTAACCTTTCCTGCTTCCCAGAATACCTGTCCCCTGGGCCAGGCCACTTGGGATCAAGGACTAATCTCCCAGTAATGAGCCAGAACCAAAGCTGACTGTCCCCATATTCGCTGGGGCATCCCTGACCGCTCTGCCAGGGGAGTCACTTCCTCGACCATTGCTGATCCCTGGGAGAAAGAGTCACTTTCTCTAGGAGGGTACAGAGTCTCCCCAGATCACGGGTGGCTGGGGGTTTGGAGGATAACAGCAGTGGGTGGGTGTATGTGTGGATGGACGAGAGGGGAAAGTGTTGGGTAGTTGCTGTGAGATTGGATCAAGTCTCAGTTCCATCCACCTTAACCCCCTGCTTCGTGCAATGCTGCAACAATGTGAACTGAACCTGAAAACTGGAGGAACCCAAAGGCTTTTTTGTTAATTTCTGTCTGCGAAAATGTAGTCTCCTGTCAGAAGCAGAGTGGTTTTGAACCTTCTCAAGATTTTGCTCACCATGCCTAGGCATGGCCTCCACCGACCCACAGTGAACACAGAAACTGCTCCTCTGATAGCAGGGTGCAATGGTAATGACACCTCCAGGATGTGGCTGTATATCCTTGTAACTATTTTAGGATGTTCATGAGCAATGCATTGTAATACATTCTGTAATTCAGTCTTGGAGACAGTATTATTCCACCCACTCTGCCACTGTAAGAATAGGTGGGTGACAAGTTTTGGATGACTACTTTGTGACATTTTTAGTTGGTCCTAATAAATGTACCGGTAATTTTTGGATACACCCCTTATTGGGTCAAGCTATTTCTTTTGTTATGTCCAACTTTTTTCATTCCTTAGGCATATAGCTTAAGGCTTAAGCATATAGGTTTATCATTTCGTAGCATGTGGCTAATGTCACTGGAGGGGACTGTGTTGATTTGGAGATACTGTATATACTGTGTATATACTCCTTTTTTGTTTTGACCCCAGTGAAGCCAAGTTCTTTTATTTGACCCCAATGAGGGGTCAAATATTTTTATTTGACCCCAATGAAGCCAAGTTATTTTATTTTAAATGAAATCAAAAGGTTAGCAATGGGCACCCATGCTCATTTGGTCATTGGAGGACTCTAAGTGGAATTCAGATCACCAATCCATCATAGCATCAGTGATTTATTGGGACTGCACACAGAATATGACGCACTCAAGTGGTGAGAAAGGTAGGGCAAGGCCTGCATGCAGCATAAAGCACAGCTTCCATGTGAGATGTATCTATTCTCCAGAACACACCCCTTGCATCAGTCTTAGATTGGAGAGAGGCACCTCTTTCATTGTTTCCACAAAGGTGATTTCTGGGGCCTCCAAACCTCAAGTGAAGAAACGGGTGCTGTCCTTAGTGCTGGGCTTGCCTTGTTCTTCTGGCGCTGTCCAAGGTACTGAATCTCATTTCCTTTGGTGGTGGTGCCGTAGCTAATCTATTTGTTAGCTACCGGTATATGCATTGGATATAGGTCTATGCCTGACTTTAATGCCCCAAAAAAGCTAATGGTGAATAATAATAATAATAATAATAATAATAATAATAATAATAATAATAATAATAATAAAGTATGGACAGTATTAAATACCAACATTCCATTAAAACAACCAATAAACACATCTCAGTGACCTGCAGCATACTGTAATTAAACACATCTGGCCTGCATGAAAGCTTGCTGAAATAGGGATTTTCCAAAGCTAAAGAACACCAGAGCCCAAGGGCCTGCCCTGGAGGGAACCTCACATTTCCAGTGCTGCTACAGATATAACCTTGTTCTGTACAGCCTCTGTGGAGCAAGGCTTTGCCCACAAATCTTGGTAATTTATTTATTCCATAAAAATTATACACCGCCCAATTGTAAAAAGCCTCAAAGTAGTTTACAAAAAGATAAGACAATAAAATCAAGAAAAAATTACAAGCCGCTTTAAAACATACAAAATACTAGAACATCTGGGTAGGCTTGATGAAACAAAAATGTTTTTAGCAGGTGCTGAAAAGAGTGAAATGGCAGCACCTGCTTGAACAATAGGCAGGGAGTTCCAAAGTGTAAGTGCTGCCCCGCTAAATGACCGAGTTCTTACAAATGTGGAATGTGTGGCACCTGCAGTAGTGCTAGTTGTTAAGGGCATTATATATTAATACGGTAGTAACACCTTGAACTTGACCTGGTAGCAAATTGGCAACCTGGGCAGATCTCTGAGCACAGGTGTTATATGCTGACAGGGCCTCAGTCCTGTTAGTAATCACATTGCAGCATTTTGTACTAACTGCAGTTTCCAGATCAAGCAAGAGGGAAACCCCACATAGAGTGCATTGCAGTAATCCAGTCTCAAAGTAACCAGTACATGAATTACTATAGCAAATACTATAGTATCTGAAGAAGTGTGCATGCACACGAAAGCTCATACCTATGACAAACTTAGTTGGTCTCTAAGGTGCTACTGGAAGGAATTTTTTATTTTGACTACATCGGACCAACACGGCTACCTACCTGTAACTGAAATCAGTCACAGTTGGGCAAAGGAACTTCTAACCACAGACTACTACCTGAGTCTCCAATGACAGAGCAGGATCCAGAAGTACCTCCAAACTGTGAACCTGCTCTTTTGGTGGGAGTGCAACCCGGTCCAGGGTAGGCAATGGACCAATTTCTCAGACTTGGGAGCTACTCACTCACCCACAGTGCCTCTGTCTTGCCAAGATTCAAGCTCAGCTTGTTTTTCCTCATGCATTTCACACTGCACCCAAGCAACGGCCCAAGGACTGCATGGCCTCTTCAGATTCAGATGTTATGGAGAAATAGAGCTGGGTGTCATCAGCATACTGATGGCACATTGCCCCCAAACTCCTAATGACTGCTTCCAGCAGCTTCATGTAGATATTAACTAGCAGTGGAGATACGATAGTCCCCTGTGACACCACATAACGTAGCCACTAGGGGACCAAAAGGCACTCTCCCAATACTATTCTCTGGACTTGGTCCTGAAAGCAGGATTGCAACCACTGTAACACAGTGTCCCCAATTCCCATACCCCAGAGCTAGTCTAGGGGGATATCATAGTCAATGGTATCAAATGCCAATGAGAGATCAAGAAGGAGGATCAGGTTGCATATAAGGAATTGCTTCTTGACTGACACTGAGCATGGAGGTGTTTAAAGAGTAAGACTAGCATCTTAACTCTTACCTGGAAACTGCTAGCCAGTGCAATCTCATCGGCACTGAAGTAACATATTCCCCCTGGCCTCCCAGGCAGTAGTTTTTTGTACCAGCTGCAATTTCCAAACTATTTTAGAAGAGAATCCCACAGAGAGGGCATTTCAGTAATCAATCTGAGAAGTTCTGAAGGCATGGGTGACTTGGGCCATATACCCATCCTTGTGGAGAGGGGAAAGGTTGTGGTTGGCATCTCAGCTTAAACAGGTAAAATAGATTTGGCCCCTTTGCTTTTTAGCATAGTCCAGGATGCTGGGCCATCTCTTGGGTGCTGTATGAAGTGCTGGAGCTTGACTTTTGAATGCTGCCAAGCTTCCCTACCTACTGTGCCAGCTGTGGCTCTCTACCTTGCTGGAAGATGATGAGGTAGTGATGTATTTTTACACCGGTGTCATCACAGGGTAGGATAGATCAGGCTTCTGTATCACAGAAGAGCAGCAATAATTCATTACTAGCACCTGCTCCTCAAGTCTTCAGAACTGTTTCACTCATTGAAACTTCCTCTCTCTGTATGTAATATTGGACTATGTGTGTGGGTACAATATATGTCCCCTGCCAGTTTATGTAGTGGCTAAGAACCTAATGTTATGGATCAGAATCCTCTGGTTGAAATCTTGTATCTGCCATAAGTCCACCACATAATTACTTGCTGAAAAGTGCTGCTGTCCCAGTTTGCATTCTCCACATATAATAGGAAAATGCATCTAGGTTATCTAGATCCACTCCAGTCTGGTTTCAGGCTCAGTTTTGGCACTGAAACAGCTTTGGCCATTCTGATTGATGAACTCTGGTTTCATGGTTTTGGAACTGTGAGGTTCCACATGGGTCCATTCTCTCTTATGCCATTTAGCTTGAATGTTAAAAACAGCTGAGAACTGTTGTCCAGAAATCTGGAGCATTTTGGCATCAATATGCTGATGATATATTCCTTCTTAATCAAGAGAGGCTGTGGACCAGATTCTGGAGGCAGTGATGAACTGGATGGGGACTAATACAGTGAGGCTGCATCCTGATATGATTGAAGTGCTGTGGGTGGGTGGTTCCTGTGTTCGGGAATTAGTTGTGCGATCTGTCCTGGCAGGGGTTGCACTCCCTTTGAAAGAACAGATTCATAGCTTGGGAGTACTCCTGGATTCCAGCTTGTCACTAGAATCCCACCTGATTCCTGTGGCTAGGAGCTCTTATGCCCAACTTAGGCTATAGCCATTAGTGGGTCAGCATAGCCTGGCCTCACTTCTCCATGCTCTGTTGAGCTCCCACCTGGGCTACTGTGATCTGGGCCTGCCCTTGAAAACAATCGGGAGGCTGAAACTGGCACAGAATTCAACTGCTGGTCTGATAAGTGGGGCAGTGTGGTTGGGGCCCATCTTGAAAGTGCTGCACTGGCTGCTTGTGAACTACTGGGCTAAATTCAAGGCATTAATAGTCGCAAACGACTCTGGGGTTGCTGCCCTCATCTCACTTTACAGGCCAAGGGAGCCAGCATTTCTGCACTCCACAGACAGTTTTTCCGGGGCATGTGGCCAGCATGACTAAGCCTCTTCTGGTGCAACAGAACACTGACACCAGAACAGCGCATGGAAATGCCGTTTACCTTCCCGCTGCAGTGGTACCTATTAATCTACTTGCACTTTTTGGCATGCTTTTGAACTGCTAGGTTGGCAAGAGCTGGGACCGAGCAACGGGAGCTCACCCCGTCGCAGGGATTCGAACAGCCGACCTTTTGATCAGTAAGCCCAAGGCTCAGTGGTTTACACCACAGCGCCATCTGCGTCCCTAGTGCTAGCATAAAGGTAAAGGGACCCCTGACCATTAGGTCCAGTCGTAACCGACTCTGGAGTTGCGGTGCTCATCTCGTGTTATTGGCTGAGGGAGCCAGCGTACAGCTTCCAGGTCATGTGGCCAGCATGACAAAGCCGCTTCTGGTGAACCAGAGCAGCACATGGAAACGCCATTTACCTGCCTGCTGTAGCAGTACCAATTTATCTACTTGTACTTTGACGTGCTTTCGAACTGCTAGGTTGGCAGGAGCTGGGACCAAGGAATGGGAGCTCATCCCGTCGCGGGGATTCGAACCGCCAACCTTCTGATCGGCAAGCCCTAGGCTCTGTTCTAGCATATAAAGCCGTAAATGGCTTGGAACTCAAGCACCTAAAAGAGCACCTTCCCCAATATCAACCATATAAAGCCATAAATGGCTTGGAACTCAAGCACCTAAAAGAGCACCTTCCCCAATATCAACCATCTCAGACTCTATGATTGTGAGGCAAGTGAGGCCTCATCGGTGGTGTCCCCACTGGGGGCTGCCTTTTCAGTGGTGGCTCCCCATTTATGCAATACTCTCCCTGGTGAAGTGCATCTGTTTCTCTCATTGTTGACTTTCAGGATAAATTTTAAAACATTCCTTGTTTACTCAACACTGAAAGACACTGTGGGGTGTTTTTGGTTTTTGTTTTTTGTTTTGCAACCTTGAGATCACTGGTTGAGTTACTGTTGTTGAACTGTTTAAAATGTTTTAAAACTGTTTTTAGATTAATATTTTTTAAAAAAGTTTCATCACGGCTGTGTCTTCCATCCTTGGCTCCTTTGGGTTTAAGGGCATGGTATAATGTATGAATGAATACAATAAATAAAACTAACCCACTTTGCAAAGCTCTTCTAAGGGTCATCCAGATAATGCAGACGTAGCATTTTGAACACTAATAAATATGGTGTAGTGGTTAGAGTGTTGAAACTAGAGCATGGGAGACCAGAGTTCAAATCCCCATTTAGACATGAAGCTAACTGGGTTAAATTGGGCCAGTCACTGTCTCTCAACCTAGCCTACCTCACAGGATTGTTGTGAGGAGAAAATGGAGAGAGGGAGAACTATGTATGCTACCTTGAGCTCCTTGGAGGAAAGGTGGGCTATCAGTGTAATAATAGTAATAACAATAGTAATAATAGATTGCTATCACTATTATTTATCATGTTCACCATGCAAGTTCTACCATCTACAGATATCATTGCCATGCATTCAGCAGGGAAAGCTGCTCAGAGCCTCCCAAGAACCATAGCTCTACAAGATGTTCTCCTCTGTGTTGCTTCTCTTCCCCTCCCCCCAGGCAACACCCCTCAGCTCCCCACCAGCTGGCAGCTCAGTAGAATTACCCCCATCCTTCATGCCACCCCAGGAACACAGCTGGCTGCAGAGTATTCTGGCACCCATCCACTCCTGCACCATTAATGTTCTCTTTCCTGAGTTTTCCCAGAAGCTTTCTTTCTTTCCCCCCACCCCACCCCCCTGTCATTGGCAGGCTCCTGGCAACCAGAGCTGCGTGTGGGGAGGGGAAGAGGAACAGGGCTTTCCCCCTTCAGCTTTAGCCACAGCAGGAAGAAGTTGCTGTGCAGAGCTCCTGCTGGACACTGTTCCCAAATATAGCTGTCCTGACAGACGCTAAAGGTTAGAGCACAAAGGCCCACTTTGATCCGCTGTCAGCTGAGGCTCTTGTGGGGCTCTGTGGGTCACCTTCCTGTCACTCACATTCTGCACAAAGAGGCAGGTGAGACAGAGTTTAGATAGTTTGGGTTCTTCCCTCACGGGGGAAAAAGACGAGTAAGGGGTGCATGATAGAGATGTACAAAATTATGCGTGGTGTGGGGAAAGTGGATAGGGAGATGTTTTTCTCCCTCTCTCATAACGCTGGAACTTGGGCCATCTTGATGTTGGGAGAGTCTGGACAAATGCAAGGACTTCTTCACACAGCACAAAGTTAAGCTGTAGAATTTGCTCCCACAGTCTCACCTGGGCAATTCTGACTTAACAAAGGAAACAATTGTCCTGTCCCCCTTCCTCCAGCAGAGCAAGACACATCAGCAGCAAGGGCACCAGTACTTTTACCGTAGATAGAGGCCAAGACACCAACCCCAGTGTTGTCCTGCGGCCAGACTCTTTGCCGGGCCCTGTGCCTGGAGTGGAGCTGGCTCCTTCTTCTGACATGTTAACCAACGACAAGGGGCCACTGTCCCATTTGCTGTGACTGCTGCCAACAAGTGAGTGGACAGTCCCAGAGGCTGCCTCGTACAGGGCTGGAAATATAAAAGGCCGTGGCTAAGAGACGTATATGTCTGGCATTCTCTCCTAATCGCATTTACTTGGGAATTAGCTCCATTTCCTGAGGGCTGCAGTGGGGGCACTGTAGGGGGAGGCCATTGCTTGTGGCTTGTACGCTGACAAGGGGGTTGGCATGGCAGGCAGAGAATGCACTGAGCGATCACATTTATAATTGCAGGGATTGCTGCGAGGGGAGTGTGGCCTGTCATTACAGCAGCACTGCCAGACCATCAATAACCCACTCCCCGGGCTCATAGCACAGCCAACTTATTATTTACGCTAACATGTTCCATGCCAGCGACTGCTTGACTACCAGCACCGCTGCCCAAAAATGGTGTTATCACAAACAGCTGGCTAGGAACGTACTCTTCTCCATTCGGCACTGACTATGCCTCCGGGGGTTGCTGTCCTTTTAGGCGAGGGATGCTACTGTTTCCCATGGTGCAAGTGCCTTTCCCTTCTCTTTCTTCTGCTCTTTTTTTAGCACTTTTCAAACTGTGCTCCATGCAAGTTTATCAGGATGTCTTCCAAGAACAAAATAGTAAGGGCAGACAAGTGGCCCCACAGAACAGGTGGCCCACCAGCACCCTCTTCCCCCTGCCATGTGCAGCTGCAAGGACGTGTTGGGTGTTTTCTAGGACACACTTTCAGTCAGTTGAGGTGACAGCGAGTCCCAGTAAGTTTGGCCAGGCCCAGTACTCTGGGCAAATTAAGTGTATGTACCAGACTAGAACATCTCCCAGGATCCTTTGCAGTATACAGTGCTTCTCAATGATACTTCAGCAGGCAGGCCCTGTGCAAAGGGTTCTTTCTGTGTTGAAAGTCTGAAAGCAACTGTCTCACCCGGAGGGCCCTTTCTAGCAGTGTGGAATTCCTAGCTCTGCCTACAATAGAACCCTCACAAGCTCCAGCCTCCAGGATGTTGCCTCCTGTACTGGCTAACATGGAAATGGATGGAGCCATAAGGTTTTGTCTGCTGTGCTGCCGTCACTCAGGCACAGCTCTCAGGCCCAAACTACAGAGCCTAGACAGAGCATACTCACATCTCGATTAGGGACAACAGATAACTCAACAACCCAAGACAATGGAAGCTCTTTGGTCTGTGGATGACCTACAAAGTGCCTGGCCTTCATCCATTCAATGAACCCACTCTTATTATACAGGGTTGAACCTTTCCCTTGATACCTACAGAGCAACCCCCAATTCTTCCCCTCATCACACACCACTGATCATGTTCCAAGGTGACCTTCACTGTGACTTCCCCATCTCTCCGGTGAACATGTTTTTTTCCCTTCCCCTGTTCTATTAATAGTTTTTACCCCCTTAAATTATTGATCTGTATTTACAGCCAGAGCAAGCACCAGGCGAATGGTGCTTTGTCTGGGAATAAATCTATTTTGACACAGGAAATACTTGAGGCTGAAGTGGTGGGGGCGGAAGGGTGCATTTCAGGGACAAGGAGCATCATCAGCCAAGCTGGGAGAGGAGGGGAAAGCCCTGGGCTGGGAGCAGGGAAGTTGTGTGTTTGGGCTGAGCAGCATCAGGAGACCTGAGAAGGAACTTACAGTGCAATAGCCCTGAGTATTTGGGAGGGGTGTGAGTCTATAAGAACCCTCATTTTTTTCCTCCTGATCCAGAACGTGCCCTGAGCACAAGCATACACCCCCCCACCCTCACTTTCCTAGCTCCTATGTTTAAATCTCCTATCAGGAGCTAGTAGTTATTGGAACCTCCAGTGATTCCATTTCAGGGCCTATGGAGAAACTGACCATCAGTGCAAGGCACCAGAAGGAAGCAGGTTGGTCCTGGGCAGGCATGAGTCAAGTCCCAGTATTGGCAGTCAAAGGGCCCAGAAAGGCAGGTAACATAGTCCAAGAAGGGCAAGAGGCCAGGTTCCAAAGGCAGCAGTGGAAGGTCTGGAGGCTGGCAGCACAAAATATGACAAGAGTCATATTTCAGAGGCAAGTGCCATAGGTCTAAATGGCCAGAGGCAGCTGATTTAGTCAGCGCAGAGACTAGGATCCAAAACAGCATAAGGGAAGGGAGCAGAAACTTAGCCAGGTAAGCATTTATCTTGTGAAACAAGATATTCAGACTGAGGAGCAACTTCTGAGAATCGGCCTTTGTGCGGCCTGGTGGGCAGGGATTGGCCCTTGGTGTCAGCGGACAGAACACTTTTAGGTGATGGAATCAGGACTGGTGCCTATGTGGCACCCTTAGAGCACAGTGCTTACTCTGCAAGGCACAGGGCACTTGTGGTGTGGGAACCTGACTGCAGGAGCACTATTTTGAGACCTCTTCTTTTGCTTCTCCACCAGCCAAGGCTCATGCTTCTTGCTCCAACTCCCTTGATCCTTGTATACCAAGGGTCTCTTCAAGAACGGCACCATCTCTCCACTACTCTCTTTCCCACTTAGCACTCAAGACAAATGTCTCTCTTTACCTTTTGATTGATTAGTCATTGCAGACCTCATGGTTGGCACAGCAGTGTAAGGAGAAGCTTGTGTTTGATGTTGGGAACATTTAAGAGAACTGAGGGTAGTCTGTATGGGTGCAGCTCTAAGTCTGGACCCATGGGCTGGGTCTACATGCGTACATCTCGCCTAGATCTGAAGGCTACCTCTCCTTAGCCTCCTTTCCCAGGACATACAGAACTTCCCACTGCTTCCCACCAGATCATGTTTCTGTATTTCACTCTCTTTCCTTCGTCTTTTCCTTTACTCACTGCCAACTCCCAGCCTTACTGTCAGCAACATTGAGCCCCATTATTCCAGAGCAAATGTTCCATCCTTCCATAAAGTCAACAGGTTTGCCCTGAATGTATAGCTGGCTCATTAGTTTGAGAAGAAACAGGGGAGTTTGGATGGGGTGTGTGTGTTGTATTAGCACTAAGGGCTGTTGGAAGAGCTAAGGGAGCAGTGTTGAAATAGCCAAGGAAGGATTCTAGGACTTCTGCTTTGGCACCCCACCCTGTATTTGCAACCAATGATTTTGTGCAGCTCCAAACTCCACTTTTCTTCCCTGCTGAGATCTGTCGTCCCACAACCCCCCGCCCAACACACACACACTTGAACAGCCCCAGCTTCGTCAGCCGGCCCCAGGGAAGCTGCTATCTCAGCAGCTCAGACACAGCCTGGTCTCCACATCCAGCTGCCTCCGGGAACATCTGTGTCGGGTTCACGTTGGTGAATTATTTAAAGCTTTCTCTGGTGCGGCGTAAAGATAATAAAGCCGGAAATGAAAGAATCGATAGCAAGAACTGAGGCAGAGCTGGGGACTGCTTCCCTAGTGGCTCCAGGGGGAGGTGGATTTTTTGGCAGGAGGGGAGTGACTGGACTGGCACAGCCTTCTGTTTGGAGAAAACAGGAAACTCCCTCCTGCACCACACAGTGACCTCTCTCATACGCTGAGATCTATCGAAGAGAGAGCTTCTCCTTCTACTACTCTTCATCTAAACTGCCACTAGGACAGGGGAGGACAGACACGGCTTTATAAAGAGCAGTGGGGGCAGTCTGAAAGAGGTGTCACTGCCATCAGAGAAAATATACCTTTCTTCTGTCGTGGGGTGAACTCTGGGGAGAGAGGGGGGACAGTTCTGCAGTGTTTCAGTATGAAAAGCAGGACTCTTATTGGCTAGTACCTTTGTCAGCACCAACTTATCTTAGCAAATCTTATCTTGGATCCAGAGAAGGATCTCTGTATATATAAAATCTAGGGATGAATACGTAAAAAATGTTTTTAAGTGGCAGGGAAGACTGATAACTGAACCAGGATTTCTCTTTCTGGTGTGCAGATGTGCAAGGCAAGCTGTGGTGCTGGAATTATACCACAGCTAGGATTCACCTTGACTCTCAGGATCACATCACATTATGTCCATCTTCACCCATCTTCAAGAGAAGCCAGCTTTATGTATCCTCATATCTTCCTGCCAGAAAGCCTTGGGTGGCAATGCTCATCCATTCCTACCATTGGAGGATTAAGGCTATCGGTGGCTATTAGCCATGATGAATATGCTCTACCTCTGAATACCACTTTCTGGCAATTGCAAGAATTGCAATAGCATAGGGTTATTGCACCCAGATCCTGTTTGCAGACTTCCCGTGGACATCTGATTTGCTTCTGTAAGAATTGGATGCTGGACAGTGGGCCTTTGACCTGATCCACCAGGGCCCTTGTGTTCTTATTACTACCTCACAGGCTGTGTCTAGTGCTTTTTCCAGAGCATAACCTTATTGATCTGGGCCAATGTCATGACCCAATCAACAACCTGCAGTGCCACAGAAGGAGGTTATGAAGGCTCTCACAGCACTAATCAGTGCTTTTGATTCCCAGCAGACTGCTTTCCTCTGAGCCATCTAGACTTCCGTTTGCACAGCTCCAGGGCATCTTTGCAGCCAACACTTGCAGTGCCTTTGAGCTTCCGGTGCACTATTTGTGTGCATGTGTGTCAAAGCTGGTTACAAGCAGCAGTTTTTGACAAGACAACGTATTTTTGCCAGTGTGAGTTTTATATTTGTGCTACATTGGCAGGGAATGAGAAAAGCGCTTTGGTGTTGTACTTGGGAACAACCACAGAAAGAGGAACTCTGGTTCAAAAGTACACAGGAACATAGGAAGCTGCCTTATAGCAAGTCAGACCAATGATCCATACAGCTCAGCACTGTTTCCGGATAGTGACTGGCAGCAGTTTCAGCCCTTCCTGGAAATACCGGGGATTGAACCTGAGACCTTTGGTATGCAAAGCAGATACTCTAGAGCTACAGCCCTCCCCTGTAAAGTAAAACCAAGGGATGGATAGGAAGGTTCTGCAGCCTTTTCTTCTTGGGATGTATTATTCTCCCACTTGAATAGCAAGGGCCTAGGGTTTGGAACAGAGCCCAGAATCAGGGCCCCGAATGTGCCCCTCTAGGTTCTCCTCCTCCTAACCAGATGCCAGAAAAGGAGATTGGAAAGGCCCTTTCTCACCGCACCATGGGAGTGGAGAGCCTGACAGGAGATGTAGTGCTCTTTCATATACACATCAAGGTAAACTGTGGATGATGAAGTAGCTCCAATTCTCATGGGTTCACAGGGCAGTGGTTCCTGGGTTTCTAATGACTTTGTGTCTGGAGTTAGTGTGCAGGCAAGGTGTCCAAAAGGAAGAAAACAAATAGTATACCAGAATCAGAAAATAGTGTCAGCTACCCAGTTGAGAAGGCATCAGGTCACATGCTCCCTTTCTGGGGATGTGAGGGGGTAGTGGAGACAGATGTCAGAGCCACAAACCCACCTTTACAATAACCACCTACAGTACACTTTTCATAACAAAGAATTCCAAGCAGAAGCAACCTTCCCGTGTCAGACGCAGCACGTAGCCGACACTCCAGATGTCACTGTTGACACTCCAGATGCCACAATGGTAACTAGGCAGGTAAATCCAAATCACCATCTCTCTGAAGTCACTCAAATGAGGTCATACAGGAAAAGCATTATGTATCTGAACAGCTTGTCACCCAGGACTGAACTTTTCTCCTAATGTTGCTATTCTGCCTTAATGATAGGCACTGGGACTACATAGTTCTGCCCTGGAAAAGAGACAATGGACCCAGGCTTTTCATCTTGGATAACCACCAAATCTTCCGCCACCACCTTTCCATAATACATTTTGTACTCTGATAGCTCAAGGTCCACTTTCAGGCTTAGTATAATTGGTTTGTTTTGGGGGGAGGTGGGGGTCTGGTGACCACTTTGGTTTCCCACTGACTCAGAACTTCCTTACTGCATTTGTTCCTCCCCCCCCCTCAAAAAAAAAAATCTGAATTCCCTTCCCTGGAAGAAATTCCCTGTTGAGTTGCTTTACCCCCTAAACTGCTTCCCAAGGAGTCCTGGAAACTGTAGTTTGTTAAGGGTGCTGAGAGTTGTTAAGAGACTCCTCACAGAGCTACAGTATACAAAGTGGTATAAGAGTGCTTGAAATGGATGGGGTGGAATTCAATGACACACACTTCATTCCATCTGCCCCAATGGGGACCATTCACCATTGGCAGCTTGCCTGCCAAAAAACAGGAACTGCACACAGTGAGCTGCTGGGTGACCTGTGTTCCGTGCTGCAGCCTGCCTTCTGCCTGCTCCTGGGTTTTCTCCCTCCTTCCTATGAATGGGGTATGGCAGGCAGTGAACAGGTGGGGTGAGGGGCTGGAGGGAGAGGAGGCTCCACCTCTTGCTGTTGGTCGCAGTTCCATCTGGCAGGAGATGTTAAATCCTCATAAATATTATAATTTAATTATCGCTATGAAGGCAGCCTGGGATCCAACAACTGGGAGGAGGGGAGGCTGCAGGACTTCACTACTCCCAAAAACGATAGGGGGGGGGAAGAAGGCAGAGCATAAGCGGGGCGCTTCAGAATTTTGTGCTATCAAAAATTGTGTGTGACACCCTTCAGTTCTTTCCTCTGTTCCTCCCCGTCCCATCCAATAAACCTCCTCCTTCAAAGTCCAGGTCGCTAGAGCACTGAATATCAAAAAGGCGTTGCTGGTTTGCGTGTCCAGGCTCCCTAGTTCTGCTGCTCTTTAATATGCCAATGATCAACACTTCTATTGAACACCTGGGAGTTGTGGTAAAACTAAAAAATCTAAGTATATCGATGAAATGTTTTGGATTCAAAGTAGAAACAAGTGAGGTAAAAGGAGACAGAGATGGTTACACAGATAACTGCAATGTAACAATGCCGTCTTTGGCTGACACTTCTGCTTTCCTATGGAGCTTCCAGATGACCTGGTTATTGAGCATTAGTCTTGATTTGTTTGCAGGGAGATTCAGTGATGTTGACTATTTAATGAGCATTCATTTTGATTTGTTTGCAGGGAGGCTAGATGGCATTGTGTCAAAACAAGTATTATCCTGCACTTTGCAGCACATTTCCCCCATCACCTTCCTTATCATGAAAACATGTCCTTTTGTGCACTTTTGTCGAGACACGAGCACATTTAAAACTATCTTGAAGGTTCCTATCCACACAAGTGGGTGATGCTTGATGGGATGCATTCCTGTTGTGTATTGTTGCCCCTTCCCTTCAGTTACTACTTCCCAGCCTTCCAGAAGGTCAAGAAACCTGAGGTTCATTGTGGGCATGCAAATAGGTATACTTGTTTACCTCTGCACACAGACTTTTTTTTTTGAAATGTTTTGTCCCTAGATTAGTGCAATACTGAGCTTTTACCAAAGTTACACACGTTTCACAGTAGACAAATCTGCTGGATCAACACAAAACCTATTTTTGCATCATGCCTGGCACTGCTAAGTGGAGAGCCAGCGCCTCATTGAGGACCAGCGTAAAGAACTGCTGGACAGTTGGAGGCATGAGCATCTCCAATCTTCAGATTTCCCCCACCAGCACAGAAAGCCACAGTTCAGCTTGGAGAAGAACATAAACAGTATGTTTCACACCTAAGCACACATGGCAAGGCAGGACCGGGAGAGAGATTTGGGGGAGAGGAATTTGGAGGTGTGTTTTTCCTTTTCTTTCCCCTTTTCCTTAACCTCCTTATGTACCTGCAAGGGCCAATTTTAGTTTTGGATTTAATACAGCTGTTTAGTGCAAGAGCAATTATTCCACACAAAACAGTTGTTTTAAAAATTAAAAAAAAAGATTGCTGTAAACATGCCTTAAGCAACAACTGGTGGAAATAGGCAAGCTGCATCCTTTCCTGGATGGGTTGAGCTCAGACGACAAGTAAATGGAGTAGGGGATACATGGCACCCAGCAATACATTGACATGCCAAACAAAAAACAAAACCCCCACAACCCTGTCCAGACAATGTGCTTCAGTGTGTCCATACTTGGATAGCACACAGTTGTATGTTGGAGTTATGTTGTTGCATTATCCAGGGATTGGGAAAATCAGAATTCAGTGGGCGGAAGTGCAGGCTGCCAGTTGGGTGCGGACAACATTGTGTGGACAACACAAAAACCAGTTGCATGCAGTTGCATGTAGTCTGTCCCCATGTTTTTTTTTATTCCCTCTTCTCTCCAAAGCCATTAATAGTCTAGGAGTTCATTCCAACTCACCAGTGGCTGGATTAATGCAAAATATTTTCTATCTCTGATAAACTTCTTTGACAATACAGTTAAGAACTGTTGCATGTTGCTTTGTTATGCTATTTTATAATAAATAGTTAAAAGAGATTTCTTGTGGATTTTGGTCCTTCCTGGTCGCACTGCTAAACCCAGTCCTAGGCTGCTTTGCCCCTACCAGGCAGAACGTGTATTCTTTGTCCCGGAGGTCTGTAAGTGGACCCCCCCCCCGGGTGGTGGCAGCGATACCGGTTAAAGAAGTGTTTTAAAACCCCTGTTCGAGCCATAGAGGTATAGCCAGACCCTTCCCCGGGTAACGCAAGCAGCCCCAGCAGCCTCCGGAGGGAGAGCTGGCGGTGCTATAGGGGAAGAGGTTGAGGGTACTGACGGGCACGAAACATCACATGGCAGCAATACACGCTGCCAAACCTCATATAGTTAGGGAAGGGGGTGTCATGGATTTAGGTGCAGAGCATTATGGGAACTGCGAAGATTCATGGGACTTTGGCCCTTGAGAGGGAGAACGGCCTGGGAAAGTAAACTTCTGAACTCTAAGAGAGAGATTTCTGGCTCTTTTGATCCCGTGTAACCCTGCAGCTGTGAAATCTCCCATTCCTGTGCGATAAGAAATTAGGGAGGAAGCTCTGTCCGGTGTGTTCCAAGAACTGAAGGCGTTAATTGCCCTGTAGGTTGATTAATGGCTAAACACAAGACATCTGTGTAGCCTCTATTTGATTGACAAGACTAACGGTTGTAGGTTCCTTGATTGGATTATTCAAACCTCAACTCTAACGTAGATTGGATAATGAGCCATAAGCCCACGTGGAACGCCTCAAGGGTTGTGGGGATTTAAGTCTGTTACCGTGTTTCCCCTTTTTTAAGACACCGTCTTATAACTTTTTTTCCTCAAAAACACACACGGTGTCTTATATTCAGGGGATGTCTTTTTTTAATTAATCTTACTGTTTTTATTACAGTACCTTACAGCTGTTCTGGTCTTTGTGTATCTACAAAAGAACTTGAACTTAGCTTGGTAATATATGGGAAGCCAGAGCAGGTGGAGAGCATGCAACACTGTCCAGGACAGGGGTCAGCAAACTTTTAATGTGGGGGGCCGGTTCACTGTCCCTCAGAATCTGTGGCGGGCTAGACCGTGTGCGCGCACATACACATACGCCCATGCCTTCCTTCCCTCCCCGCGTTCAGATGGAGCAGGCTGGGCTAAGGAGGGGGCACCCCGTCGGCGCTGGGTCTCGGCTTGTGCTGAGGGGCCGCAGCCACCCTGCCAGGAAGGGTGTCCATGACCATGCTGCTAAAGTGCCACCGCCAAGCAGCACAGAGGAGTCCTCCTCCTCCTCTTACTCCTCCTCCTCCCTCCTCGCAGGCTCTCTGCTTCCGTGGTGCTGCTGGGCTCTCCGAGCGCTCTGCGCTGCAGCAGCCGCCAGTTCTGGGCTGCGGGGTGGCAGGCCTCCTCAGCCGGGCCAGGCAGAGGCCCGGCTGCTGGCTCAGGTGCTCCGCCCGGGAGGGTCGCCTCCGCTACCTCTGCTGCCAGGTCAGGTCCCCGCCGTAGCTGCAGACTTACCGCGGGGGCCGCCTGCGAAGCGCCGCACCGAGGCTCCCCGGGAGAAGGCACGCGGGGAGCGGATTCCGACCTCGGTGATGTCAGGCGCGCGCCAGTCCCCTGAGCCGAAGCGCAGCTCGGGGTACTGGCGGCAGCAGCGGGGCTTCCTTGGGGAAGGCAGGCAGGCAGGCAGGCAACAACAGTCCCGGAGCCGAAACTCAGCGGGCGCTGCTTGCCGCCTGCCTGCCTTCCCCGCCAGTCCCCCGAGCCGAAGCGCAGCTCGGGGACTGGCGGCAGCAGCGGGGCTTCCTCAGATCGGGTCGGCGCTTATCGAGGAGCCGGTCTGCAGAGTCAGCGGCCAGCAGCGCTGCACAGAGCATCGCCTCCTCAATCCAGCACGGCGTTGCTGGGCGCTGACTCTGCAGACCGGCTCCTCAATCCAGTGCTCCGCGCAGCACTGATCAGCGCCGACCCGGCAGGCCGCCGGATCAAGGAAGCGGCCTGCCGGGTCGGCGCCCAGCACCGGATCGAGGAAGCTTTGGGGGTGGGGGGAGGAAGAGGAAAAAGGTGCCGGCGGGGAGGGAAAACGCGTGAGTCCTCTCCCCTTTCTTTCCTGTTTAGCCGGCTTGCGGGCATTTTATAGGAACAAACAATGTGAAAAGAAAAAAGAGGCAACGAGCCCAGTCAGCGGTGTCTCTCCCTCCCTCCAACTCCCCCCCCACCAAATGGAACTTCCCGACACCCCCCCCCCATAACTTTTGGCCAGAGGCGTCCTCGGGCCCCGTTCCCACCTTCCCTGCTGGGCGCCTGCATGTCTTATTTTCGGGGTATGTCTTATATTTTTAAAATCTTAAAAATCCTGCCATGGCTTACTTTATGACTATGGCTTAAAAAGGGGGAAACACGGTAGAGATGAACGTCTTTGGTCCTCTTTTGTCTTGCAAAATGACCCAGCAAGGTACTGCTGTCCTGCTCATCTTCAAAGAGCCTGAGAAAGACTGAGGTCTGCGTGGCTCTTGACTGCAATTTGCCGGATGGAGAGATGCAGTCTTGGATCAACCTTATTCTAAGTTTGTACTTGTAAGTTAGCTATGCTTTCTTGTTTTATCTTTGTATTCCCTTTGTTTTGAGAACTGTTGCATGTTACTTTGTTATGCTATTTTATAATAAATAGTTAAAAGAGATTTCTTGTGGATTTTGGTCCTTCCTGGTCGCACTGCTAAACCCAGTCCTAGGCTGCTTTGCCCCTACCAGGCAGAACGTGTATTCTTTGTCCCGGAGGTCTGTAAGTGGACCCCCCCCCCCCCGGGTGGTGGCAGCGATACCGGTTAAAGAAGTGTTTTAAAACCCCTGTTCGAGCCATAGAGGTATAGCCAGACCCTTCCCCGGGTAACGCAAGCAGCCCCAGCAGCCTCCGGAGGGAGAGCTGGCGGTGCTATAGGGGAAGAGGTTGAGGGTACTGACGGGCACGAAACATGAAACATCTTCAGGCTCTTTGAAGATGAGCAGGACAGCAGTACCTTTGCAAGACAACAGCCAAAGACAAAAGACAAAAGGCATAGCAGATGGAGGGGGAGCAATTGTGTGTGTGTGTGTGTGTGTGTGTGTGTGTGTGTGTGTAAGAGAGAGAGAGAGTGTGTGCACCAGTCTTTGCCTGCTGTTTACAAATAGATCCAGCTTTCTTGCTTGGCTTTTGCAAAACCGGAGCAAGAATGGATCAGTTTGGGGAGGTGGGGCTGGCATGGGAATTTCCCCCAGAGGAAGGGATTATTAAGTTTAAGGATAAATGAAATAACATTGAACTTTCCCATGGTCCACTCAACAAGAATATCAACATTTTGGCCAGGAACAGAGTATTCTGAAAGAGAAAGACGCCACCAGGTACAAGAAAGCAGCTATTGCATTTTTTGACTCTTGAATTAAAGATAGCTTGAAGTTACGCACAAGCTTCCTTTGAAACTGGTCCATATTCTCATTATTCTATCCAGCAGTTCTTAAACATTTATGTGCAGTTCTACAACAGGGCACAAAGCGAGATGCAAATACCAGGTAGAGAACTGATAAGTGTAAGCTGATCAGGTTTGAATTATTTCCTCAATATATAAACAATATGGAATATGTAAACAAGGCATAGTGGACATAGGGCTTGCCCACACCGGAGCAACGTGTGGATTTGTGCTGGCCTGTCTCCCCATTAATGTAAATGCATCCTCATCCCAATGGTGAACTGGCCATTCCCCTTTTAAATGTGGGTTTTTTGATCCTTGGAAAGTCCACATTGGAAAAACCTGTATTTAAAGTGGGAAAGGTCTGAGACAACAATGGAATGGGCCTCCAAATTTTGGTCCAGTGTGGAGAAGCCCTAACTCGGCACTGAACCAACCACCCATTGCAGGGATCAACAAATTACCCCTTCAATAAATTACCCCTTTTAATGATGGGTGGATGATGTCTCTATAAGAACAATGTGCCCTGGAATGGGAAGCTTGGAGAGACAAGGAATCCTATTCCCTAGAAGCCCAGCCAAGTACCGTGTGTGTGTGTGTGTGTGTGTGTGTGTGTGTGTGTGTGTGCGCGTGTCTGTCTGTCTGTCCTGTGAAACACTGGAACCTGCTCTCTAATCTGAACATCGTTGCACCTTTTTTTCACCACCAGTTGCTCCAACTTCCAGTCATTCAGGATCATGCATGCATGACAGCTGCTTGCTGCTGCTTGCACAGAAAGGTACTTTCCATCAGGGTGGCACCAAGTATGCAATCACTACCTAGTGCAGGCAAATTGTGGAGTCAAGCCAGGCAAGAATGGGAGGGAACAGTTGAAATACAAGCACATTGTGCCTTGGAAGAGGCCATCACAATTGGCCTGCTTTCCCATTAATACTGTTACAGATGGTGAGGATCAGCCACATGTGTGTATGGGTGTGTGTGTGTGTGTGTGTGTGTGTGTGTGTGTGAGAGAGAGAGAGAGAGAGAGAGAGAGAATGTTCCTGTTAAGCACACATATTTATACATCTATTCTTCAACCAGGAACAGAAGGCACTTCCTCCTTCCATGGGCAGAAAACTCCCTTTAGCTGTCAACCTCTCTGTCAGTCCCAGTGGATAATTAATGTATGCCCCACAGTGCAATCAAAGTGAAGGAGGGCATAAAGTTTGTGAGTACTAAGAAGGAGGAAATCTGATTGAAGAAATAACTCAGAGGCTGGAGCTCCTAGGAGTGTTGCTTGGAGGAGGAAAAGTCCAAGGTGTCAAGAGGAAAACCAAAGACCACCAAGCCTGTGATCCCTCTACCTCCAGACTTGTACTCAGGCTTGCAGGAAAAAGGGCCTTAGCTCAAATGGAAGGGCATTCCGTGCAAGAGCTCCCAGGTTCAATCCCTGGCTGGGAAACTGCTACCTGTAACCATTAAGAGTCGCAGCCAGTCAGTGTCAGCAGTAGTACTGAGCTAGATGGCTCAATGGCCTGAGTAATAAGGCAGCTCCATGATAGCTCCATGAACATATTTGGGCATCTCAATGCTCCTTGCTCTGCTGCATACCAGGGTGAGGCCACCTAAGTTTTTTGAGGATCCTCTTTGGGACTAATGCATCCCAAATATTTGTATCAGATTGTTTGGGGCTCAAGGCGTAGCAAGGGGGAAGTGCACAAGAGGAGCATCAGGCTTGCTGCTCAGAACATCTGGGATGAGCAGTTCTTGCCCAGATGAATGACTCTACATTTATTCTGAGCCTTTTATGGAGCTTGGATTCATGCTGGTTTGGTGTTAAAGAAGGGGCCACCTGGATCCAAGGAACCCCAAGGCAATGTTACCCTGTGTGAAGGTCCTGAGTGAGTGTCTGGAGGTGGTTGAAGGATGGATGGCAGCTAACAGATTGAGGTTGAATCCTGACAAGACAGAAGTACTGTTTTGGGGGGACAGGAGGTGGGCAGGTGTGGAGGACTCCCTGGTCCTGAATGGGGTAACTGTGCCCCTGAAGGACCAGGTGCGCAGCCTGGGAGTCATTTTGGACTCACAGCTGTCCATGGAGGCGCAGGTCAATTCTGTGTCCAGGGCACCTGCTTATCAGCTCCATCTGGTATGCAGGCTGAGATCCTACCTGCCCGCGTACTGTCTCACCAGACTGGTGCATGCTCTAGTTATCTCTCGCTTGGACTACTGCAATGTGCTCTATGTAGGGCTACCTTTGAAGGTGTCCCGGAAACTACAACTAATCCAGAATGTGGCAGCTAGACTGGTGACTGGGAGCAGCCGCCGAGACCACATAACATAATTGAGAGACCTACATTGGCTCCCAGTACGTTTCCGAGCACAATTCAAAGCGTTGGTGCTGATCTTCAAAGCTCTAAACGGTCTCGGTCCAGTATACCTGAAGGAGCGTCTCCACCCCCATCATTCTGCCCGGACACTGAGGTCCAGTGCTGAGGGCCTTCTGGCGGTTCCCTTGCTGCGAGAAGCCAAGTTACAGGGAACCAGGCAGAGGGCCTTCTCAGTAGTGGCACCCGCCCTGTGGAACGCCCTCCCACTAGATGTCAAAGAGAAACATAACTATCAGACCTTTAGAAGACATCTGAAGGCAGCCCTGTTTAGGGAAGCTTTTAATGTTTAATAGACTATTGTATTTTAATACAGTATTTTGTTAGAAGCTGCCCAGAGTGGCTGGGGAAACCCAGCCAGATGGGTGGGGTATAAATTAATAATAATAATAATAATAAAGTAAAAGTGAAAGAGAAGTTATGACCTGGTGCATGAAAGTCACCTGTTGAGAGAGAAAATGAACTTGTGCTGATATTGTTACTAATATTTGTATTTCTCTGTGACTGAATGTGCAGCCATGTTAGGACATAACCTCCATTTTAAGTCAGGGGAAAAACACAGCTTGCCTGCTAGAGTCAATGAGCTATCAGTCTCCTGATATGTTTTTCTTCCTTGGATATCAGGCAAAATCAACATCCTTTTGTTTTCTATTAGTGGGGAAAACACCCTTCCAGACAGAGCAAATGTTTTGATTAATGAGTCCTTGAATTCCTCTCCTTCTATCCTGTAACTCCTGGGAAATCAATTAAAATGGTAATTTCCTTTGTCATAATGGGGAGTGTGTCCAGTCCAACCACCTGCCTGTGACATCACTGTGGCACTTAGGACTGCTATTGGTCTGTGGACCCTGGAGGCGAGGTCATTCTTTTCTTGTCCCTAGGCACATGCTTTCTTCCCCCAATAAAGCAGCTCTCTGAGCAGAATAATGGGTGTTGTTGTTTTTCTGCTTCCGGTTACTCTCTGGCTCTGTGGTGCTTTCTTTCTTCTTTTTAGAACAGAGAATTTGGGAAAGGGGGTGTTGCTGGCCAAGCTCGCCTGGCATAGGTCTTGCACAATGGCCTTCGAATTTTCTAGGCACTGATAATTAATCTTTTGCAGCAAAGCTTTCATTTTCAAACTGTCCTTTATATTATCCTGATTTCTTTTGACTAAATGTAAGCTTTCGATTAGGAAAGATACTCATTCTGCCTGGATGATTTATAATGTGCTCAGGCTCAAACCCCATGGAGCCTGCCCATTTAGACTTTGGTGATATGGAGGGGGAGGCAACAGCTCCAGAAGGATACCATGGCCAATGGTATTAAAAACTGCTGAGAGGTTGAGGAGCAGTTTGCCAAAGCCTGATGGCAATGGATCTAAGAAATTTGTTTCCTCCAAGGGTGCCAGGATCTGGTCCATGGGTGTAGGGTTTCGTGGGGGAAGCAGGCCTTTTGTTGGCGGAGCAGAACCTCAGTTAGCGATGTGTTTTTATTGATTTAGGGGGGCAGCTGTCCCTCCCTGCCTCTCCTTGGCTATGCCTATGATCTGGTCCATGACCACTCACTCAGGAACCTTGCCCAAGAAGGGCAGATTGGCAACTGGCTGGTAGGTACTTAGATTTTCCAAATCCAGGTAGGGTTTCTTGAGTAGTAGTTTTACCACTGCCTCCTTCAAGCAGGCAGGGACCACCTCCTCTTGCAGGGCGGCACTGATTACGTCCTAGGCCCAGCGAGCCAGTTTTTATCAGCCAAGAGAGGCAAGGATCCAGAGCGCAAGTGGTTGCCCTGACCAATCTAAGCACCCTACCTATTCACACACTTATATCCTATTTGACACACATAACAGTCCATTGGATCTTAAGTCCAACAAAACTTGCTATTCTGGGATCTAAGGAAAATGATGAGTATCTGCAGGACAAAAGCACTGGGATATGCTGTGCAGAGAAGGAAATATGTGTGAGCTTAAATTCATCCAAAATGGCACAGGGCTGGGCTGGAGGTAGAACGTGGGAGCTTACGCATGGGGATATTTCCAAGGTGTGCACTCAATTGCCCCTTCCCTAAATGGTTTTTAAGACTGCAGTGCAAATGCACGTGGACTGCATGAGCAAAACACTTGGATTACCTTCTAGGTAGCATAAAGACTCTACTTAGTTGTAAATCAACATTTTTAAAACGTTTATATCAGCCAATTAGTATGCATGTTTGTTTAGGAAATAGCTGGAGTACAAATGGGAAACTTGATTTAAATCAATGATTTAAGCCCATCTCTTCTCTTGGTGATTTAAATTACTGATTTAAATCGCCTTGATTTAAATCAGTGCGGCAAAGCAATAATGCTGGGACAGGAGAGCAGGATGGATTGGAGCTTTGGGAGCAGAGCTGACTGGGAAGGTGAGAGGAACAGAAGAGTAGATGCTGGGATCTTGAGACCAGGCAGAGGCCAACTCTACCAAGGAACATGCCATAAAGACAAGCGAAGTGGTTCCAGAATCTCTGCTAAGTGGGAAGAGCATGCTGAGCCCTCTAGTGGGGTGCCACTACAATTGATATGAGACAAAACAGAAAACTATGAATGTAAACACCTGTGTTCATTCAGGTGTCCCAACTGTGAGTGACAGCTCCCTTTACCCAAACACACTAAATCTTATCCCACTTCTAAATACCCCAGAGAGAATGTTAGTTTCAGCTTTCTGGAGAATGCAGCATAGGTAGTATGAACCTGCTAAGACTGGTGCCCCATGTTCCCTATGCCAAGTGCTGGCAATGCCATGTGTGTTTCCCATCTACTCATCTAGCTTGGGAAGAAGAGGAGCCCATCCTTCCTTGTGAGGTGTCCTTTTTTAATGGTTATGGACAGGTACCCCCAGGTCTACCTGGGAGCCAGGGGTGGTAAATGGAGCACTGGGACCAATGACAGTTCGTCTACTGATGTCTTCCTCTAGCCACACTCAGCTGGTAGATTGAACATTCACAGGGATTCTGTGGGGATTCAGCCTTGTCCATCTACTATGGACCTTTGAATGCTACCATAGAAAATTGCTTCCACTATGTTGCAGTGATGTGTAAAAGGCATTCAAGATCCATGTACTGTACAGATTCTTGGCTGATAGATAGAGACATTGATAGGAATTAAAATGAGTTGGAGCACAAGTCCATAGCACAAATTTGCATATCCTAATTTATATTATGTGGGACCCAGGTGGCGCTGTGGTTAAATCACAGAGCCTAGGGCTTGCTGATCAGAAGGTCGGCGGTTCGAATCCCTGTGACGGGGTGAGCTCCCGTTGCTTGGTCCCAGCTCCTGCCAACCTAGCAGTTCGAAAGCACGTCAAAATGCAAGTAGATAAATACCGTGTTTCCCCTTTTTTAATACGTAGTCAAAAAGTAAGGCATGGCAGGGTTTTTAACCGTTTGAGAAATGTAAGTCATACCCCGAAAATAAGCCATACTTCCGCGACGTGCAGAGCAAGACCACTGAGCGCCCCAGCCAACTAGCGGGACCCAGCACGGCGGCCGCAGCAGGAGGAGGAAGCCTGCCAGGTTGGGTCGGTGCCCGGAAGCGGCGGCGGCTGCTGCAGCGCCAATGAAGCGTGCAGCAGTACCGCACGGAGCACGGAGGGCACAAGCCAGCAGGACCCAGCTCCTGCAATGCCGGCCATGGCAGGAGGAGGAAGCCTGCCAGGTCGGGTTGGTGGTCGGAAGCGGCGGCGGCTGCAGCGCTGACAAAGCGCGAAGCAGCACCGCTCTCTCTCTCTCTGTGGGTGTCAGTCTCTTTCTCTCTGTGTGCGCGCGCGTCTCTCTCTCCCCCCCCCCGTGCGTCTTTCTCTCTCTCTCCCCCTGTGTCTCTCCGTTTGTGATCGCGTCTCTGTTTGTGCCGCGCAGGTTCCTCTTCGGCTCGTCATTCAGCTGCTCCGGCCTCCTCGCCGAGAGCTGACGCCGCTCCTCTCCCCCTCCTTCCCTTTCCCCCCTCCCTTCCCTTCCTTCCGTCGGTCGGTCCGTCAGTTGGGGTTGCGCGCGCCAGAGGCGCAGGCCCTAACCTGGTCCCCCTCGCGCTTCCCTCACTAGCGTCTTGGAGCGGGACGGGTCCCAGCCTCCCTCCCATTCCCCGGCCAGCATGAGAGAGCCCGGGGAGCAGCCTCTATACCTCCGCGCGCACACACACCCGGCCGCCGCTGCCTTTGAAGCCATGGCGGCGAGCGCCAAGCCGAAGCAGGAGGAGAAGCACCTAAAGCTGCTGAGGGAGATGGGCAGCTTCGTGTATACCTCCTGCTCTGGCATCCTATGAGGTTTAAATCCACCTCACAGAGTGAAGCCCCCCCCCCTGTGCACGTCTGTCTCCTAGGCAGGTGGACATCCAGCCTCTGCTTAGAAGCCTCCAAGGAAGGAGAGCCCTTGACTCAGGATGGGGAGGAGGGGAAACGGAGAGAATAGAGGAGGCAGAAAATGCACGCGGAAGAGAGCGCCAAGCGTCCTGAGCCAGTGGGACCCAGTTGTACTGGCACTTTAAAATTAAAAAAAAGACACCCCCTGAAAATAAGCCACCGTGTGTTTTTTTGAAAGAAAAAAGTTGTAAGACGGTGTCTTAAAAAGGGGGAAACACGGTAGGAACCGCTACAGCGGGAAGGTAAACGGCGTTTCCATGTGCTGCTCTGGTTTGCCAGAAGCGGCTTTGTCATGCTGGCCACATGACCTGGAAGCTATACGCCGGCTCCCTCGGCCAATAATGCGAGATGAGCGCGCAACCCCAGAGTCGGTCACGACTGGACCTAATGGTCAGGGGTCCCATTACCATTACCATTAATTTATATTATAGGGATTATGATGATGAGTGGCTGGGGCTCATCAGATGCCCACAAATGTCCTAGGGCTCAGGCCCTCTGGTTGAAAAACAACAAATATAAAAAGTGTTGGAAAATGTTAATACAACTACACCTCATAGTAATCTAAAAAGTCATCACAAAAACAATATACCCTACCAACATAAGTTCAGCATGTTATCAACCATATCTGAAGCCCAACTGGTTGTCCTGGGTACAGGTACTCTTTCAGGGAGGTAACCCCACCCCAAACCATTCAGAGCATTAAAGATACTTACCAACACTTTAAACTGGCCTTTGAAATGCACCAGCAAGTAATGCAACTGGTACCGTATTGGCATAATATGTTCTGACTATCTGACACTGGCCAGAAACTGTGCAACCACTTCTTGTACCAGCTGCAGTTTCTGGCTGGTTGCTTGTTCCGAGCAAGCCTGGATCAGCCCAGGCAATTTCATCTGTGCAGTTCTCCAGTGTCTTGTCAATCATCTCCGGTTTCCAGCAGGCTAATATTTAGCGAGCTCTGGAAAGCTGCCTGCCTGAAAAACTGAGTGCTAGCGCCCAGGGCCACAAGTGGAATGGGTTGTGTCACCCTTATGTGCACAAGTTCCTGAATTTCCCCTCCTGCCCGAGCCTCACTGCATGAAGCCCTGGGTATGGCTTGCTTAAGGGAGTCCTCCCTGCAGTCTCCCCCCTTCTGTTCCCCCAGCTCCCCACCCCACCCAGTGCCCCCCTTGGCCTCCTCTCACTCACTCCCCAGCCCCCAACTCTGCCCGTGTTTCTTTAGAATAACATTCCTGCTAAAGACTTTAATCAGATTAGTAGCAGTGTCTGCAGTGCTGTTAAATCAATGTTCCCCAACACGGCTCGGCGGCTGGAAATCAATTACTGTTTAAGCCGTGCCTTGGTCCCTGGCCTGCGATCAATACGCCAGATGTATTACTCTCTCCGAGTCTTTCCGACTAAAAACCTTTCATTTGTGTAACAGGAGCTTAAGAAGGAAGACCGCCCCACTGCTCCCACCAGGGCCGGCCCCCACTATCTCACACTCAGGCAAGGGGAGAGCTGGGGCTAGGGCGTCCCTGGGCTGAACCACTTGGGAATGTCAGGCAGGAAGAGCAGTGAAGCCAAGACAGCCTCAGGTTCTGCCTCCTCCAAGATTCACTCCTTGACAAGTCTACACCCTGCCCCTCTTTAGAAAATGACATATTCCTTCAGGCACATATGTAGGCACAGAGAGAGTTCCGAATCTGCCTGCTCCCAATGCTGCATACACACCATACATTAAAGACACATTTTTCCCCACCGCAAAGAATACTGGGAGATGTAGTTTGTTTATTTAACACAATTTATATACTGCTTGATTGTAATAAGGCCTCTTCTTCGGGTGTGGGGAATCTTTGGTTGTCCAGGTGGTGCTGAACTGCAAGTCCCATCATCCCTGGCCATTGGCGATGCTTGTGTCAGGAGTATGGGCAGGAGTCAGGCTCTGGGGCCTGTAGTGCTTTGCAGGACTGGGGCCTGCCTCAGCTTGTGCTGGAGAAGCAAGGCGTGGCCACACAGGTGAAGTCCTCAGCTTGTGCTGGAGAGGCAAGGAGTAGTCACCCAGGTGAGGCCACTTGAGATCTCACTGCACCTGGTGGCAGGAACTGGGAGGGTTAAAAGCTCAGCATTTCCCTTCAGCTTTTTGCCACAGCAACGCTATCCCTGCCTGGTTGCATCTGACTTCTT
The DNA here is from genome assembly GCF_963506605.1 of Zootoca vivipara. Classification (NCBI taxonomy): domain Eukaryota; kingdom Metazoa; phylum Chordata; class Lepidosauria; order Squamata; family Lacertidae; genus Zootoca; species Zootoca vivipara. Next base: position 84,307,324 of record NC_083276.1, on the reverse strand, counting down.
GATCCTTGCTCCGTGGACCCTTCCCTTGCCGACGTCTTGATCCTTGCTCCGTGGACCCTTGCCTTGCCAACGTCTTGATCCTTGCTCCGTGGACCCTTGCCTTGCCAACGTCTCGATCCTTGCTCCGTGGACCCTTGCCTTGCCGACGCCTTGATCCTCGACCCTTGTACCTTCGCCTTGCTTCTTGTTCCTTGTACCTTCGCCTTGCTTCTTGTTTCTTGAGCCTTCGCCTTGCTCCTTGACCCTTGGACCTTCGCCTTGTCAACGCCTTGCTCCTTGACTCCCAGACCTTCGCCTTCGCCTCTGCCTTGCTCCTTGACCCTGTGACTGCCTGCTACTGGACTCTCAGCCCTGCACCTGTTCCTGCTTCTACACCACCATCTTGCCTCTGGTTCTGACGCCCGCTGACCGGACCGTGACAGCTTGCTGGGGTGAGGGGAGTTGTAGTGCAGCAACATCTGGTTGGGGTAAAGATTCCCCACACTGCTCTAAGTGGTTTACAAGGGTTACCTGTGCTTCCCAGCATCCTTTACAAACTACAGTTTACAGGATTTTTTTTGGGGGGGGAGTGAGATTGTATTATGTGTATGCATCCACCTATCCCTAGTTCCTCTCTTTCCTTCAGGTTCAGTGGGCTGACTACACCTCATTTCACTTCTTGGCTCTCTTCCTCTCACTCGCTACCAGAATCACCAAGGTCCCCTCCACCAGGGGGCCAGCCCTATCATTAGGCAGGGTGAGGTGGCTGCCTCAAGCAGTAGATGCTGGGAAGTAGTGAGGTACTGAAGGCATGGGCCTGTATGTGCCATACGCTGCCTGCCTTGTGCTTCCCAAGTTAGCCTTTCACCCTCAGATGTAGTGGAAGATGCTGTCCCATTGTGGGTGCTGGAAGTAAGATTCCACCTACCAGTCTGGTTGACTTTTGTTCATCAAATGGAGGTCTTTGCAGGTTGCCTTCTTGTCTTTCGTTTCTGGCAGTAAAATGCCTTTCTTGGACCAGCCCATAGCTTAGATCTGCCCACTACATCCTTGCCCCAGACTCTCAGGCTGTGATCTCCATTCTCTCTTACTGTCCTCAGTTCCCAAGGGCCTGTGGTCTCTGATCCAAGTATGTAGAATAAGCTGAATTAGTCACGATAAGAATCTTTAATTAGCCGTGAATATTAATGGCTTGCTCTGTAATTAATCAGGCTCTGTGGGTCAGGGCTGGGAGGCTTCTGTGCATACCGAGGGACAAGTTCACAAGCTCCTTCACCAGAGGCTGCTACCAGCCCTGACATCTGGCCGGGGCGGGGGGAGGTGGAAACTTGCAAAGGGAGGAAGGGAGGGAGAATCCACCAATGGGTGCAAAGCCATTATTGTACACATTACAATATGTGAATTCCTCTCTAGAACTAGACAAAGCTGTGAGGTGTGAGGTGTGAGTGGTAGGGTTGCCAGGGTGCAACCGTGCCCCCTTGCCCTGATTTCCCTTCTGTGGGTCCTTGCCTGGCAACCCAGGGGTGATGCTCATAGCCTTTTCTATCCCTGCACCACTTGTCCAAATGTTACCCTCTGTATTGAGTCTGTTGTACAATACATTGACTAGCAAGAAGTTCTCTCTCAAAAAATCCAAGATCATTAACTCAAGGTGATTACAGCTGCCTGTAACCCTGGCTGATCAATGCATCATAATGCGTATAAAGTATACAAAGGTCATTCTTTACCTGAAATGATGGAAATTAATACCAACACTTTCCGTGATCCCAGAAGTATGCTTAGTTTTTAAAAACCACATCATATCTGATTCTGCATCGACTTGTGTAAATGGAAGACAACCCTCTTCTTTATTATAAAGTGCATGATGAATGCACAACAGAGCTGCAACAGGTTCAGATGGAAAGAAGCCTGTAAGGACAGCCAGGAACTGATCAGGAGTATACAAATGGACTACAGATGATGTTGGTCTACAACGCCCATCATCTTTGGCCATTCTGGCTGGGGCTGATGGGAGTTCAACAACATCTAGAGGGACCCATACTGACTACCCCTGGACTATAATATATAGAATAGCTGAATTCCTTTTGGTGCAGTCCAGGGTTCCAGCATAACCTACCTTGGCATAATTATTCCCTCTCTCAAAGAGCACTGAAGCAAGCCTCTAATGGGCTGTTTTGTTAAGTGGGGTGTGGTCCCCTGGAAGAGACAGGACACTGGTGAACCAATGTTACATGTCTTATTAGTAACTGATTTATGAGCAAGTCTATTGATTTTTCCCAAGTGTAGACCCCATGAGGTTTGCCGAAAGGAGTAGGGTCATAAGTTACTTGTAGCAACAGGCCTGGTTATGAGAATATCCTGAGTGGACTAGGAGCCCAAGGGACAAGTGGCACAGGATCATGGTGGTGGTGAAGCTGAGCAAGAGGAGGTGAAGGTACTGGGGTAAGTAAAGGGCTGTGGAAACTTTTTCAGCTCGGGGGCTGAATTACCTTTTGGGAAGTCATGTGCCATTGGTGGGCAGGGCCAGAGGCAAAATTGGGAAGAGCAACAGAGATGAATTTTACCTTCGTACAGTTGACGAGTTTCTACTCACACTTCCACACCTTCCCCATCCAAGCAAGTGAGAAGCATCACCAGAGTTCAAGGGCACTTTCGGGCCAGGTGAAAACACTCAAGGAAGATCTGAAACAGGGCTGGTGAGGGGTGGGGCCTGAGAAAGGAGATGTGGCACAGAACGGGGAGTGGCTTGGAGAGAGCCCCCAAGGGCCAGATAGAGAGGTCTAGAGAGCTACATTTTGCCCCAAGCTTGGGGTTCCCTAACCCTGTGCTAGTATATCCATAATGGTTTCTAGTGTGGGGGAGTGTGATATAGTGAAGTTAAAAAAGGAGCAGGATTTCATAAATTAGAGAAGTGCTTTTAGGTGTTAGGAATTTTATTTGATTAAAGCACCCATTTTCCTTTCCAAGTCCTCACACCTCTGTCTCCAAGGACACACCTGCCTGTCTCCATTATGCCTTGAGCAGTGTGTGTGTGTGTGTGTTTGTTCTGCTTCCTTCTTTCTAGTCTGGGTAAAGCTCTCGATTACAATCCATCCAACTAGCCTGCTGACCTTGACGTACATGTATCATGGTCCCCAGATCACAAAAGATATTCACACGCATTGATTTCCCTCATGTCTCCTGCATGCTGTTGACAATTGTTAATCCACACTGTCAATCCTGGGCCCGTGGTGTCATTAGCAGTCTGGTGGTACCTCTCATGTGTCACAATGACTTTACACCATGAATCAGCATTTTATGGTCTGACAGAGTGCTAAGACATTCACTGTTACAACTGTCTATACAGAGGAGGCCTTCCTAGTCCCCACATCTATCGCAGTGGACTGTTCCAGCTATATAAACTAAGGCAGGGCTGAGCAGACCTCAGGCTTGCAAGTTCTACTTGGTGTTACACACACACACACACACACACACACACACACCCCTGAACTACAAAATCGACCCGCTGGAACTGGGTGCAAAAGGCATCCACTTAGAATGAAATAAATCTGAGTCCAGGAATTTGTTTTGAATACCAGAATTGAGCAGAGCTCATGGTATAGTTCCCAAACAGAAAACTGCTCCTGGTCAACACAATCACTTTCCCTTGCTGGCTAGGCAGAAGAGAAAATTATTCCTGGTATGATTTTATGTAATGAGAAAAGCTATACCAGGTACAATTTTCCCTTCTATGCATGCTTTAGGGCCAAACTACATGGTACATAAGAGATGTTTTCATTTTTAATAAAACCCACTCAGAGGGTGAGTGGACTTCAACTCCCATCATGCCTAGTTATTGGCCATGATGGCTGAGAATGATGTGAGTTATAATCCAAAACATCTGGAGGGCACCAGGTTGGAGAAGGCTATGCTAAAGATCCCTTCATGGATCAATGCCTTGTCGTGGCGAAGGGGCTTGAATAACTCAGAGAAGCTATGAGCTATGCCATGCAGGGCCACCCAAGATGGACAGGTCATAGTGGAGAGTTTTGACTAAACGTGATCCACCTGGAGAAGGAACTGGCAAGCCACTCCAGTATCCCTGCCAAGAAAACTCCATGGACAAAGACAACAGGCATATAAAAGTTATGACGCTGGAAGATGAGCCCCTCAGGTCGGAAGGCGTCCAACATGCTACTGAGGAAGAGCGGAGGACAAGTACAAGTAGATTCAGAGCTGATGAAGCGGCTGGGCCAAAGCCGAAAGGACGCTCAGTTGCGGATATGCCTGGAAGCGAAAGGAAAGTCCGATGCTGTAAAGAAAAATATTGCATAGGAACCTGGAATGTAAGAACCATGAATAGAGGTAAGCTGGATGTGGTCAAAAATGAGATGACAAGAATAAATATCGACATCCTGGGCATCAGTGAACTAAAATGGAAGGGAATGGGTGAATTCAGTTCGGGTGACTATCATATCTACTACTGTGGGCAAGAATCCTGTAGAAGAAATGGAGTGGCCCTCATAGTCAACAAAAGAGTGGCAAAAGCTGTAATGAGATGCAATCTCAAAAATGACAGAATGATCTCGATACGAATCCAAGGCAGACCTTTTAACATCACAGTAATCCAAGTTTATGCACCAACTACCGGTGCTGAAGAAAGTGAAATTGACCAATTCTATGAAGACCTACAACACCTTCTAGAAATGACACCAAAGAAGGATGTTCTTCTCATTACAGGGGATTGGAATGCTAAAGTAGGGAATCAAGAGATAAAAGGAACAACTGGCAAGTTTGGCCTTGGAGTTCAAAATGAAGCAGGGCAAAGGCTAATAGAGTTCTGTCAAGAGAACAAGCTGGTCATCACAAACACTCTCTTCCAACAACACAAGAGACGACTCTACACATGGATATCACCAAATGGGCAGCATCGAAATCAGATTGATTATATTCTCTGCAGCCAAAGATGGAGAAGCTCTATACAGTCAGCAAAAACAAGACCTGGAGCTGACTGTAACTCAGATCATCAGCTTCTTGTAGCAAAATTCCAGCTTAAACTGAAGAAAGTAGGAAAAACCACTGGGCCAGTAAGATACAATCTGAATCAAATCCCTTATGAATACACAGTGGAAGTGAGGAACAGGTTTAAGGATTTAGATTTGGTGGACAGAGTGCCTGAAGAACTATGGGTGGAGGCTCGTAACATTATACAGGAGGCAGCAACGAAAACCATCCCAAGGAAAAGGAAATGCAAGAAAGCAAAATGGCTGTCCAACGAGGCCTTACAAATAGCGGAGGAGAGGAGGCAAGCAAAATGCAAGGGAGATAGGGAAAGATACAGGAAACTGAATGCAGATTTCCAAAAAACAGCAAGGAGAGACAAGAGGGTCTTCTTAAATGAGCAATGCAAAGAAATAGAGGAAAAAAATAGAATGGGGAAAACCAGAGATCTGTTCAAGAAAATTGGAGATATGAAAGGAACATTTCGTACAAAGATTACCATAATCAAGGACAAAAGTGGTAAGGACCTAACAGAAGCAGAAGACATCAAGAAGAGGTGGCAAGAATACACAGAGGAATTATACCAGAAAGATATGGAGGTCTCGTACACCCCAGGTAGTGTGGTTGCTGACCTTGAGCCAGACATCTTGGAGAGTGAAGTCAAATGGGCCTTAGAAAGCACTGCTAATAACAAGGCCAGTGGAAGTGATGATATTCCAGCTGAAGCTGAACTATTTAAAATTTTAAAAGATGATGCTGTTAAGGTGCTACACCCAATATGCCAGCAAGTTTGGAAAACTCAGCAATGGCCAGAGGATTGGAGAAGATCAGTCTACATCCCAATTCCAAAGAAGGGCAGTGCCAAAGAATGCTCCAACTACCGCACAATTGCCCTCTTTTCACACGCTAGCAAGGTTATGCTTAAAATTCTACAAGGCAGGCTTAGGCAGTATGTGGACCGAGAACTCCCAGAAGTGCAAGCTGGATTTCGAAAGGGCAGAGGAACCAGAGACCAAATAGCAAACATGCGCTGGATTATGGAGAAAGCTAGAGAGTTCCAGAAAAACGTCTACTTCTGCTTCATTGACTATGCAAAAGCCTTTGACTGTGTCGACCACAGCAAGCTATGGCAAGTTCTTAAAGAAATGGGAGTGCCTGATCACCTCATCTGTCTCCTGAGAAATCTCTATGTGGGACAAGAAGCTACAGTTAGAACTGGATATGGAACAACTGATTGGTTCAAAATTGGGAAAGGAGTACGACAAGGTTGTATATTGTCTCCCTGCTTATTTAACTTATATGCAGAATTCATCATGCGAAAGGCTGGACTAGATGAATCCCAAGCAGGAATTAAGATTGCCGGAAGAAATATCAACAACCTCAGATATGCAGATGACACAACCTTGATGGCAGAAAGTGAGGAGGAATTAAAGAACCTTTTAATGAGGGTGAAAGAGGAGAGCGCAAAATATGGTCTGAAGCTCAACATCAAAAAAACCAAGATCATGGCCACTGGTCCCATCACCTCCTGGCAAATAGAAGGGGAAGAAATGGAGGCAGTGAGAGATTTTACTTTCTTGGGCTCCTTGATCACTGCAGATGGTGACAGCAGTCACGAAATTAAAAGACGCCTGCTTCTTGGGAGAAAAGCAATGACAAACCTAGACAGCATCTTAAAAAGCAGAGACATCACCTTGCCGACAAAGGTCCGTATAGTTAAAGCTATGGTTTTCCCAGTAGTGATGTATGGAAGTGAGAGCTGGACCATAAAGAAGGCTGATCGCCGAAGAATTGATGCTTTTGAATTATGGTGCTGGAGGAGACTCTTGAGAGTCCCATGGACTGCTAGAAGATCAAACCTATCCATTCTTAAGGAAATCAGCCCTGAGTGCTCCCTGGAAGGACAGATCGTGAAGCTGAGGCTCCAATACTTTGGCCACCTCATGAGAAGAGAAGAATCCTTGGAAAAGACCCTGATGTTGGGAAAGATTGAGGGCACTAGGAGAAGGGGACGACAGAGGACAAGATGGTTGGACAGTGTTCTCGAAGCTACAAACATGAGTTTGACCAAACTACGGGAGGCAGTGCAAGACAGGAGTGCCTGGCGTGCTCTGGTCCATGGGGTCACGAAGAGTCGGACACGACTAAACGACTAAACAACAACAACAAATGCTAAAGATAACAATGACTGTGGAGATGTAGCATCTGTTCTGTGCAGACCCTAGGGAAGGGTACAATCTGTGGGGCAAAGATTAATCAAACAAGAAGAATAATTGGATAGTCTTTCTTGCTGAAGCAGTCTACCAACATCGTAATTTTGCAGCAATCTGACTTGTAGCTGGGTAACTGGTTTGACTTGTTTCCTCCCCCCCTCCCCCTGCCATGATTTGTATACTTCTACATTGACAAATGTTGGTTCAATAAACAATATCACCTTGCCCATTTGGTCTCTCTGTGCTCTGGGACTACGACTTATTGTCTACACACCAAGCTATTTTAGTGGTTAGATTAGCAAATTGAGCATTACCTTGGATTTGATTGCTTGAATTAACTGCTCAGGGGGTCGTTTAGCCAAGGAGTTGAGAATATGTAGGATGGTATTGTATTTTGATTTACTGTTCCAATCTCCAGTGCTTTGTGGTGCAGGAAACCTTGGATTTTCTTAAGGTAGCACCACAAGTAGCATGTATTTTCTCTGTGTTGAATAATAGCAAGAACAAGTCCAGTTATGGCCTGTTTATGTTTTCATTTTTTTTTTAAAAAAAAAAACCAGCCTGCCTGCCAGCAAGAGAGTGGATGTCAAGGTCCTTCATAGATTTTATCTCACCTGGTGCAATCATTTGGGATGCTTGGTCCACAAGATTTGTTCCACTAATACAGAGCATGGTGGGTGATATATTAGTTGTTCACCCTGATCCTAAGCCTGTATACAGTACTTGCTACCAGTATGTTTGTCTCCCCTTCCCTCCTCTTGGTTTAAGATATTTCCACTATCAACATTTAGACTCTAAGCTACCAGGAGGCAGAGACCTCCCTCCCTCCCTCTCTCTTTGCTAGTGAAGAGGGCCAGCCCTACCATGAGGCAGAAAGAACCAACCACCTCAGGCAGTGAATGCTGAGGAACAGGGAGTGAAGAGAACTTTTTGTGCCACGTGGCCTGCCCTGCACTCCCTAAGTTAGCCTGTGGCCTTTGGTGCCATGAAGGCCGCTGTCCCACTGCCAGTGCTGAAGCAAGAATCAACTGTCAGTCTTGCCTTAGTGAAACCTTATAAAGCTCTGTGTACATCAGTGGTTCAGTACAAATACCGGTAATACTTGTGGACATAGGATTGCTGTCTTAATGGAGCAAGGGTGGAGGTGACTTCTGTATTCTGGAACCCTCTGCATTTTGTGCAGCACCCTGGGATAAGGGGAAGCAGACCTCACCAATTCCTTATTACAAAATGCGGTCAGAACATTCTGTTTCACACCTAGTGAGCTAGGGCTTGTAATATAAGTGGGATAAATGCATTCCAATAAAGAGCTCTAAAGTATCTGCCAGAGCATAAGAGAACAGCATCTAATCCAGGAAGTGTTTAGATCCCATTGATGGCTCTGAATCGCCTTAGACAGCACATCTAGCCAAATATTCCAAAGAAATGGAGGAGAACACTCGTAGAATACTTTAGGGCATGTCGATCCCTCATTTTGGCCAAACAAGGGCAAGGGCATGAGCAAGAAAAATGCCTAATTTAACAAAATTAGATTTTCTAGTAAAAGCAGCCACAAACCATTATGCTATCATCTAACCTCCTGCTTTAGCCTAACTACATTTATCTGTGTTCCTGAGAGGCAAGAGGAATAATGTCTGTTCTCCTGGACAAACTCATCCTTCTGTTTTACAGATTCATTGAGAATCTGTATATCCTTAACAGCCTGATCCTAAATATGTTTGCTTCATAATAAGGGGTGATGCTCAAGTATTTGGCTTGGCCTGTGTTTTGAAGCAAACCTACCCCAATTTGCCCTTCCCAGATCAGAACCCAGTTATTATGCTGTTTTCATGCTTCTCCAAATCTTGCAATATGGTTCTTTATTTTAAAATGTACTGACATTTGTATTTCATGATAACATAATACTAACATGCATATTTTAGGATAAAGTGCATGCAAAAGTGTGTATTTTGTGAAAGATGTATGCAAACACAAAGCAAAATTTCATGTGGTCTAAAAAAAAAGCAGATTGATATGTGAACAGGACAGAACAGACTTATGAACAAACATGTGCCTGGAAAGAGAGGGGCAAAAGGTAAGTGTGGATAAGCCTACCTTAGCCTATTATTCTCTCCTCCGACTGGCAGCAGCTCTCTGGAACCTTCTGCATGCAAATAATATGCGGTACCCATTAATCTAGGCTCCCTGCCATTCTTCATTCTGTTAAAAAATTCAGGCTTTTGTGACTTGCCATTCTGTGTGTAGATGTGTTTGTGTTACAGCTCAATTGCACAGCTGACACAGTATGGTCACAACCAATGCCTACACAAACTTGGCTCCCTCTTCTCTCCTGACCACTCCTGACCACTTGGCATTTCCCAACATGGCATATGTGCTGCAGTGAGTTGTTGTTGTTGTTTCTTCATTTATATCGTACCTGTCCTCCAAGGAGGCATACATGGTTCTCCACTGTCCACTTTATGCTCCCAACAACCCTATGAAGTAGGTTAGACTTAGAAACAGTAGCTTGTCCCATATCGCTCAGTGAACTTTGTGGTTGAGTGGGGATTGAACCCCGGTCTCTCAGCTCCTAGTCCGAGACTCTACCTATCACACCATACTGGCTTCACTGCACCATAGCTGTGGAGGTATGATATAAGAGGAGCCTGCTGGATGGGGCCAGTGGCCCATCTACAGTCCAGCATCCTATTCTCACAGATGCCTGTGGGAAATCCACAAGTAGGACCTGAGCATTCTCTCCTCCTACAGTTCCCAGCAACTGGCCATCATTTAATAATAATAATAATAATAATAATAATAATAATAATAATAATAATAATTCTAGAAAAGGAAAGATAAGGGTGGCACTGGGTAAGTCAGGGAAGCTGGGAAAAAGAAGAAGACCTAGTTTCAACATTCAAAAATACGTGATCCTATCTGTATGGAGAGCAGCTACTATCCAATGAGAGCTTGAAATGGTGTTATGAAAAAAATCATGTAATGTAAGTTGTTGTTTTTATGTTGCTCAGTGCCTGGCTAGTAGTCATCAGCAATGTCATTCGATTCACATCTAATAAAGACATTTGTGTAGCAATTTGTGCAGTATATCTTGGTTTTCATACACAGGTATGCTGTGCCTGGCCTCTGGTTAAGTTTTGCCTTCGGCCTTCAGAACCTCTGGGCAGACATACAGAGGAGAGGTTCTGCCACCTCCTATGAATTGTGGATTGCTGCTTGCCAGGTTGGATAAGTATTGTGTGGACTGACCTGTTCTGTTTCTGCAATCACCGAGGGGAGAAATACTTTGTTAGGTGACAGGGCCTTTTTCTTTCGTACATCTCCGTAAATTCCAGTGCTGGGGAAATCTGCCCTGCCCTGAAACTATTAGGGTGTTCAGTTGCTGGCCTGAAAGTTAGGGCGGGGAGGGGGACAGAAGGAATAACTCTGCTTGAAATGTTATTGTGGCCAAACTGCCAATTCAGCTATTTCCTCAGTACAGTCATACCTCATGATACATCTGCTTCATGTTGCGTCTTTTTATGTTTTGGTCACGCCAAACCCGGAAGTCCCGGAACGGGTTACTTCCGGTTTGGCACGTCTGTAACCTGTGCGCATGCGCAGAAGCACTAGATCGCGCTTCGCACATGTGCAGAAGCGCCGCATTGCATCACGCGCGTGCGCAGATGTGGCGCTTCATGTTGCAGCCTTTTCATGTTGCGAACGGGCCGCCGGAATGGATCCCGTTCACAACATGAGGTACCACTGTATTACTTCCTTTCCTATAAAGTGCCTAAAATTGGTAACCACTTGCAAAATTCGAAAGCAACGCAAGCTCTGCCCCCAGGCTTACAGTTGAGAAAAATGCCATCCAGTAAGCAAAAGGCACATCTTAAAATCATTTATCAAGGATTAGTTAACCCTGAACACTATTTAACTACCCTGTGGTTAATTAAATTACAACTACAATTAGATTTGTAGCAGAATGTGGGTTATGGATGTGGTGGGGACTTTGCGTCAGCGATTGTGGTTAAGGAAACTGGGAAAGGAAGCTACTCCCACATTGTTCACATAAGACTTCTTCCAGCTTTGGTGCTCAAAAGAGCATTACATCGCATAGATGTCTTTTCAGAAGTGAGGCCCACAGCGTTCAATGGGGCTTGCTGCTAGGTAAGTAGGTAGAACAGTGCTCTGTTAGTTACTCTCCAGTCCTGGCCATGATTCTTTTTCTCAGACCAGCCCAAAAATATATCTCAGTGCCACGCTATATCCTCCCTGGGTGTGCTCATTGCACAGGATTACCTGCATAATCTCATCCAACACCATTCAGGCTGTGTGCACACTATACTTTTAAAGCATATTTGAAGCCCATCCTTTCCCTCAAAGGATTATGGGCACTGTAATTTACCTTCACAGAGTTACAATTCCTAGCAACTAGGGTGCCCAGAATTCTTTGAGGGAAGAAAATGTGCTTTGAACATGCTTTAAAAGTGCAGTGGGTACACAGCCTCCAAGGGTTACCACGATTTTGATTCTGAATGCAGAATCTGTGGTGAAAGTGAGTGAGAGAGTTGGGTTGGTGTTGTCTCCCAGATATTGTTGGACTCCCAACTCCCATTGAGCCTGACCTTGGGCTATGCTGGTTGGGACTGATGGGAGTTGGATTCCAACAACACCTGGAAGGTGCCATGCCTAGGAATACAAAATGCAATTAGAGAATCATATCTTCTGCATAGCTCATGACATGATTTTTTAATTGCTATTTGATGTCTCTGTCTTCCTCTGCCCCACTCCCATACACCCACATAAGAATATGGGATAAGAGACATTATTTGAATGGTTGTTTTAAAGTGGTTGTTGTATATTCAGCAGATCCATAACGTAATACACGGCCCACTATTGAAATATGTGAGGCTGTACAGTTGTGCAAAGCCAAGGGAAGGAGAGTGGGTGGGGAAGATACAAATCACAGATTAAAATAACTCCCCCTTGTGGGTTTTCCTTTTAAACTGGGGAACTGATCAGAAAAGAGAGGGAAGATCAAGGGCCAAACGAAGTAACCCCAAGGGTCTCAGCACAAAATAATTACAATTCCAGTTAATGGAATTTCCGACTGCATACACACCATCTGCTTAAATCACATGACTTCCCCCAAATAATTCTGGGAAGTATAGTTTGTTAAGAGTGCGGGGAATGGTAGTTTTGTAGGGTAAACTACAGTTCCCAGGATTCCTTGGAGGAAGTTATGTGGTTTAAACATGTTTAAACATATGGTGTGCGTGTAGCCACTTGTCTCATCATATTTGTTGCACAGTTACATCTGCATTAGGAAATTTGCCCATCCAAACTGCTACAGTTTTCAAAATCATGCTGTGCAACAGCTAAGCACAGGTGTATTCCATAAAGGTCAGGTGCATATTACAAATGCCACAGCTTGGCATGGGCTTAGAGTGGCAGACATGTGGGGATGCCAAGCTGCAAGAAAACCATAACAGTGCCATGGATGTGAATCAGGTGAATGGGGTTTTTGCCCCACTGAAGAAGCTGGAACCCCATAACCTGACTGGAGGCAGGGAAGTCCTTGGCCAGTGCCCGCCTCCCAAGATGAGAAACGGGTCTGAAGAAAGCTGTGCCTATGTTGGCATCACAGGCTCCTGCAAGGAGAGTTTGCTTAAACTGCGCGACTTTAACAGCTCCCATTACCCTAACTGATGAGCCCCATAAAGTTTATGGCTCTGAGTGTGCGGGAGCCATGCTAACAGTCCTTGCCATCTGGAAAAGATGGCTCCGTAGGGGCCATATGCCCCCACCCCACCCCCCATTGCCCTGCTACAGCAGGGAGGAGAATGCTGAGCCAGCACCTTAGAGAAAAATGCACCAGGCATTCAAACCCCCCTCTCCACATGCAGGGTGGCGGTGTCAGCATCCCCTCTCCTAGGGGCGGGGGGGCAAAAGAAAAGCAAAAGGGAGGAATTTGGCAAAGCTCATGATTTGGAGGCTGGGTGTTTTTCTCCCTGCCTAAATTGAGTGGGCCTGTTCACTGTAAGAGGTAGGGCCATCCCCCAGCTGCTTCTGTGTTTAGAACCAGACACAAAGACTTTGCATGAGGATTGCTACTGGGCAGATTTTAAGTACTGCAATAGATCAGCCTTTAGGCAGTGGGGACTTCTAAGGTGTATAAATTGAGACAAACAAATGCACAACACATGCTTTCCCCCTAAGGACCTTTCACTAGTAGGGCCGCCGAGGGAGGGGTGGGGGGAAGATGACAAAGCTGGCCTGCTCCTGTGCCTTTAACAGCAGCTTGATCTGCTAAAAATGAGCAAGTAAGGCTTTTGAAGGCATAGAGCTCAAGCAGATCAAACTTGATAAGGTTGTGTAGACGCAAACCTTTTGCAGCACGAAAACACCATTTTTCTCCATCCAGAATCATCCATGCTTGTCCTTGGCTGTGTGCACACAACATTTTATTCTACAAGCAATGGAGACTGAGTACTTCTTGTTGGTGGTTTTTTTTTTGCGCAGTCCACACACAGTTGAGATCTACTGCATGTTTCTGCCCTTGCAATGGGCCTCTTGAGGAATGGTTTTCATTCCAAAAATAAAAGCTCATTTCAGATGGATTCTGCATTATTCCTCAATGTGTCCATTTGAAAACAGGTAAAAATAGATGTAGGTGGCCCCAGTAATAAAGGGTGTGTCTACACCTGCCAATTAACATTGTGGGTAGGTGCATACCAAGAGCTACTTGTTCATTCAGCTGGGGCATGTGCAGGAAGGAAAAGACATAGATAATATAAGGTTTCTGAAATTTGGGACTCCAGCTGTTTTGGACTACAATTCCCATCATCCCTGACCGCCAGTCCTGCTAGCAAGGGATGATGGGACTAGTCCAAAAACAGCTGGAGACCCAACTTTGGGAAACCCTGATCTAATCAAAGGAAGGGGTTTCAAAGGCCTATCAAGTACAGTAATCACACTCACCTTTGTGGGTGGCAGGAATTACGGTAGAATAAATCTAGGATGAAAGAAGCATGGTGAGGATGATCATGAATGATTCCAGACAAGCACAAAACAACATATCTATTCCTAACATTTACTAAATTTAAGATTTTAGGGGGATCTGCCCCCCTACTCGTAACACTTTTAGAGGGACCTAGCCCCCCCCCCCAGCCACTGCCAAAACTCATCACAGTATGGTGCATACCCAGCAATAGATGGAGTTCTGCTGCTGCTGGTTGTTAGAAGGTGGAAGTTTAAGTCATATACATACAGAGGTATGTGTGTGTTTCCGCCCTGTACTATATCTTCTGGGTGGCTGCTTTTTATAATCTTTGAAATGTTTGCAAATTAATATACTGTTCTTGTTGTTGTTTTAAAAGAAACACTGATCTATACACTGTGAGCCACCTGGCCTGCTATTATTCGGGGGCTATTCTGTGAAAAAGCAGAACGAATGTGTGCGTTTTTTGCTTTAGACACAAATGTGCTCCAGTCTAGTGCAGGAGGACATCACTTTGGCCTTTTGCTCCAGGTGCCTTAAGTGCCAGCATTTTTAACTCCCCTTGCAAAGAAAGGCCGCTGCTTGCTGCCGTTTTTGAGTACATGCCCTCCAACAGTTCCAAGATGAAAACAGGGAGACTTGTAATCCCTCTTCTCAGTATCATTACGCGTTATACATTGCTGAAGGCTCTTCCTTGCTTGCTGCCCATTGTATTCATTTTACTCTGCCACAGCCTGTCCTGCATCAGCTTCTGAAGCAAGGTCTGGGAGCAAACTGACCAGAAGAGGTTCCTTAGCATAGTGAATCTCACAGTGGATCTGGCTGCAACTGCAACTCAGACTCAGCAGCATTTATTATATTCCGGCGTATAAGACGACTGGGCGTATAAGACAACCCCCAACTTTTGCAGTTAAAATATAGAGTTTGGGATATACTCGCCATATAAGAAATACGACCCGGCATATAAGACAACCCCCGACTTTTGAGAAGATTTTCCTGGGTTAAAAAGTAGTCTTATACGCAGGAATATACAGTACCTGGACAGGAACCTGGGGTAGGGAAATCGAAGACAAGCAAAGCTTGTTCTGCATGTATCTGCATATATGTGCACTGGAATAAAGTTGGATCATCACTCACTCAAGATATTTAGCTTCTAGAGACAATTTAGAGCACAGATGGAGAAACTGTCAGCCTCTGGCTGTTGCTGAACTCCAGACTCCCATCACCCCAGTCAGGATGGTTAATGGTCAGGGATGATTGGAGTTATAGCCCATCAGTATATTGAGTGTGGGCACAGGTTAGTCACTCCTTAGAGAGCCAACTTTAAACCTGCAAGAACTCTGGTGTTCCTTGGTGATCAGTGGAAACTTCCTTCACAGAACTAACAACAGGCTTTTTGAGGCTGAGTGGTGGTCATCAGGACCATGGTAGGGAAGGGAATGGTTAAACATGTGCAAACCTTGGCTATGATGCTAATCACCCACCCCTCTGCCTGCTTGCTGTTTATACTTTTTTTTTAAAGGTGGGGGGGATCCACGTTGTTTGCAGAGATGATATGGTGTTTGGTTTCAACAATTCTTAAAATTCATCCCTGGCAGGCAAAATAAGGACATCATTTTACAAGGGACAAATACCAATAAAAAGTGAACATCCCTGGAAAATAGGAACAGTGAAGGACCAAAATAGACCTGATATTAAATGCATCTTCACATTTAATATGCTGGTGTTTTTGTTTTTTTTTTGTTTTTTTTTTAAATGCAAATAGCTGCCATTTACAGGAGCTGACAGTTGTCAGGATTCCAGCTGGCAGGGAGGGAGAGTTTAACCCTTTCCTCCCATACTGTGGTCCTGCAGAAAATAACTCCTTTGAAGTTGCTATTTGCACTAGGAAGAAATCCCTCCATCAGCACCTTTGGGTGTCCCCCCCCCATTCAAATAACAGCCTTAAAGGAGTGCCCTTTTTGTCAGGACTGCAGCAGGAGAGGAGAAAGTGAACCCCCACCCTCTACCTATTGTGATCTTGAGAATGACTATCCCTTCTCCCTGGCCACTGCTCTTTGCATTTTTAGCTAGCATGCACATTAAATGCAAAGAGGCATTTTGCATCTTGTTTAGTTTGGTCCAGAGTATAAGTGCCCATTTCCTGGAGCAAGGACCAGATTCTAAAGTGGTTCAAACAAATACACTTTCCTTGTGAAGATGGAACCTGAAGTAGCCTGACCTTTAGGAATCGGTCAGGGGTGTGGGCCCGGCACCTTGAAAGAGGAGCCAAAGCCTCTGCTTGAAACCAGATTGTCTTGGTCCATCAGTGGCACTTGCCCAGGGCAGGATTTTTGGGCTGGCTTCATGCTCAGTGTGGGCATGAGCAGCGCTCAAGCAGCCATCCAGAATTCATGCAGCTCTCCATGCTTCAATGCCCCTGAATAGCCTCCGCTCACGCTCCTCTATTGTGCCCAGGGAGGGGGTGGTGTGGGAGCTTGGCATAGCTATTAATCCCAACAATGGGCCTTTAATTGGACTCTCCATTGCTCATACAGAAATGCTGGCACGTGCCAGTTAAGGAATGTCTGAGGCAGCGGCGAGTTCTGTGTATGCAAGGGGGAGTGGCTCCCCAGGGCTTTGAATGGCCTCTCCCTTGGGACGCAGCTGCACACCGATTCATGTTCCATTCATAAATGCAGGCCAAGCACACGTGTGTACATGCAGCTGGTGTGCACTGGAGCACATCCCTTTCACATGGGATGCACGCGGGCTTCTCTCCCTTTCAAGCATACATGCACATTTGTGCAAACACGATGTGGCCAGACAGGCACCTTGTAGGCCTGTGCAAGCTGTATCTGACTATTCCACTTAACATGCAAATTGAAATTGCCACAGGAACCCCTTTGCTCATACATTCACCCTTGCAAGCAATGCCCCCACATATTCAGCTGGATTGGGGGTATGTCTCTTTGGAGGTGGCTCCATAGTTTGGGGAAAACAGCAGATGAGGGCTTGGCAGGGTCTATTGTGCGTTCACTGGGCATAAAGTGCCACATTCTTCCACTGTGGGTGGGTGGTTGTGGAGGGGCAATGACTCAAAGAGCAGAGAGGCCTCGGCTTAGTCCGCTGCTACTGGACTCTGCAGGGTTGTGAGTCAACATTCTCAGGCCCTTTGTTGAAAGGTATTTATACCAGTTCCCTTTTGGAAGAGGAATGAAAAATCCAGATAATGTGGAGGAAAGTGTTTGCGCACAGGCCCGTGGGCTGTTCTTGTTTATGTTCTCAAGGATTGTTTGGTTTCACCCACACGGTCGCAACAACGGGGATATTGTGCTAGGCACTTCATATGTGTTATGCTTGGCAAAAGTAGGTCCCTTGTAATTGAAGTTTGCTGTCTGGGATGTGGGTAATTTGCTTCAGTGGATATGGGAGTGTAGTTTTTTGCACTGGCTTTTCTGATAAGATCTTGTTCCCCGCTTTAAGCTGTTGCGTCCTGCTCTGCAGGGCATCTACTTTCGATAATTGGTTCAAGTAAGTTAGGAGGTTGTTTTTTCCTCTCTCTTCTCCCCCCCCCCCCGTGTGTGTGTGTGTGTGTGTGTGTGAGAGAGAGAGAGAGAGAGAGAGAGAGAGAGAGAGAGAGAGAGAGAGAGATGGAGAGATTTCAGAAACTGGCCTGACTACATGGAGTTGGTTTGTGTGCATCTGTTCCATGCTTACAGGATACACTGAACACAGCAACAAGCTGTCTCTACAAATGTTTAAGTGTTTGTGTGAAAGAGTATACACTTGTTGATTTGTACAGTTGTATACACAGTTCCACACACTTCACACTCATCAAACATTCCATGTGAGTAACTGCATGAGTGTACAGATCATCTATTGTGTACACAAATTCTACACTCGTTAAACATAATGTGCAATACACACACACACCGAATGATGGGTAGTAGCTAGGAATCAGTGGCTAGAGGAAATAATACCCATTTGAAACAAATTCTGCTATTGTATTTTTATGGCTTGTTTCGTATGGTCATGATCCATGGTGGCTGCCGCCCATTGGGACTGGTAGGGTGGAAAGCAGGGAGCCCACAGTTTGTGGGTAAGAGCCAATGACAGGCAGAGCCAACTTAACTCTTGACTTGTCCCCATCCTCCCCCCTGCTGATTTCTACAAGGACTTTCCTCCCTTCCAGAGGGGAGTGACTGTGCACAGGGCCCGCCTCCCGCGTCTGCAGGGGGGGCATGGTCGGCCCCCTGCACTAGCCCCTCCCCGCCGCCGCATCATACCCCTCTGCCAGCCAATAAGGGTCACGGGGGGGGGGAGTCCAGCTCCGTTTAATCGTCACAACTTTTGGTATTGGCAGTTAGGCATTGGATTATTCAATATGTGATGTATCTGTGTTGTGTGTTGGAGGTCAGGTTAAGGCCATCACCTACCTCCTAGGGGTATCCCATTAAGGGGATCCGGCAGTCGTGGATCCCGTCCGATGCCCTACTGGGGTTAGGGCCATGGCACGACCCCCGATGACATCAGGGGAAGCTTCCAGTTGTATTTGCATCAACAAGCTCCTCCCACTGTTCGTTAACATTTAAGTGTCTCCACACCAGTCGGGTGGAGTCACGTGTTGTGTTCCCGTCCAATGCCTAAGCCAATACCACTCACGTGCTATAACCAATAAAGTTGTGGCCTTTATTTACCCATTAACCTAAAATCACATGTCCTTGTGTCTTATTTACTCCACGCGGGTGGCGGGTCATCGACGTGCAAGTACTGTTTGTAAAACTTGGCACTGCTGGGACTAAGGAGGAGGAAGCTGGCAGCCAAGGCCACCCCCAGGACTGGCTGAGGGTAGACCCAGGTGAGTGGGGCAGTGCCTCCTTCGCCCTAATGGATGACTAGCTTTCGCTAGTCATAATGGTCTGTATTGCAGTATGCTTATTTAGTTTTGTGTTTTGTTTTGCGTTTTGTGTTTCGTTTTATTTCGTTTTGTCACCCAGGGCGACAAACACATCACAGCTAAAAACAAAAAGTATTTGAAACATTTAAAAATAATTAAAAGCCTCTTAAAACAATAAAGACAGTAAAACATTAATCAAGATGAAAAACAGATTTAAAAAGAGATATAGCCAAGGCAGGGAGTTCCAGAGCACTGTCACCCTAACGCAATGACTCCTTGCAACCAAATGTGGAACGTGCATGGTGCAGCATTTGTAGAAGTTCAAGTTCTACAGACTGAGTAGATTGAGTATGTATGTGGTAAGGTGATCCCTTCAGAAAACTAGTCACAAGCCATTAAGAGATTTATGTACTGTATATTCCTGCGTATAAGACTACCTTTTAACCCAGGGAAATCTTCTCAAAAGTCGGGGGTCGTCTTATACCCCAGGTCGTATTTCTTATACGGTGAGTATATCCCAAACTCTATATTTTAACTGGAAAAGTTGGGGGTCGTCTTATACGCCCAGTCGTCTTATACACCGGAATATACGGGTACTAATAGTAACACCTTGTAGTTGAACTTGGCTTGGTAGCCAACTGGAATTCCGTGCAAATTCTTGAGCACAGATGTAGTATGCTGACAGACTCTTACACCTGTCAGCAATTGTGCTGCAGTATTCTGCAGTTTCTGCATCAAGCACAAGGGAAACCCTGCATAGAGTGCATTGCAGGAACCCAGTGCCTGAACCACTGTGGCTAGACTGTGAGGATTCCACCAAAAATGTCTGCAGTTGGCCTGCCACTACTGTCTTCACAACCTTCCCTCAAAAGCAGGTATTGGTGACTGGTTGGTAGTTAGTCCAGACTGTCGGTTCCAGAGTCGGCTTCTTTAGGAGGGCCCTTACCCCTCCTTTTTTCAAGGCAGCAGGGACCAGTCACTCACACAAGTAAGAGTTAACCATGCTCTAGACCCAACCAGTCAAACCCTGCTCTGTTAGATGTAATAAGCTGAATCTAATATGTGGCATGATTGGGGGGTGGCGGTGATATCAGAAGCTAATTTGTTAGCTACAGGGGGGGTGTTTCAGGAAGGTGCTGCATCTATGTATTGGGCAATGTGTGTGTTGTTTCTGAGCACTGGCCTGCCTACTTTCCCTTGTGAACCTGCCACAAACCCTGTGATGCAGATGGATACTCTAAAGACAAGGCCAATTCCAGTTCATTGGCCAGCACAGTGTCCCCTTTTGATGGGCTCTCCAGGGATAAAGTTGGTGCCTAGGAGCTCCGAGAGCCTGGAAGAACTCTGCCCGTCTCTCCCAGAGGGTTTGTCACCTTTCCCTTCTGATCAGAATGCTTGTCAGGCTGGCAGCATGATGGAGATGTCAGGCCCGACCTGGTGCTCCCCACCGTGGGAGAAGTCATCACCAAATGCTAATGCAAGCAGACGTTTGTTCCTAGCGGGACACAAAAGGACCTACCGGAGCCCATCTGCAAGATTGATTTAATGGAGACCAACCTCAGTCGGGTGGAACAACTGAGACGGACCTGGCAGGGCTGTCAGGCACAGGAACTCCACATGTAAGCTCGGGGCATTCCCTGTCAAGACCATGTGAGAGATGCACATTCATGTGCATGTTTGCACGCTGCAGCGCACTCTTGAGTGGCTAGCTGACGACATCAACTGGGTCTTTCCGCCACCATGTTCTCTGTGATTGTCTGTTCTGGGGCACTTTTAGTTGCTGAGTGATGGGCCTGTCAGCTTCTAGGGTGAGAACCAGCGCTTTAAGGCTGGAGCAGGTTATCTCCATAATTTGTGCTTACTTGGGCATCTCTGAAGAGCCAGTGCAGCGTGTCAGACTGAGATCGGGGAGACCTGAGTTCAAGTCCCCGTTCATCCAAAAAGCACACATGCTCACTGGGCGCCCTTGGGTCTCTTTCTCTCTCTTTTTCCTCTCTCTCCTCTCTTTCCTCTCTTTCTCTTCACATAAGGTATTGGGTTATTGTGAGGGTAAAATGGGGATAGCCCCTTGAGCTCCTCAGAGGAAGGGCAAGATACATGCATGGTAAATAAGTAAGTCTGCCACTGCTCACATGAATGGCAAGCATTTCCTCTTGGACTACTGACTTGGCCTAGTCCTGTCAGCCTGGACTAGCATATGAGCCCTCCCACTCCTCCAGCCTCTCAAGTAGAGATGCCTGGTGTTTTTCACTGAAGATTATCACTGTGACATGCAAGAGGATTGGCAAATAGTGCCTTACAAAATATTATCGTCCCTCCTGTGGTGGTGCTTCAACCTGCCTGTCCCTGCTCTACTACACCACTGGTTTCTACTGGCAAACTGAGGGCATGGTCACATTGTCGCTTATGCTGCATCCAGTGTGCTCCCACTGCTAATTTTTTAAGCATTAATGAGACATTAGCCACACTCCATATTGATCCTGTAGTTTCTTGATAAATGCTGCTGTTTGATGCACCCCCCCCCCCTTTCTCAAACCGGCTTCCATCCAGCTAGAAAACTGGATGTGGAGTAAATGGTAATCTGAATGTCTGAGGTATATAAGTGTGCATGCGCAGATCACAGCTTCATGGAGTTACAGAAGTGTTTGGTTTGCAGGGGTGAGGAAACTCAAAGGGTCCTGCACTTTGGGTGAAAGACAGCCCCACCCCTTGATGTGAACAACCCCGTGGAAATGCAGCTTGAAACACAGTGGGAGGAACTGACCTTGCTGTAGTATTTTAAGCTGCTAATGTGAACATACCCTGTATGCACTGCCCTACAGCCTTGAACTAGGGGATTCCAATGCTGGGATAAGATTATGCCTGCATGACTGGTTTGACCCCAGTGGCTCAGCCTTGGGAGGTCTGTTTAGTCATGAGCATTTATATGGTGGAGGCTTGTGCTGAGAATTTTGGCCTAAGCACATTGCAATGAAGTTGGCGGAGGATGGATGGACATCGTGCTGTGCCAGCTGCTATTTGCCTTGCAGAATGGCCACCTGCAGTGTGATCAAGGGAAGCCCAGCCAGGGTCATTTTGCAGCCACTAATTTTTCATTAATTTGATTCCATGGCAGCATCGGTTCATTAAACCCTTTGGGAGAAAATTGCTCATCATGCAGATTCACAAAAACAGCTGTTCACATCTGTGAAATGAAGCACGGATCTGGCAAAGAACAGGCTGAGGCAAAGATGCTCAATTGGTGCACTCTGCAACTTGCCTCCTCTCCCCATACACTTTTGGCCCTACCTGACCTTTAGTTGGCCTCGTCTCCTCTGAAGATGGGAAACACTTCTAAAATGGTACTGAGCTTTGTATTACACACAAGTTCCCTAGAGCACCTATCCTGAAGCCAATAACCTCTGTGCCTTAGACAACTTGCTTTAAACTTATTGTATAGTCACAAGCAGAATTTGCATCTTGTAAGTAAGGGTGAGAAGTCACAACAGAAACAGTAAAGGGCAAGGCAAGGCAAGTTGAGGAGAGCTGGCGTTTTAGATGCATTCCAAATATCACTGTCTTTCCCAGGATTGATTGCCCCAGATTGCTGCCATCATCTTGCTCTGTCCTCAAGAGTTTGCTAATGGATTAGAATCCCCAACTCCATGCTGTAGGGTGCGTTCTCAAAAATCGTTTAAATGTGGTTGCAAGGAGCAATACATAACAGTTTTATTAATTTATACATTATTAATTTGTAAATTAATGGCTTTCTGTTGCAGCTGCCTACGTCGAGGTTGACTATCAGAAAAATATGTCCCTGCTGAAAAATGTCATTGGGAGCAAGAGGCCTGGGCATGTTGTGGAACCACTTGCTTGAAGTATTATGCAAGATGCTACTGCACAATTTCTGGTGAAGCGGGGAGGGAGGTACACACACACACACCAAAAATTTTGTGATTTCCTACCTGATTGGGTTGTACTAAATGTGTGCCTAATAAACTTCCTTGATCTGTGTCTTTTTACACTACAATTGGTAATTAGGTCTAACCTCTTAAACATTAATTCCCTTTTTGTCTGAACAAACAAGGTGATCGGTGTGAGATTTCTCCACGCTTAGAAAGTGTGTAGCTTATTGTTGGTCTGCAATCCAGGACACAACTCCAGACCCTTAAGAGGCACAAGTTGCAGCAGAAACCCTGAGTCCATTCTAGCCTGCAAACTCAGTTGCTACCGACACCTGGAAATATGGTGCCAATTAATTTGGTTGCAGGGTGGGGCCTTGTCGCCTGGGAGCTTCAGTGCCTTTTCCTCATTTCAAGCACCAGAAGGGTTAATAATAGATGGCTTGTGCAGCTCTGCTTGTAATTACACCCACCCACCCACCCACACACACACACACACACACCACTGCAGAGCTGGCCCATGGAGTGTGAGACCCAGGAATTAGTTGTGACTGGGAAATTCAAGCTCCATGAGCATCCGACACCTGGTGATAAATGTGGCGGTAACATGTAGGTGGGAGGAAGAAAGAAAGAAAGAAAGAAAGAGGGGCTTCCCCATGCTTTGGGGGGGGGGAATTCTAGGAACAAGACTGCCAGTGACAGCCTTTGAGTATGACAGCACCCAGAGAGTGAGAAAGAGTCCTCTTCTTCCCTATTCTCACGTCTTTAGTGATACCTCGGTTTTAAATACTGTACCATAAATGTCCTTTATATGTCTGCATGCATCCAAATGCCTGCTGGTGGCATTAATTGCGCTGTCAAACCTGACCCAGGAGGCAGATTCGTACAGGCTCTTCAAGGGGTGCTTTCCATTCATTGTGACTTTTTAATTTGTGATCTGTGTTTGTTTGTTTCTGTTTCTGTCTCTCTCTCTGTGTGTGTGTGTGTGTGTGTAAGGAGAGAGAGAGAGAGGGAGACAAAACCCATAGTGAATATGAAGGCGATGAAAGGGTCACCTGTGTACTGACCTAAATGCTATTTTTTTGTGCATGACAACATGCAAATTTAGCACCAGAATCTGTGACAGCGTTCTTAAAAGGATGGCCGCCTCAACCTCTCGTTTGGTCTGACAAGGACATTGGGGTGAAAAATAAGCTTTCAACATGATCATGTGATTCTGCATCTGTCTTGTCCACAATGATACAAAAAAAAATCATTTATTATTTTAGTTCAGCTCAAGTCCTTGCTTCTTCATGTGGTCCTTGTTTCCTTAATCTGGAACTGGCATGCCCTCTTGATTGTTTTCTAAGGCTTTATTATTTCTGGCAGGGCTCCTGTGCTTTTAACAGCAACACAACAGACAAAAAATCAACAGGTAAAGATTATCAGCGAAAAGAGAAAAACCTGCTGACCCTCTGAATATCATTCAGCTGTTTAAAATAGACTAATCTTGCCCTGGGGTGTAGAGTTGGAGAAATGACAACTCTATTCTGGCTAACAGCAAGCGAGGTCTAAAGAAACATTAGCTCAGTTCCCTAATTTCATATCTAATTTCTTGAGAAACAGAGTTTTGATTCATCCCTCCCTTTGTATGGTAAGCCCGTACACAGACATCCATACCCCTCCCCTCCCACTAGTGTGGACAGGCAGTGGGCGACATGGAAACACATTGAGCTGTACTGCTGCCTACAATGTGCAAATGTGATTTGAAACACAGCGGGCAGGTGGAATTACCTTGCTGTGCCTCAAGCCTTAGGATACATGCACAGCCTCACTGGCCCTCAGCACTCTCTGCAGGCTGTATTCCTTTACACCCTGGAATATGTCATTGAACTCTGCGAATGCCTTTTGAATGGAGGCTGGAGAGGGGTGTACAAGGGGAGAGTGTGTGTATGCACTGTGCTTGTGAAAAGAAGGAACTGTGGCCCTGGAGTTGGAAAGAAAAGAAGTTCCCTGCCTGTGCTCCAAGGCTGCAGGAGTGGAATGAGCCACCCCATACTGTACTTTTAAAAATGTCCCACTGTTTGCACACTGACTACAACCATTGCTATCTTCACCCCCGCGTAGGGTTGCAGCCTCACAGCGCAATCTTGTACATGTCAACTCAGAGGTATACCCCATTGAGGTCAGCAGGGCTTACTTTCAGGGTTAAAACCTAAGGTTCCCGCTTGTCCGTCGGGTTTCCCCCTCGGCTGCTCCTCCTTCCTCCTCTCCCCGGGGGAATCAGCTTGCCTGAGGCCCCACGCCAGCCGGGCACCGTGCCATATGCAATCAAAACCCCCAGCCCGGAACAGTCATCAATCTTCCTTGGACGTGGGCCACACGCGGCCCTAAATAGATTTGATGGGGCAAAATATTCAAATTAATTTGGGATTGAGTGGTCGCCTCCCGAGCTGCTCCCCCCCCCCCCCGCTCCCGCTCCATGCATCACCCGGCCGCGGCCCCAATCTGAGCCTCAGAGCAGCTGGGATAAATCACCCGCCGCCTCCGTTTAGCACGGCGCTGATTGCCGGTGCTGGCTCACCGGGGAAATCAGGTGAGTGCCCCGCGCGCTCCCGCGGTCTCGCCGGCGTTTAGGCGAGATTTATTTATTTGATTTTCCTGGCGCGGGGTTGCTTCCCCCTCAAAAGGCCTCCGGGGAATGGCAGGCCTCGCAATATTAATGTCGGCTAGGACGCCGCCTCATTAAAGTGTCAGGCGGCAGTAACTCCTGTCGTGCTTATCACTCCCTCGGGAGGCCGAGCTGGCCGCCGGAGGGAGCCGCCCTGCGGGCTCTAGCCGCAAGTGGACTGACGGGCCTGCGGGAGCGAAGTTGGGGGAAACGTGGGAAACGCCACGCAGCTCGAGACAAACGCGCCGCGCCGTGGCACCCACCCATACGGGCGCCCCGTGAACTGTGGTAGGTCCATCTCTAAAAGGAAGGGTGCTGGGGTTTATCCCTGACGCTGTGCCCCTAACTCTTATACTGTACCGGATGAATAGGAACGCGTTGTGACTGAAAGGAAAGGAATGCACTCTGCACATGTTCAGAGGGCGTTCTTTATTATGACTTCGAATTAACTGGAAAGGAAAAGAAACGCCCCAGAACTGCCGCCTGGCAGCATTGATGTGAGAGGACAGGAATAAGTTGAGAGAATAAGCCGCAAAGGAGAGATGAGCCTCTCGGCCCATAGGCTACTCCCGTTAGTCACCCTTTGTGAAACTGCCCCCTTTTTTGGAATAAAGTAGCATTTCAAAGAGAGGGAGCAATTCTCCTCAAAAGGATCTCTCTGAATTTATAAGGAGGCAAAAATAGATGTTGTGCAGTTAGGACAAGGTTTACCTCAAGGAGGAAGCTGCTGCACTTTAGCGGGGGGGGGGGGAGAAGGGAGATGTTATGGACAGTCTGCACCTACCGGTAAGACCCTAAACTTGCCTGTAAGCTGTTCTTTCACTGTTTGTGCGCAAATGGGAATGATTTTAACCGTTGGGTAGAAAATGGAAGAAAGTCATTTTAAAATCAAATGTAGGTTCTGGTGAATGTATGTATTGCATTGGAATGACAAGGGAAATTCAAAAACCAAGATGCAAAAAACATCAATGACAATGGCCTATATATTATGCGTTTGTAGGCTCAAATATTAAAGACAAGAAATGCTGCAGCCTCTAGAATCTAAAATGGAGAAATGAGGTATGAACAGTGCTCCCTAACCTTTTTTGAGCCCGTGGGCACAGTTGGGATTTTGAAGCGTGTGTGCTGTCACAGAACGGCTGCCATGGGGAGAGGGGCGAGGAGGTATGACCAAAGGGTGGCTGTGATGGGCATGGTCAATTGGAAAACAGTTTCCACATAAAGCAATCTAGAGAGGGTAAAAGACAAGTAACTTGCCAAGAAATTACTATGAAGCAAAGATAGGGTCAGGACAGCCCCCAGGCACAAAAGCACTTCCTTGACTGCCCATTAATAGGAAGATTACCTACAAATCAATTCCCCCCCCCCTACACACTCTAGACTGCAAACACACACACACACACCCCAACTCGCCACACCTGAAAGTCCCATTCTCTTTACTTTCTTTCCCCACCCACCTCATTGGGTTGACCCCCCCCTTTCCTGTCCCCCAACTCCCTGGCCACTCCACCATTACCCCCACTCCCACACCCATGTTTGCCAGGCAGCAGTGAAGGAGTTTTTGAAAACAAAACAACTGCTTTGCCAGGCAGTTTGGGTGCTTGGGGCCCAGAAACATTCTGTGGAAATAAAGGTGTCAGGTGGC
The DNA here is from genome assembly GCF_963506605.1 of Zootoca vivipara. NCBI lineage: Eukaryota > Metazoa > Chordata > Lepidosauria > Squamata > Lacertidae > Zootoca > Zootoca vivipara. The sequence continues at coordinate 84,280,118 of NC_083276.1, read as the reverse complement.
TTAATAAGGGAGGGAGGGAGGACCTCATGGGTACTGAGTGAGATGTCTGTAGATGCTGCATGAGGGGACCCCGGAGTCTGAGCTTTATCATGAGATGCAAGAACACTGTCACTTTTTCTGGACTGCAAACTTTTAAAGGCATATTGAATTCACCTTCCAATAGAATGTGTGCATAGACAGTCTTGCACAACTACACAACTGTTGCATTGTGTCCTTGTACTCTACTTGGCTTCATTTGCATTTCAGATTCCCACCTCACTCCCGCCTTTCTGGCTTATCTGTTGTGGGATGGTTCTGTTTTGGAGTGGCATATGTGCACAATATTGCAAGGATTAATTGTTAGAGGGGTGTTTGCTTCTATTTTAAACCAAATTCCTAATTGCTGCCGCCGCCGCCAGCTCTTGAGGAGTTTGCACAGGGGAAAATAAGCATTTCACATTCTTGGGGGCCACCAGTTTTCCAGGTGCTTCAAGCAACCAGTGTTTGGTGTTCTTTCAGCCCTTTGTAGGAAGGCCATTGGGCCCGTTATTAGGTGCTAACCAACCAGGGTTGTAAGTCTGACTCCAACAGAACTGTCTTGAGCAAGGCTGAGTTGAGTTGAGAGGCTTGTTCTCTCCCTTCTGCCCCCCACTCTCTCTGGGAGATTCACTGTATATAACCCACAGACAATACACCTTGCAGCTTGCATGAAACATGCTGTAATCATTTTTTCCCAAGGCTTTCTCCACCTCCCGTGAAGGCTTGAGATGTGTATGCGTATGATATATGTGAAAGCTGTGATTCTCAGGACTTTAGCACAAGCCCGGGAGCCACTAAAAAGTATTGGACAATAGATAGATGTCGAGAGAAATGGTTTAAAGACCCGCAGAGTGCGAGGTTGCATCCTCTGGGCTGCATGGCTAATACTAGTGCTATCTAACCAAATTTTTATGACAAAAGCCCCTACCTCACCTGCCAGCAGCAAGGGCCTTGTGGAGATATATAACTTTATTTTGTTTGTTTGCTTCTTTTTTTTTGAGCAGCTGCAGGTGGAAATTTCATCAGATGCCCTTCCCCTCCCCTCCCCTTTTGCATTTTGATTAGGTTGAGGCACACAATCTTTGTGTTTGTGTGTGTGTTTCTACTTAACTGAATATTGTTATTCAGTTAGGGAGTGTGTGTGCCTATGGACACACTATGGACACAGCTGTGCTTATGGACCAGGGGTGGGAATTATAAGCTGTGCTTATGGACCAGGGGTGGGAATGAAATGTCTGTGCTAAGGACATGGGTGTCCCCTTGTGATTTGGACATAAATTTATATCCTGGATCCTGTGCATGCTAACACACAGCTGTGTGATCCCATCACCCGCTCTGAGCTGGAGGGCTCTCTCCTACCCTGTTCCTCTCCCCCTACGCTCTGCTTCGCATTCCCTCCATCCCCCCCACCGACCAACATTCACTCCCTTGAAAAGGGCCCATTTGCATTTTGATACATTCCTGACCTGCCTTTCATTTCCTGGGCAGGCGGCTCTGATTAATCATGTTCACCGGGGCGCACAAAGCCACGTGGCGCGTCAGACCCACTTGTAGTTGGGACCTGTGATTTGGGCACAGCTTGGCAGCTCTGGCAAAACTGCACTCTTAAGAGCAACCGGAGTCAGGGTTTTCTCAAGAGGTTGACAGGATAGCAGAAACATGCAAGCTGGTGGTGCTATGATGCAAAGAGGATCTCCTCCCTCTTTTTCTCTTAAGCAGCCTAAAATGGGAAGAGCCAGTTCAGGGCCTCTATGGAACAAGGAGAATCTAGATTTTCCTGATTGGGACATGAGCAGAGGGAAAATGGCTTGGAGAGGGACAGGACAGTGCCTGTCTTAGAATCTCCTAGTTGCAGTTAAGTGAGTGTGTTATCCTCTGCTTTAACACCTGAAGTGAGTTCAGAAGTTGTCTACATACCGGTATGTCCGGGATGGGGAACTTGGGGACCTCCAGATGTTGCAGGACTGCAGACTGCAGTTCCCACCATCCCTGACCATTGGCCATGCTGGCTGGGAATGAGTTGTGAGTCCAACGATATCTGGTCATATGTTCACCATCCCTGGTGTATGTGCTCATGCATTGCCCATGGCTCTCCAGCTGTCAAAAGTAGCATTGTATGGAACAGAGGAAAAAGTGACAGGGAGGGTGTGTGGCTCAGGAGAGTGTGTGGATTGGAGAGAGCCCTGAGTGCCAGATAGAAAAGCCTGAAGGGCCACATTTGGCCCCCAATCCCTGCAGTAAGGGCACTAAGAACAACAAATGAAATCCAGTTTGTCTTGCCAGTGCTTATTGATTAACAGCTTGTGGAGATGGTGGCCCGGGTGCAGTTCCCTGCTGAAGTACAATGTCTGTACTGGCATTCTGCCATCTTTTGAAGACATGCCTGTTTACAGTGACATTCCCTTGATCTCTTGACCTGCATCTCCTTTTTTAATTATTGTGTTGTTGTTTAAAAATATTTTTATTGGTTTTTCCATGTATACATCCTCTAACAATATTTCTCTAACAATTTTCCATATTTTCCCCCTCCTCTTAATTATTGTGTTGTTTTAATGGTGTAGTTTTATTGCATGTTTTAATTATGGATGTTTATATTTTAACTCTTGTGTAATTGGTTTTTATACTTGTAAGTCAATTTTGCATAAAAGTGGTATATAAATTGATAAACAATACTAAGTTCAGTACAGCCTTACCATGAAGTAAGGACAACTGAATTTAATAGGCCTTAAACTAGGATTGCACTTTAAGGTACAGCACGTTGTAAATGTACATCGTCCAGTGCAGCAGGAGAATCGAAGGGTGCAGTTATAATCTCTTTTTGGGTAGCGAGCAAAAGGGAAATGAAGGGAATGTCGAGGGTAATGAAAAGTAGGAGGAAGAATGGAAGAGGAGACTTTTAGTTGGATCGAGGGGTTGAGTTGTCAAGAATCACTAAGGGCAAAATTCTAAAGAAGTGGGAAAGCTTCAATTTTTTTACTAACCTCACTATCAGCACATTCCCTTTTATTCCAATAACAATTTGTTCGTAATGAGGAATCCTCAAAAGTTCTATGGGGAGCCCCATGCGTGTTGATATTTTGCTGCAGTTCTTAGATGTTGGTACCTGCTGTAAATTCAAGAGACTTTGACCAAAGCATGTGTGCATGCAGTGCTTGGGTCCCCCCCCTTCCCTTTTGCTTGCTTTCTGATATTATGTGTTAAACAAATTCCCAGGTATTTTTAGTTTGAATCTAGACCGGTTGCATGCAATGTAGTCTTTTGTGGGGAGGGGGTTCACCATGGGTCTGGTTCCAGTTTCCCCAGTTTGCATTTTAAATCCAGGTTTAGTCTTTGCCAGTAGTCTCTTTAAATTTGCATAGATTTCCATGGAAAACCAGATGCAGATTTATGCAAATCGGCACCGAACATTCACATGAAATCTGTAGCTGTGGATCCATGTGGGGTGGGTGAGGAAAGGAGCAGCAGAACATTGTGTGGGAGGGAACGGGAATTCCACCAATGAATGTGGATCATCCACGGTTCCAGGCGTAGTGCGGGACCAGTTATCGTTAGTGCCAACATTATTACCATACGAATTGCATCGAATACTTTTCTGCTGCGCTGAGGAGTTAACGCTTGTGGTTGCCACATTGTTCCCTGTGCTGCGTGCTCCAATAACCCATCTGTGCGCTTTACTGCACACTTAGCTGGAAAATTATCCAGCTGCTGCATATCCTTTCCCTGCAAACCCCCTGGGAGAGGGGTTGTCATCACTGTGCAGCTGGGGGAGGTCGTAGCAACAGCAGTTAAAGAGATGGCAACAACCTGAACAGGGTTGGAAAGGTAAACAGGGGCAGCCCTGAAGAAGTAGAAGAAGAAAGGCCAAGGAAGCAAAAAGAGACTCAAACCAGTGGCTCAAGGAGTGCCTATTAAATGGAAATGCCCAATATGTTTTGACAAATATAGTTACTTCCACACTAGCCATTCTCTCTGGAAATGCCATTCCTTTCTTGCTCACCTTCTATTGAGCATCAATGATGTCTTCTCATCCCATAGCATTCCAGTGTTTTTCTGTAATGCTCAGCTGTGTTTTTTAGACCTGATTTTCTGTGTTTGGTGTGGAGGAAGGGTAACAAAATCCAATTTGAATGTGGACTAGCAAAGCATTATTAAGTTTCTTCTGGTCCCCTTTGCCTTTAGACATTTCTGGTTTGCATGTTAAAACCCCTTTTGTTGCTTCCTGATGAACATGCATGGAAGTGGGTGGGTAGGATTAGTGATAGGCCTTCGCTGTTGGGGAAAGGAATTGCTAGATTATAATGCTTATCTGGAACGCCTGTTTTTGGTTCAGCTTTCAGCAAATATTGTTTATTTAATTGTATGGATGGCATTTGTAAATTGCCCCATAACAAAGTTCTTTGGGCAGCTTACTGTAAACAAATAAGAAAACAAGACACAGAACTATAAAAGCATAAGCAAAATAAATACAAGAAAACACAACACATTGAAACCCCAAGGTTAAAAGATTTTTTAAAAGTGAGAGGCTATGTCAGTAAAAGACATAATCAGAAAAGGAATTTCCTTTGTAGGGTTAAAGGACTCAAGTGTGGAAGAGGATTCTAGTGTGGAAGCAACCTATTCTGTCTTCATGTATAACAGTTTTATATGTTCTCCTATTTCAATAGCGTGCTGTCTGAGTTGTAGTTTCCGAAAGGATTCTCTTTTATTGAGGATTCATAGACAACAGCTGCCCCAGGATGAAAGTGGGCATTTTGAATTAATTTTATCACTTGACAGCAGCCTGAAGTTCACCTTCTGTAGAGGCTCACATTTTCAATCTGTTTTGGAAGTGGGATTCGATTCCCAGACAGTTGCATCCTTCTGAGGGGTCTGTCTGCCCCTGATCTCTAAACTGCAGTCAAGTATGGCTCCATTTTACAGTCTACTTTTCCCTCCTGCTACAAGGTCCCATCATAAACCTTCCTCCAGCATCCCTCCAGCCATCTAGTCCCATTATCCATTTTCTTCCTGAGTACGTATTTGCAATGGCTCTGACAAGCTATGTTCCCATCCACACTCTCTACAATTCTGGACAGTTCCTCGTGGTATCAGGACCATGGGCGCATGGTACTCAATGAAAAAAGGTGCCTGTGCTAAATTTGGTGAATTGTGTATCATCATCATTATCATGCAGCTCTCCTGAGTTAGATAGAAAAAATGGACACACACACTCCTGCCTAGCATTTTGTAACTGTCCTCCCATCATGAGAACAAGCAACATGGAGTTGGGCCTTGCACTATAAGTCTGTTGGAGCTGTGTGAAGATTCCAATAGAGTCAAACGTTCAGCACAGCCTCTGCATGGTTGTTCTCTCCAATATTTAATCTAGATGTGCTAATTGATTATTTAATTTTTTGGGGGTGGAACCTCTTACATTTTCCACCAAACCACTTCTCTATTTTGCTATTCTTTGTGTAGGGTCACTGGAGCACACTTGAGTCCCCAAGCATTTTAGTTTCCTGCTATGGCCTCTCCTTTTCCATCTCTCTGTCTCATAAGCTCACAGCCTGATGCTAACTGTAAAACATTTGTTGTTGTTGTTGTTTAGTCGTGTCCGACTCTTCGTGACCCCGTGGACCATAGCACGCCAGGCACTCCTGTCTTCCACTGCCTCCCGCAGTTTGGTCACACTCATGGTCAAACTCTGTAAAACATAGAATGCATAATAAGACAGGAATAGCAGACATAAAAAGAGGGGCGAGTACAGCACACTGGGGAGAGGCTGGAAAAATTCACGGCTAAGGGCACATTTCAGTGCTAGGGCAAGAAGGCAATGGGAGCTGAAGCAGCATATTATCTGCTCTGGTCAGCTCAAGGCAGAAAGGAGACTTGGTCGCTAGCATGTAGCAAAGTCACTTGCAAACACCAGAGCCCTGCGCCTCATGGACAGAGGAAGGATAGGGACCCCTGTGGCTGAAAATACATCCACGTAACCTTTGACTGGTTCAGGGAGGGTTAGGGAGGTGCCCAGTTTGAGAGATCCAAGTCTTGTCTTCAACTTGAAGCGGTGACTGCCTCCCTACATAGGATGTGCAGATGTGATGGAGACCTAAGGCAGACCTCTATACATGGATATAGTCAGTTGAGCAAGGAAGTTGCCCAAATTTCTCTCTCATCTACTTTTAGAATGTGTTTTGACTGGGCTCAGAACCTTTTGATTTAAATGTCAGTGTAGGGCTCAATAGAGCTATCTGTCATCTATTTTTTCAAAGGCTTCTTGCCCTGTCAGCTTTAAGGCAGCTGTGGATCCATGTTGTCATGCACACAAGCCAAGGTGATAAGCATTTGTTAGTACTACTGGCTGCTATTGGTTTAGAGAGTGTGAAGGCATGTGCATGCCTATGCTTCCAGGCATTGCGACACTCTCTGACTGCCACACCCTTATTTACAGTCAGTCCTCAGCTGCCAGGACAATGTCATCTCTGCGCCAAGGTGAATTAACACTGTGGAACATGATACTGAACATAAATCGCACCATCTCCCAGTCCTTTGGAACGTCCAAGTGTGCTGACGTGATCCATGCTTATCTATAAACCTGTCCCTATGGGTCATTGCCACAGCCAGTAGAACTGGGGATTTGACACTTGGTCCTCCAGCAGTTATTACCCGGAACAATTTAAGGATGTCTGCTATGGCTTGGAGGCGCTCTAAGCCTCTGAGAGCAAGAAGTGGCTAATTGTGCAACTCTGAGATTCTCCTGCCCTCTGAAGTGTCAGGCATTGCCCACTCACTTCCTACCTCCCATTTCAAGTACAATGATTCCTAAAAGGTGGGTTGCTTTTTAGTTTTCCTCAGAGGACAAAATTGCCAATAATCGGGGATGATGGGAGTTGTAGTTCAGCAACATCTGGAAAGCCACACTACGTTGCCTATCCCTGCGTTAAAAGTAACTGTCAGTCATGTTCCCGAGCCATAGTGGGCAAGGCCTTGGCTGTTTCCTTTTGTTCCTCTCCCCTTGCCCACAACTGGCCACACACATGCAAAAACTGAGATCCTTGTGAGTAGCTTCCTTCCACACTCCCAGACCATAAGTGCTGTGATTCTCTGAGACCCCACTGCGTTCTCTGGGAACACGCAAACGGCACACACTGATTTTTATTCCACATTAACATAGCTCCTTAAATGTTCCAAGTGCAGTAAAAAGCACAGCTAATTTTCCCAGAGCTATTTTTTAAAGCTCCTCATTACTCTTAATTGTCCAAACTTCTTTTCTTTTCTCTCTGATTAAAAGCAGATTTTAAAAGAGCGATTCAGCACCACAGCAGTTTCAGAGTCAAATGAAGCCAGCCCCCTCCTCAGTTATTAATAACCCTAGTGCTGCTTTTCCCTCAGGTGTTGCTGGTAAAAGCTCTCAAAGAGTAGGAGGTGACAGCAGCTATCTATCCATCTACAGCGGTGCCAAAGCGTTGTCAAAAAATCCGAGGTAAAAATATGTAAAGGACACCTTTACACAAAGGAGGTCTGTTTTCAGGAGGGAAACAAAGGAGAAGTTGGAGGGAACAAACTACTTACTGCCACAAGATGCAGCCTGATCTTACCGTAGAGCCCTTGCTCTTACTGTTTAGCCTCAGGTCTGCCCGTAATGGGTAAATGCAGCTAAGGGGGGCTAAGAAGCCTGAGTGAATTGGATCTTAATCCTTTAGGGTAGCTTGCCGCTTCTTGTCATCTCTTTTTATCCAGAGTTTGATGAGATTGTTCGTATTTGCTGTATTTATGCCACACCATTCACCGGGTTACCTACAAGAATGCGAGGCGTCTGTGTGCGCCAGGGGAGGGGAACCTTTTGCAGCCTAATGGACAGCCACCTGGGGTGGGCCTGCCAGTGGTGCGTGGGCCGGAGACAAAAGTGGGCAAAGCAACCAACGCGACTCCTAAATTTGTACAGTAATCTACATTCTAAACCCACCTCCACCTCCATTCTGGCAGGCAAGAAACATGATCTTCATTCAAGGACATGTTCCAAAAGGGCAGAAGCACTTGAGGAGGGCAGGCAGTAGGACTGGTGAGTCACATTGCTTGGGAAGTCTCAAGGGCTGAATAGAGAGACCTTGGGGCAGCTTTTGGCCCACAGGCCAGAGGTTGCCCACTCCTCTGACTTTGGCCACAGCAGGATCTTTGGGTTTTCTCCCTTTTAGAAATAGGCAATAAAAACTTGTATTTTAGAGCAGTGGTGAGGGACCTGTGACCTTCCAGATAATGTTGGACAACAGCTCTTCCCATCTCTGGCCATGTTGGCAGGAGCTGAAGGGAGTTGGGAGTCCCATCACTATCTGGAAAGCCACTGGTTCTCCCATCCTTCAGAATATACACTCTGCATCACTGTAATGTGTCAAGGTTTTTGGCACCAGGGCTTAATATTTGAATTTCTAAGGCAAATGCAAAACTGTATAGGAAACAATTGCTACACACCTATACTACTTCTAGTGACAATTAATATACACAAATATTCCCTAAGCTAGAATCGTGTAACAAGCAGCATCCCAGAGAGATGTGATGTGCCTGTTATAAAAAATCTGATTTGTCCAGAACCCAGGCCTGGCCCTTAGCAAAACTTCCTATTTTTAAAATGCCTCCCCCTGCCTGGGTTGAGGGCCAGTGATAATGTAGCTTAAGAGTTTTCAACCAGTTTTTCTTGACAAAAGTGAGGTGTTTTTTTGAACTTTATCACAGGCAGTTAAGTATAACAATGATAACAGACTTCGGAATATGTATTCTCCTTCCCAGCCGAGCTTCGGCAGGGCTCAGATTGTGCAGAAGGCTTTGTACAACTTCCTCAGAAGGAACAGACTCATTAATTAGGTAATCAGCGTTCTTTCTCTGGCCATCATGAAACGCTTATCAGGCTGGCCTTTTTGTCGTTCAAGGACTTGATGCTCTCATACCAGGAAGTGGGCAATTTTCAGGAGACAAAACTCCTGGGTTGTAACAGGGTTCTCTGTGGGATGGAAGGCTACCTTTCAGATGCAGATTGTTATGCTTGGAGTTTTAATGCTCTCTTGGCTTACTGCTCTGAAAATTGCACACCTGGCCACTGAACGAAGGAAGTGCCACAGATGCTCTTCAGTTTTATAATAGTGGTTGTATATAAGAGCTCCGGAGAGGACTCTTTTATGAAGCAGGAGAAGGCGGTAGAGGAGGAAGCAGGGGCTGAGAGTGAAGCTTAGGCTACATTTCCCCAACCTGGTGCCCTCTAGGTGATTTCGGTTACAGTTCCCATCAACCCTAGCCAGCGTAGGAGTTGTAGTTCAAAGCATCTGGAGGGTACCAGGTTGGGAAAGGCAGGCCCTAGACCTTCACTGTTACAATCCAGGTCTCAATTTTCCAGGTTTACAGCCTAATCATGGGTGTTTACTCCAAAGTACACCCCATTGTGTCTCCTAAGTCGTTCTGCAGAGGATTGCAGCCTTTATTACCAGCATAACTTGCTTTTGGAGAAATGGGCAGATCCAGATTGGGGGGTGTTTGGAAAGGGGGCACTTTTCTGAGCAGAACCTGCGCAGTGGCTCGATGCAGTTAATGAGGACTTCTAACATAGGTAGGCAGAGCAAAGGGGTTGAATGGATGGCTTCTCTGAATTCTTTCTGCCCTTGAAGAACTTGACTGTTTGACATACTGGTGTCTTCTGGCTCAGGCTGAAAGAGGAGGAGGAGGGAGGCACTGGGCTCCTTTACAAAGCATATGCGCACTTGGCGGCAAGTGCTGGGGAAAGCAAGAGCTAGATTCCCTTCTGGGTAGCTTGAAGGCCTCCTGGTTTCCTGCAGGCCTCTGTTGGGACCAGCGGCATGGTGAGGCTGATTCTTTAGCAAGGCTCCTTCCATGATCCCTAGCCAGCTCTGGCTGTTATCAGCCTTGCCCAGCTGCCAGCAGCACCATAGGCTGTGCTTTGGGGGATTCACTGACGCCCTGACCTTGGGATAATCTTCAGAAGGATTAAGAGCTTATACATATCGGTGTAATTGGCGGACTCTTTCCTTTTGCCTCAGCAAAGTGGCTGGCCAGACTGCAAGCTCCCTTTGGGCAAGCCTTTTCATTCCTTCTGGGGGTGGAGGCTGCTCCCAGAAATGCACCCTTCCCCTGTGGGCACCTTGCAGCTTATGCCATGCATTTGGGGGGGGGGGAACCAAACAAAGGAATGGCTAGCAGCAGCTGCCCAAGCACAAGGCCTGAGCTTTTGAGAAGTTGGGATTGCTAGCTCCTGCAAACAGCATCCTTGTACTCCAGCACACCCCAATCCCTCAACCACAACGGCTATCTTGATCCTTTGACTTTGCAGGTTCACCAACCATTGCCCACTTGCATTTCTCCATTTAAATAGATGAGGTGTATTTGTGCATATTTCAAGGGATGGAAGGGGAAGCTCCCGCTCAATGCATTTTGATTCTGGCTGGTCCTCGCCTCCCCTTCTTCACTTCCTTTGACAAAGGAACACATGAAACTGCCTTATACCAGGTCGAGGGCTTTCATCCATCTAGGACGGTATTGTCATCACTAATGGAAAACAGCTGCCCTGGTTTTCTGGTAGGAGTCTCTCCCATGCCTACTGGGAAATGCTGGGCATTGAACTTGCAACCTTCTACATGCAAAAGAGATACTCTGTCATCCACCAAGACCCTTTCCCAAGAGACTTGGGCTTCTAACGTGGATTGGAAATATTCTGAGCAGGGAATGAATTTTGCCAGGTTCTGGTACACCACCTGTTCCCGAGGACAAAAATTACGATAGCTTTGCTAATCTGGATATATTGGCTTATTTAAATGAATGCAAATATAACCTTTTGTCCGTTGTATAACATTAAGGTTCTCATTTGTAGCTGATGCTCCAGGAGATCTCCTCCTGCCTCCACCCTCATGTCTATGCTCCTTGGAGATTGTAGGCTGTACTGGAATTACAGGAATACATTGGTGGCAGATACTATAGAATCTTTCACCCCCTTGCTTGTTGCTGCTTGTTATTCTCTGTAGGCAAAATTAGATGAGAGAGATTCCCCCCTCCAATCCCTTTTCCTGATGAAAAATCTCCTCCCCCATCTGTTGTTTACCCTAGTGGGGGGGGGACCCCTTTCTATGCCTGCATATTTTATCTTTCTCTCTTTCTTTCTCTCTCTCTCTCTCTCTCTCTCTCTGCGCGCGTGTGCGCGCTGCTCCTGTTGTACTACTTGGGGCTAAACAAATGTAAAAAAACTAGGAGGCTCGACACATTTAGAACTGGTGTACATGGAGTACTTCGCTTAATTTTGGCCTGAGTGGCTGATACATTAAGTTACCAAAGAACCGAGAAACATTGTATGTATAAATTTTTTGTTTATACATGAATTAGCCATAGGCAGCATTGCAATGAACTTGAGCTGGAGTAATTTTGTTTATTGCAACAGTCAGATGCGGGGGAAACCCTATACCTGCTGAAAGGGAAAGCATCTCACTATAGTCAGCAATGGGTCTTCCTTTGATGCAGAACAAATCATGCAGGGACCAAACTGATGCACAATCTCTGCATGGAACTTCTGCATGGAATGAATTTTGCCAGGTTCTGGTACACCACCTGTTCCCGAGGACAAAAATTACGATAGCTTTGCTAATCTGGATATATTGGCTTATTTAAATGAATGCAAATATAACCTTTTGTCCGTTGTATAACATTAAGGTTCTTATTTGTAGCTGATGCTCCAGGAGATCTCCTCCTGCCTCCACCCTCATGTCTATGCTCCTTGGAGATTGTAGGCTGTACTGGAATTACAGGAATACATTGGTGGCAGATACTATAGAATCTTTCACCCCCTAAATGTAATTGTGCCAATTCGGGTGGGATATATCCCAAATAGCAGCCAACTAGCGACTGTTTTCATGCTGAGCTGCTATCTGCTGGGGGTGAGGGGGAAAGTGACTGAATTCGTAACCCACATGTCCCCAGAGCAAAATTGTGCTGAAATGCATCAAAACAGCTCAATCTGTTATCAACCTTTGACTTATGGTTGCATGTTAAGTTAAAGTTTTTGTAGAAAAAATTGGCTTTATTTTTTAAAAATATTTTATTGACAAGGAATTCTTGATGGCCTGGGTTCTGAGTAATTATTTGGGAATCAGAGGGTTTTAACATCTAATCTAATACCCAGTTGTCAGATCAGATAACCCTGAAGTGAAAAAGCACTGGGGAAGCTTAATCTTAACTAATAGCCTGACTGTGTTCCTGCTGACTTGGAAGGAAGCCCTACTGATTTCAAAGGGACCCAACTCCCAACTAACTGTGCACAGAACAAGAGACGTAATATGGAAATCGACTTTGGAATTGCCATGGTTGTGTGCTTCAACTTGAGAACGTAGCCCAAAGGTGGGGGAAGAATGGTCATCTCCTTTAAGCCAAAGTTGATTGCTGCTGGTCTTGTTGACCATCTGGCTGAAGGCAGAGGCCATATTGTTATGGCTGCTGCTACTAGGGAGTTGTGTTTTATAAACCAAGGTAGTGGCATGTTACCAGTGTTTAGACATTGCCCTTATCTCAAAACAGACCTGTCTGGCAAGGGGAGTTTCAGATGCCTTTGGTTTGTCCTGGGGTAATTCCCATGTAGGCCTCAAATCAAGCCTCTTCTCTTTACCTGAGTGTATGAGAGTTTGCTGTCCTTTTCTATCTTTATTCCCACCTACCCACATACACACAAGCACACCTTGTCTAGCTAATGGTCCCTGACATTCCAATGAGATTTAGTGCTGAACTTGAGCACTGAATATTCATGAGGCGCCGGCCCCTGACAGACAGCTTCGTGCTGCGCCGCATTGGCCTGCTCCTACGATTCATAATTTGTTTTTCCATTTAATGTAAACCTTACCTGCACTCACTTCATGGGGGGCTTAATTCACAGCCAGGGCCTCTGCATCCCATCTTCCTAGAAAGAGAAGAGGGAGAGCCCTGGAACCCTGGCCTGGTTTGATACTCTAACCCACAAGGCCCCACTTCCTTCCCTGCCCCTACCCCAAGCTGGAAATTAAATCTCCCCAGGGTTTCTGATCCGTGGATAGAACTCTGGCATAAGAAAAGCCTTGCCAGATCTTGCCCAATTAGCCTAGCATCCTGTTCTCACAGTAGCCAAATAGATGCCCCATGGGAAGGCCACAAGCAGGAGCCAAGCACAACAGCCACCTCCCCACATGTGATGTGTGCCCTGACTCCCAATGCCAAACGAAGAACTCAACCTCCCAGCTCTATTTCTGCCAAGGGTTTTAATGCATGAATTAAATCGGTTCATTGGTACAAGTTGCAGCTAGTGGCCAGAGTCCTGGGACAGGGAAGGCAAACACACCCTCTTTTGAGTGGGGTGGATCTGTGAGGCACTGGTGTCTCCATGTCCTTGGAGACGAAGGTGGTGTTGGTGCCACTCAGCATCCAGTTTATTCTCGGTCGCCTCTGTTCAAGGAGGAGATTTCTCACTTAACTGGAGGAGGTGCCACAGGCAGCTCTACAACAGGAAGTATCTGACATGGGATGTCTGATTTCATATGGGTGGAACATTCCTCTGTCAACCTGCTTGGTCCCTCCCCTGGATCCAGCACTCTACTCCTGGACCACTGGCCTCCTCCTTGGACTTGGACAATTCTTGGAGTCCCAATTTCACCTCCCTCATCCTACTAGCTCCAAGACCCTGAGCTCTCCCCATTCCTCCTCAGGATCATCTCAATGGGGCTAAAGACAATACCTGAGTAACAGGTATACACACAGAGACAGTTGTAGTGTGTGTGGGATTGTAAACAGTAAGGTCAGAGGGAAATGAAATGCAGAAAGTAGAGAGACAGTGATAATTGTGTAATTACGGCGATCATTGTAAATGACCACTGTTAATTATATGATTGTCACTTTCTCTGTTTTCTGGATTTCATTTCCCTCTGACCTCACTGTTTAGTCTCCCGCCACCATGTGACTCAGGATAACACTTAGTGCATCTAAGTCGATCTATAGTCCACAAAAGGTTACACCAGAACACATTCGTTCATCTTTTAGAGTGCCACAAGGCTCTTGTGTTAGCTTGCTGCAGCAAAAATAACAGACAACTTCTCTGGACAATGTTTTGTGTAGACTTAAAAAAAAAGATGTTTCTACCCACACTCTTCTCCTTCCTGTAAGGGACTGAAATTTGTGTTTTTTAGGATGTGAAAGCTATAGTGGTGGTTCTGTCTCATTGTGAGTCATAATTGTTAATCTGGCCTTGGATATTCTGTTTAGTAAACATTTGTTCATTAACACATCACTTTTATTATTATGGCCTGGTAAATTTCTTTTCAAAAAGAGTCTTGGGTCACATCTGCAGGTGTTTGACAGGGAAGCCTCACCAAATAATGAAATCACAGTCCCCACCTTGTTAAACACCAGTTGTAGGTTGAGTCTTGTTTATTCCTGGGATTTGTGCACCTTTTGGGGCTGGGTGGGGGGATTATTGCTCCACTTTTCCTGCTTGGGCAAGATGGCAAAACTCTGAGTGGGTATGTTAATGTTTTTGCAAACTACACAGTATTTCTAAAGCTGGGCTGGCTGTTAGCTGATGCCTGCAGGGCTGCCATGAACTGGCTGGTTTTCTACTAGTGGGCTACAAACAGCTTATAGTCCTGTAGAGAAGCATTCAAGGGATGAATGTGTACTGTTTCTTCAAGAACCTTCTCCTCTTCCACTCCCAAACAAAGTTGTTTATAATTCCCTTTAGGCTCTCCTTTGTAATAGGGCATGTAGAGAACTTTTTGCCAGCCTTCAATGGACATTCTAGTCTATCCATGCCATTCCCCATGGACAACCTCTTTTTCACAACCAAACCCAATACTGTATAATAAGTTTGGGACTTTTAACAATAGCACACTAGGCAGAAAATTAACAGGTAATTCCTCCCCCTATCTATACAGCATGCTGAGAAGAGCAGCACCTATGTGATTTCTGACTTAATAGGCAAAGGAGCCCTTCCAAAGAAGTGGACATAATTCACTGTTTTCTCATGACTGAAGCACTGTAGGGCTCTGTAGGGCCAACTTCACTGTCTAGGCAGGTGATACAACCCTCCATCAGTAAGCTGTGCATGGACCTTTGGGGGAGTTGGCTTTTATCTTTGGTGTATGTGTGTATGTGTTTCAAGCAGGAATTCAGCTGCTGGCTTTATGACATGGAGAAGCTTGTAAGTGGGAATGTTTTTGTATGTGTGTGCGTGCATGCAATACACACACACACCCTGCCCATGCCATGTGTGAGGGAGATGAGATGCATCTCCTGTGTGCGAGTGCCACAGGGAGCCTTGGGTGGGGGTGGGGCTGTGCTGACATTTCCCATTGCGCTCGCGGTGGTGTTGCAGCTCTGGTGGTTCTGCACAAATTGCATAAATATTCATTGGGAAATGTAAAGAAATTTGACTGTCCCAAATGATTACATGCGCCTGCCCTGAAGGGCGCGATTACTCTGAGCCTTGTGACTTGGAGGGGCTGGGGCCCACCGCTGAGAGAGCTAACGCTAGGCAGGTTAATAAAAGATGCAGTCCAGGTGTGGGGAGCAAAATCTCAGCAGGGGCCCAACCTAGGCATGAACATCCCAATGAGATTGTCTTCTCTTCCCCCCCCTCCTGCCCCCCATAATCCTTATATGGGGAGGGACGGCAGTTTGGCAGCAGAGGAAGGGGAACCACTGCATAACACACTTGCATACCGATAGTGAAGGGAGTCAGGGACTCGAGTGTGTTTAAGAGAACATGGTTTTGTGTATTGTCTTCCTTACAGTACCTTTCTGTACTTGAGAATATGTTTACTAAAGATTGTATGTAATAGAGCCCTGACTTCTTTCTTTCTTTCTTTCTTTCTTTCTTTCTTTCTTTCTTTCTTTCTTTCTTTCTTTCTTTCTTTCTTTCTTTCTTTCTTGAAGGAATTTAGAAGAGAGGAGCCACAGATGGGGAGGGGTGCTTACGGTAACTCTTTTTGTCATTCTCTATTCCAGTTTGCCAAGTTCCCACCTGCCTGGAGGAAGGAGCTATTTGGGGCAGAGAGCTGACAGGTGGGGAAAGTGTTAAGCTACCTTTGCTCTCAAAGAACCTTTTATTAAGCAGCATCATTCTTCTGTTAGATGTATGTGTAGTTAGTCTGTTCACTTTGCATATGCTTTTATGTTCCTACTTGCACTACTGAGTATTTTTTTTTAGATAACAGAAGGAAATGACTATGTGCCAGAGTGCTATGCTTGCAGCATGCCATGTATGAAAGGAAACGGACTTCTCTGTGGCTGTCCCTAAGTACTCATGCACACTATGCTAACAACACACATTTTAAGGGCTTTCTTTCCCTCAGAGAATTCTGGGCACAGCCATTTACCCCTCACAGAGTTACAGTTCCCAGCAACTCTTAACTAGCTGCAGTGCCCAGAATTCTTTGAGAGGGGAAATGTGCCTTGAATGTGCTTTAAATGTATAGTGGGTGTGCAGCCTACTAGAATGTGGAACTCTTTGCCCTGGGTTGTTTGACCAGCTCCCTCTCTCATGGTACTGTGCTATGTGACAAGAATCTTCCTCTTTGTTCAGGTGTTCAATTTAATGGATAAATACATGTTTATCCAGTGCCTCTGTTTTATCTGCTGGACTTTTCTCTGTTTTTATTATGGCTGTCTGTCATGGATGCATCAGCTGAGATTCCTGCATTGCAGGGGGTTGAGCTAGATGACTCTTGGGGTCCCTTCCAACTCAATGATTCCTATTTTTTAATGTAATTTTACAGTTGGTTTTAATTATTGCTAGCTGCCCTGAGAGCAGGATATACACGTCTGTGTGTGTGTGTGTGTGTGTGTGTGTGTGTGTGTGTGTGTGAAGGATACATATGTGTAAGAGATGTGTAGAGATTTTATAAATTTCCCTTCAGAACATTCACAGGAGTTGACAAGGAAAGTCGCCCCATACTTTAAAGGGGAAATAATGGTGACTTCTGTAGGCATCCACACTTTGTTTGTGAGGCGCTCACCAGGTGAGTGTTTTGTACATTTGCACAGGATTTTTAAAAGGCATCCTTGAGACTTCCTTGCACTTTTTATTCTGTGTGTGAATTCTGCTGTTGTATGATAGATAGACCAGTAGAGAAACTGACCTCCTTGGAAGAAAGGCAAGCTAAAATGTAACAAGTCAAGATAGGGACCCCTACACCAGCTAGGTACAGTACTTGACTGTGGCCCTTTTTTTGAAGGGGGGAAACTGGTTTAGACATGCCTCTATCTATCTGTCTGTCTGTCTGTCTATCTATCTATCATCTACTTACTTACTTACTTACATACTCATTTTTATATTTCATCCTTCCTCTTACTGGAGCACAGTGGCTATCAGGCAGTCACTGCAGATTTGTAAGAATTTGCATTACAGGACTGTTTTTTGCTGCCCCGAATAATAACGTATGAGTGACATTCTGCACTAGATGTAGCCTCTGGACTTTCTTGAAGGGAAGTCCCATGTTGCATAGATTGCAGCAGTCAAAATGAGTTTATTAGAGCATGGATCCTCCATGCTCCCCAAGTGTGGTTCATGGGTGGTGCTTTGCTTGTTTGTAATTTTTCTCTGATCTGTGTTCTATCACTTATTCTTATAAAGGGAAAATGCATTAAACAGCAACATAAACACAGAGCCATTCTGGATAGGAGAGAACTGGGCTAAACAGTCCAGTCATGTGGATTACGTGATGGTCTCTTGATTCTGCAAACTGTGTACAGTACTGCCTTTTTGTTTTTTAAAGCATCTGGCATTAGCTGTGGACAGCATAGGCACTGAGACGGGAGAGAAGAAGAGAAGGGCTGGACTCTGTGGATTAATCCTAGCAAAGTTGATCAAGGTGGTGGGGGAAGGATGGAAGGGGGAGGCAGGCAGTTTCATTTATTCTTCCCTTTCTGGCTCTCATTGGCACTCGAGGTTCCCCACTGTGTCCTCAACGACCTCATGCATAATAGCAAGCCCAATCTTATTAACGCCGCCCCACCATGCACTCCCTGCTTACCGCTGCTGCTCGCCAATGCAATTTCCCCATGATATATGGGGGGAATAATTGAAGTATATTTGAAAATGTATTGAGAATTACCACATGCACAAGCCAGGATTTATTGAGGATATATATTTTGCAAACAGGCAGTGTTGAACGCCTCTGGGGATGCCAGTGATGGTGGGACTACCCTGTGTGTGTGTGTGCCAAGGCATTCACCCAGCTGTGGGTACTGTGCTTGGAGGCTAACTTTTCTGGGTGGAAGTCATTGCTCTTAGCCAGCAGCACAGTTACTCCTAGGTCATGGAAATACCCTGCAGCTAGACAAAGGGGGGACGGGGACGACAACTAGGTTCTGCAATAGATTTCTGTTCCCTTGCATAAGGCTGGGTGTCATGCTCCAATCTGTGGTCCATATTTTTAAAAGCATGTGATCCAAGTGAATAAGTGAGGCAGGTCTCAGGCACAAGAAGGCAGCCTTTTTGGCAGTGTTCAGCCTGAGCAACACACTACAGCCAAATTTCTCTTTCAAATGAGAGGAGATTCCTTGGCAAGGCCAGGAGGATCCCTGGAGTTTGGCTACCTTCTAAATGAGAGCTTAGATACAACTTCGCTACATGAACTGACAAGACAAAATCAGAATTAATTCACTTTTTATATATAACCACAGCTTAAAAAACCAAAAACAAAAAACAAACAAACTCTACCCTATTTCTTTTCTGCCTTTAGGCTCTAAAAAGAGCTTCCAAGGCTGTTTAGTTCCTAAAGGGAATTCAGTATGTATCCTCATTGTTATCATTGCTAAAGTTTAGCTTTGCTCATGTGCCCAGTTCCACCAGTCTGTTTGCAGAATCAGAGTGGAAGGAATCTTTGAAGGGCATCTAGTCCTGCCCCCTGTTTGATGCAGGGAATCCAGAACTAGAGCATCCCCAGCAGATTACTGTTTGATCTCCGCTTGAAAACTCCTAGCAAGGGAAAGCCCCACTCCAACCACTTCTCTTACCAATAAGGCCAGGGGTGGGCTAGATGCAGAGTAGCCCTTGGAACCCTCCCCAGGTCATGTGTTTTTGCCTGGCTGGAACGTACCTTTGAACTTTGATCATGCCTCTTGCTTTTCTGGGTGAAGGATAGGGATGAGTGTGTAGCAACTAGCCTATTGTGCAAAGGTAAAATTCACATTCATTGCTCCACCCTGTTTGCATCTGCCCTGCCCACTACTGGCACATTGCCCCCAAAGTTTGCCCAGAAGGGAATGCAGCTCTTGGGTGGAAAAGGGTCCCCCACCCCAGATTTAATATTTTCTTACTAATGTCCAGTCAAAACCTATCCTCCTGTGACTCAAGCTCGTTAGATTTAGTATTTATCTTCTTATGTATGGCAGTCCTGCAAGTATGCTACCATTTCTCTCCCCAGTCCTCTCTTTTCCAGGCTAAATATACCCAGTTTATTAATGTATTTATTTAAAAGCATTTATCTACTGCTCAATATTTCAAAAATCCCTAAGGTGCCTTCTACCATTTATTTATTTTTAAGACCAATTTCCCATACTAACCATCTATGTTGCCTTCCTCTAAACCTGTGCCAATTTGTCCATGTCCTGGACACAGAAACTACAAGGAAGTAAGGCTGGTGCAAATTAAAGTGGAACTTTAGACTCATGTTTTTTGTGATCAGCTACAGTCCCCAATACCTTTTTAAACCCCACTACCACCAAGCCAGGTATTTCCTATCCTGTACCTGTGCATTTGATTCCCACCCATCCACATTTGTAAAGCTTTGCATTCATCTCCGTTGAATTTCATTGCGTTAGCTTTAGCCCAATTTTCTGTTCTGTTCAGGTCATTTTACATTTTATTCCTGCCTTCTGAGGCGTTAAGTATCTCTTCCAGTTTTGTGACATTTGCAGATTTGGTAGATATTCCTTCTGCTTCATCTTACCGTAATTAGTTTTACATTTTTTTTGAAGAGTACAGGTCCCAGGACAGAGCCCTGTGGAATCTCCTTAATCCTGGTGAGAAACTATTGGTGAGCACTCTCTGCGTAAAGAGTGTCCAGCTTAGAATCTACCCAACACCTGAATCTAGTCTACATTTAATTAGCTGGCTAATCAAAATACTTGAAATCACAGAATCCCCACAATGTATCAAGCGAGTAAAATTTACAAAGATAAAAATCTGGCAAGATTTATTATTGAGAAATGCATAATGTTTGCTACTAATTGCTGCATTGTTTTTAAGATGCATATAATTTAAATCCTTGGTAGTCTGTTCTCTGGTGTAGTTTGAAATTAAACCATACAGGGGCTGTTGCACTTTGAAGTTTCAACAATTATATGATAGCCACACACAGCTCCTTGCAAGCACTTGTGATCTGCCCATTTAGTTTTCTCCAGATGTTTTCTGCACTTGAAAATATTTGTGCATGTTTTTGACATATAATGCTTTTCTTCCTTCCTTTCTGTTTTGTATCTTTTACTACATTCCAGTTATGCTCCTACCTAATTTTGCTCCCAAATGCCATGAGACCTAAGGTGAGGGTGGGAAACCTCCAGATGGCAGCCCTAATTAGGCCCACCAGGCCTTCCCATTTGACCCACCATGCCATTTTGGCCAAGCCATGTACACCTGACAACATATATGGTGTGGGACAGGTAAAGGCAGGGCTTGGACAAAAGGAGCATTGCAGGCCCTTTCAGTTGATCAGTGGTTGTTGCAAAGCTCCTTGCACTGTGCTTCCAAAGTGCTGATTATTAGGTGGTGGTTGGCACTTGGAAAGTGCTGGGCACACTTCTTTGCACATACTTTTTGATTTCAAACTGTGGAGGCAAAAATGGAATACCTGACATCATTGTGCCACCAGGTTATTGACAAGTGGGTAGCCTCCAAACAGTTGACCCATCAGATTTTGCCCATGGACATGTGTGATGAAGTTGATCTTCTGATATGACTGACAAGCAATTGATCTGCCCTGTTGGCTATGGTTCTGATAGTTGCACAAAATCAGCTGTATGAATGGGGTATAAATGTTGAAAAATCGCCACAGCAACAGCTCTGTGGTCTTCACAAAATTCTGAAAATCATCTGCCCATTCATGCCAAACTTTTTTTAAAAAGGTTTTTAAAGATAGCAAAGAGCTACCCTTCTTATGGATCCATCTTTTGTTAGTATAAGGTTTGATTTCAGCACATACTCATATTACACAGAGGTCCTCCATTGCGCTGGTAGCTCACCAAACAGAGCAAAATAACTTAATAATGCAAGTATAACAAATAGACATGCTTCCTGATTTCCCTCTGGAATCGGCAATTCTGATTTACCTTATCCTGGTCATGGAGTGGCATCAATACATTTGCTTTCTGTCATTCTTCCAAATTGGATTTTGGAAACTTGTACAGACCAGTGTGTGTGCAGTTTTCATTTCATACTGCCCTCCCCTCCAGCTACTCATGTGCATTAAAGCTTCACTCATTTGTGTGTGTCTGTGTGTTTTGAACATGTGATTGTGTGCACTATTACATCAACGCTGCTTTCCTACATTTCATTTCATTTGACCTGATCTTTCTATTGATCAACAGCTAGTCCCCATTGTCTGCTGTCTCTGGCTTGGCAGTCTCATTGTAGGTTCCCACTGCCATATCTCTCTGTCCTCCTCTATTCACACACAGTCATTGGAACACATAGAATTCCCATGCTCATTCTTCGCTTTTTGAAATTACACTTGTGTGCATATCCTTCCTTTTTGTAAAAATAAAATTTTAATGCTTCCATTTGAGGGAAAAGTTGCTTTAATTGTGCATGGTTCCCCACTGAAAGCTTTGAGCAGCTTGCTAATATTTGGTAATGGTGATGGGAACCTATAATGAGCACTTGCAAGCCCACAAAGGCCTTGAATGGGGAACTATGTAAGCATTGGCAAAATGACCAGCTGAAAGTTTGGATAAAACAGGAACTGCCAAGGAATGTTGATGTGGCTATGTGCAAGATCACATCCTCAAACACAAACGAAATGATGCAATCCATGATGTGCACAATCTTTCATTTGCATGACTTAGCTGATCATGGGGTCACTTTGGAAACCATGAGAAATGGAAGTAACTAAGCAGTGCAGGAAGAGCACACACTGTGTGCGCACCAATTCCAAAATTCATTATGGAAATTCTGTACAAGCAATTGAAAGACAGGTGGAGTGGAACATGGGGCACTGCCAGTCTGTGGAAGACTTGTGCAAAATCCACCCTTCATTTCATATCCCTGTAATCAAATAGATAATCCCGGAACCTTGAGCAGCATGTGACAGATTGTTGAAATGGCTTAAAAATCCCGATAGCTTTTCAGACCAGAGACCGATGCTCAAAAACTGGACTGTTGAGGCTGTTTCAACAGATGCAGTTAGATAGGTAAAGTCACGGCACCTTGGAGTACAGGAACTGAGCAGATGACACTTTTCCTTGAGTGCTGATTCTATGAAGGAAAGTCACATTTTGGTTGTTTAATTTCTGTATTTCTGCCTGTTGTTTTAAAGGCACAGGAGCAGGCCTGCCTAATATGTTTGCAGTCCTAATGTTTTATAGGGAATGTTTATAGGAGCTTGTTTGTTGAATTGGTGATCTCCCTCTCATGCCTGCTGGCCTTAAGATCTGTGACTCTCCCACATTTTCCCTTGCACGGTCCATATGCAGCACATTTTAAGGCAAGTATAATTTGAGAACACCTGATGTTTCGGGGATACATCAATATGCTGCTTATTTCAGGAGTTGCATGCAGTTGTGCATAACATCCAATCCCTGCAGTCAGCTCATGCCAGGTCTTCAGCCCACTCTTTTACTCCACAGCTGGTAGGGATGATCAGAGGATTAGTGTGGGCTGTGCACTTCATACAGCAAGCTTCCTACTATCAGCACGGGGTCTATGTGCACGTGTTCGAGGGGAAGTATGTACCTGCCTCTTCCAGGGCTGCTTTACGTTCTTTGCATTGTGCAGAATTTTGGAGTCCTTGCTTGAGGCTTTGCTATGTTTAATGTGAGGCAAATGTAGCCATGAAAGCCTGTGGCTGACATTAATTAACGAATTAAGTAAATGTATATCCCCTCTCCCTCCTTTCTCCCAAAGGAGCTGACGGTGGCAAACACACACAAAAAATGTACAATTAAAAATAAAACAACAAAAAGTATTTAAAGCATTCAAAAGCTGTTAAAACCACCCAAACAATTAAACACACTAGAACATTCAAAACAAATTGAAAAACAGATGTAAACTAACCATGTGCCTGGATCAGCCTGCTGAAATGGAAACGTTTTCAGCAAGTTTTCAAAAAGTGGACAGTGCCTGCCTAATGTCAATGGGCAGGGCGCTCCAAAGCACAGATGCTGCCACACTTAGCTTCAGTTCCCTGCCACAACTTGTGCTTTTAACTGGTACCTTACACCAGCTTTCATTGGAATGACACAGATGCCCTTTGATCAATGTATGGAGAACTGAGAGAGCTTCGTGCACATTAACAGTACAATCCACCTTCAGCGATATGTTGCTCACCCTCTCTTAAGACCCTGCCTTTTTTATTTTCTCTTGAGCTCCTATTGGTCAAGATTCACTCAACTGCTTTAGCTTACAGGCACACTCATGCATATATAGCCCAGCTATATTCAAGGAAATAGGGACCCAGGTAGCGCTGTGGGTTAAACCACAGAGTCTAGGGCTTGCTGATCAGATGGTTGGCGGTTCACATCCCTGCAATGGGGTGAGCTCCCGTTGCTCGGTCCCAGCTCCTGCTCACCTAGCAGTTCAAACGCACATCAAAGTGCAAGTAGATAAATAGGGACCGCTCTGGCAGGAAGGTAAACGGCGTTTCCGTGCGCTGCTCTGATTCACCAGAAGCAGCTTTGTCATGCTGGCCACATGACCCGGAAGCTGTCTGCGGACAAACACCAGCTCCCTCGGCCTATAGAGCGAGATGAGCGCCACAACCCCAGAGTCGGACACGACTGGACCTGATGCTCAGGGGCCTCTTTACCTTTATATTCAAGGAACAGAAATGCAGTCAGGGCAAACTGGGCACTGACGCTCCTTGCACCATCCTCTCTCTCTCTCTCTTTTCTCTCTGTTCCGCTGCCCCACTCCCACATACGGGACCTCTCACCAGCTGCAGGAAGCTAATTGATCCAAACTGGATCACTCCCTTCCCTTACCAGGTTTACAAATACTGGGAATAGATATTTGGGTCCTGTAGATGGTCCCAACTTCCTCCTTCACACATTTGTATCAAAGATGCCAGCATTGAGGCAGTGTGGGTTGGACTGAGGGGTCATCAGCTTGTGCCTGGGCTGGGGACACAGGATATTGAAAGCAGATGTAGCAGAGGTATAGGGAAAGTGAGGAGAGTGCTGTTGCACTCAGATTCTGTTTGTGGATATCTGGCAGGCCACTGTGAGAACAGGATGCCGGCTATGATGGGCATTGCTAACTTGGATGCTTGACAGAGCCACAGGCTCTTATTCACATTCAGCTGCTTCTTCACATGTGCTTCTTTTGATTACTTTTCACACCCACACTTGCTTAATACTGTCCCAGGTTAAGGGTTGGAGCCCCCTGGACTTTATTCTTCTCCCGTTGCCATGCTGAGCACGTTCCCCCAATGAGGGAGGTAGAGGGAGGCAGCAGGTGAGGTCACTGCTTGTAGGTGCTGTTGGAAGCATGAATCTTTCATTTCCTGTCAATATCTCTGGCTGCTATTAGATGGCGAAGAGTGGCGATGGCACTGAGGTGCAGCTGATGGCAGCTGTGATTACAGGGGTAGTGGATGGACTCAATTGATGTCTCCTGCTAGGATCATGTCTCTCTCACGTCTGTGGTGAGGAGTGACATGCCTCAAGTCTTATACTCCTAAACCCAATGTACAGGGCTGGGGTCAGAATTGAGGAGCAGCTGTGAAATGGTTCTTGCAGGAGGGCTGGGATCTGGTTGCAGTGGGGCATTCTGGGGTGATACCATTCTCCTGCACTTGAGTGTCTTTCTTAAGGATGGTGTGGGCCTGATTCCAATTATTGGAACGTCTTGTTCTCCCGTATTGACAACTGCCCACCCCATCTCATCTAGTTGGGCTTATAACATTTGGCAAAGCATCATGGGAAATCCAAAGTTAGGCTGGCAGATCTCCAAGAGCTGCTCTCCTAGGAGTGAATGTTATGCTAAGCATAGCTTTAGTCCAGCCTTTCATGCCTTGCTTCATGGTCGCAAGGTTGGCGGCGCTCCAGCTCAAGTAATCTTTTTCATCTCTCTTTCCTTATTCGTGTCTCAATTCAGTTAGCTGTGCCTTATGGACCTTGGGTATCCTGGGGCTAACGAGGGACCTGAAGTCCTTGTTCCTTGGGGAACAAGGAGTGTTTAAAAACTCAAATCTTGACCAAATGTTTTAGAATGCAAGTGTTGTATTGGTACATTTCAGATAACAAACATTGTGAATAGTAATAATAGTTAAAACAAGCACATATGGATTTCATTGTTGTTGATGTAAGGAAACTAGAATGCTCCCGTTTGATGCTGCACAGGAATATGGTTTGGAGCCCTGGAGCTATGACTGGCCTACTTGATCTCAAGAGTGATTGCATCCTGGCCTGTCACCCAGCACTAGTACTGGTAGCTGTTCATATCAGACAGCCAAAGTCTCCTTCATTCTACTGCATGGTCCTGTTTCCCAACGTAGTTACTATTAAAAAAATAAATACTTAGAAATAATTTGTCTGAACTGGAATTTTATCTTTAGCATGCAGATATGCCTTCCTAGTTTGCATGCTAAAGTATTTGGTATAAATAGTAATTTCTGTGTTTTTTATTTTAGAGAGTGATAATAATACTAATAAATAAACAATTAGATGGGTAATGATGTAAAGATGCAATTCAGAATGAGAGATGTCATCTTCAAAGGGGCTGAATGCAGAAGGGTCTGAATAAAACAATATGCGGGCTTTTGAGTTAAATGCAGACATTGCATTTCTGCTAGAAGACTTCTCCGTAACATGCACCTTTGCATATTGTCCTGTCATTAATAGGTCATTTAACAGAGGGCAGACAGTTGTTCACCAGGCCTGCTAAAGATAAGACAAGAAGAAATGGATTTAAAATTAAAGGGTGGCAGATTTATGTTCAGCATTGGAAAACAAGTGCCCAGCATTTTAAGAACAATGTTCAATAGCAGGAAAACAAGTTGCCTCTAGAGAGGTATGGCCAGTTGTGAGGAGTGATGGGAGTGGTAGTCCAACAACATCTAGTCGCCCATCCCTGGGTGTCTTAGAACAGAGGTTGCATTGCTGTAATGCTGATTTTAGTAACAAACTGGGAAGGCCACTTCCCTGGCTGGAGTTCATCTTGGTTTTGGATTGATGAACTTGGTATGATACAGATGCCACCGCCTATGTTTTATGTCCTGTTATCTCTGGTAAACGGTGTTTTTGGGTTTTCAGTGCTTCACTGTTTGACAGTAGAGAACAGTGGGGGGAAAGAAGTGTGAATGTATTATCATGATTGAGGAGGCCTCTACCATGTACCACCTTCAGATCTTCTTAACTCGGAGGATGCCACCTGTGCGAGGGTGGCCCAACCACTGCCCACTGCTTCCAAGGGTCTCCTTCCTTAAATTTCTGCCCATTTCCTCTTCCACTCTGCTCCCCTCCCCTTGTGCCACCCCTCACAGTTCTTTGCCATTCGCAACACGTCCCAGTTCTCCCTTTAATTGTCTCCACACAGCTGTTATCTTTAGTGGCAGGAATCAGATCGGAAATCAGACCGTGGCTCTGCTTCTCTTCCTCCGCCCTCCGTTTTTCTGCCATTTTTTGAAAACAGCTATAAATACCAGCTCTCACCTCTGGTGCTTGGAGCTGGGCGGGAGCAGCCAGAAACCTGGCATTGATCTTGGCACTGGGCATGCCACGCATGCGGCCCTTTGTTTGTGCTAGCGACAAAGGGATGATCACAGAGCTAGGGCTTGAAAGGGCCAAGAGGGAAGAGAGGGAGTTTGCTTCAGAGCCAGGCATGCTTCTGGGCCTTATAAGAAGGAAGGAGTTTCCAACACATGGCTCAGTTTGGCAGGTGCTCTTCTTCCCTTCTCTCACAATGCAACAGCCTTCACTTGCAGTTCTTCCCACATGGTGCCCCAGATAGGTCAGGCTATCCAGAACTGGGAAGACACAGAGTGTTTTACCATGAAGTGGTGTGATTGTGGAGGAAGAGGGGTGGCAGAAGCATGTAACCTGGTTGAAAGGGCACATCTCAAGCTATGGACAATGATTACATACACTGATAACCATTTCCATCTATTGCTACATGGGACAGTCTCCCCCAATCTGGTACCCTCCAAATGTTTTGGACTTAGAACATCTAGTCCAGTGTCCTGTTCCCACAGTTGCCAGCCAGATGCCTTTGGGAAGCCCACGAGCAGGACACAAACGCTCCCTCTTAATGTCTCCATAAACTGATATTCAGAGGCATATCTACACAGCTGCCATGACTAGTAGCCATCAATAGTCTCATCCTCTATGACTACAACTCCCAGCATTCTCAGAAAAGCATAGGCAATGGTCAGGGATGATGGGAGCTGGTCCAACAACATATGGAGGAGGCCAGGGAGGGGAACACAGCTGTGCAGGCTCCACACAGTTGCTGTAACATATGGGATGAGATGCTACCCCATGAAATGTTTCCGTGGCACTAATCCAGCAGGGAAAGGATGGGTCTGGAATGAAGGTGTCCACAAACTGAAACTGATTCACATGGTATGTCCAGAATATTGAGGCGGCAACATGGAACTGCCACTGTAAGGCAAATGAGCCACCACTTGCAGAAGGAGATACTGTATATGGCAGGATTTGACTAAGTTGTTGCATACATGGAACGAGGTCTGCTTGCTCAACCCTAAATCTACTCTGGAGGAGGAGTGGAGGGAAAGTCCCATTGCGTGAGTGGACCTTGTTCCGTGTGTGTATATCCCGTTTAGTGCTATGTCACGTTCCACCCATAGTGAGGGGGGGATTTAATGCACTTCTCTCTTGAGTCTAATGAGTCATGTTGTGCATAAAATAAGTAGGTGTGGTATTTGCCTGAAGTTGTGTGTATGTGCGTACATATGGTGCAAGTCAGCTTGCCATCTGTAAAATGGGAACATATTTGACTTAAATCTTAGAATGTTTGTGAAGAGGAATGTGATGATACAAAGCTTTCTTTGCACCAGCAGTACTCCAGAAATGATTGAAAAGAGCGCAAGAAGACCAGTACTGGTTGTTTCTCCAATATCTCTGGGAACTGGTCTTCAGTGGATTATTGTAGGTAATAGTAATAAATAATATGATTGCATTGCACTTTCAAGAGTTCAAAGCTCTTCATGTGCCTTGTTTAGTTGTAAGTTTACAACAACCTTTTGAGGTAAGTCAGCAGTATTATTATCTCTCTTGTTTCCAGGGCAGTAGAATGAGCCTGAGAGAAGATGGCTTGGCTAAGACTATCTAGGACAGTGATGGCCAAACTTGGCCCTCCAGCTGTTTTGGGACTACACTTCACATCATCCCTGACCACTGGTCCTGTTAGCTAGGCATGATGGGAGTTGTAGTCCCAAAACAGCTGGAGGGCCAAGTTCATAGCTAAGGTGATATTTGAACGAGGAACATCTTGGTTTATAGCTCTGTCCCTTCACCACTAGGGTACACCAGCTCTTTTATATACCAGCTGTATATACAAGCTTTCGTCTACTTTTCATCTGTACCCTGTATTTTAGAGGGCCTTTAAGAATGACCATTCTGTTTAACTTTGAAGTGCAACCCTCCTAGGCATGCTAACTGGATTGGAACACAGCTAGTTTCATGGTGTGTGTGTGTGAGTGAGAGATGGAACAGAGACCCAACAGAAGATGTGGGTGCAGAGCAGCATTTTCAGGTTATGGATGTGGCAAGGGTGGGGGGCCAGTGATTCCCTAAGCACCCCGAGCCTTGGCCTCCTGTTAGAGGTGTTCTTGCCAGCCCCAGGGTGCTAACAAGCTGCCTCTGGATCATACAGTCCCACAGAGGACTATCTTGCATCCTTCCATATTAAAGGGGCTTGGGGCAGGCAACAGTTCTGTTGCGGGGGTGGGGGGGTGGGAGTTCCCAGCATGCCAAGAGGTAGTTGGGCTATAAATAGCTGTGCTGGTTTGTGGGGGAAAGGAGGTGTTTGGGAAATGGCTTTGTGATTAGGACAAAGAGGCGTCGGCAGCTTTGCGCTCTCTCTTCATTAGGGAGGACTGGGCCGGATGCGCTCTTGCAGCTGCTGGTGTCACAGGCGCTAACAAAGCGGCTGGAAATAGCCCAGAGTCCCCTTTGAAATCTCAGCAGGGAAAGGGTGGGCAGGAAAGTGGGAGTGGGAGGTTGTCCACAAAGGATTGCAGCAGAAGAGAGCAGCTCTCCTCCCTAGGATGGCTGGGAGGAGAAAAGCACAGCACACTTTTCTCTGGCAAAACTGGCCCCTCTTGGCATGTGGTGGACCTGAGGAACTTACAGCACTTGCTCCACGCTGCACAGCTAAGCTAAAGCATCCTCTTTCAGTCCCCTCTGTCACACTTAGCTGACCTGCTTCAAGCTCGTGTAACTTTTTAAGACTTCTGTGCAGATGAAACCAGTTAAGTTTTTATTTCCCTTGTTGCATCTTCCAGAGGCATCATCTCCCCTACTTCCTTCACACATCTGATGTTGCATTGAGTCAGTCTCATGGGAAGGAGACTTGGGGTGGGGAGGAAACATAGCTTGATTCCCTTGAGTGGGAATCTTTCAGATGGTTGCACTCTAGCTAGGACCCCAAACTGGCAGTGGCCTTATTTTTTTGACTCACTGGCTGTGGTGCCATTACTAAGACATTCCTGTTCAGGACATCTGAAGGTCTCCTATTATTTATAGTGCAGAGTCACATTTTGAAACCCCCTTTTGCCTGATTCATGACACACTCTCTACCTTTCCTGGTTTCCTGAGTGTTTTTTTAGGTGTGGGGTGAAATCCACTGCATGAGAAATCTTCATAAGACTTACCCTTCATAAGGACACCCTGAGAGCTGTTTTAATCAATCAGTCAATGGATCAATTAATTTCTTTTATGAACACTTCCTATGAAACATGCTGAAACTAAAGCATATTAAAACAATTTCAAATCCAATACAGATCGAGCCGGGGACAAAAATTTCCACCTTTTAGGTGTGCTGAAAAAAGGAGGTCTTCAACAGGTGCTGTGGTCCCCTGGTATTGTACATGTTATAGGGGAACACGCCTGTCTAACCACTTAGAGCAGGGGTCAGTAACCTTTTTCAGCTGTGGGTCGGTCCACCGTCCCTCAGACCACGTGGTGGGCCAGACTATTTGGGGGGGGGGGCATGAACGAATTTATATGCCCCACAAATAACCCAGAGATGCATTTTAAATAAAAGCACACATTCTACTTATGCAAAAACACCAGGCAGGCCCCACAAATAACCCAGAGATGCATTTTAAATAAAAGGACACATTCTACTCATGTAAAAACATGCTGATTCCTGGACCGTCTGCGGGCCGGATTGAGAAGGCGATTGGGCCGCATCCGGCCCCTGGGCTTTAGGTTGCCTACCCCTGACTTAGTGGGCATGCACCGAGGAGCAACAACCAGTAGCCAAGTGTGGGTTTCTGAGAGCTGAGTGACCCAAGTCTCTCTGTGGTTTACATGTTCTGCCATGCAAACTCCAGTGTTCACCAACATCTAAATGTGGAGAAGCCTTGGTGATGCAGTTTATTAATTTCAGACTCCGGACTGAATGTACTGCTGGGGATGGGTGGGGGTGTTTTTTTTAGAAAGTAATACATGTTCCTTCACTCACTTCAAAATGTGGTAAGCTAGCCCGGGGGGGGGGGGGGCTTTCTGCACATTCTACTAGTGAAGCCCTGGAAGCAGTCCTCAATTCAGCCTGAGCCATTCTTTAAAGACATCCTTGACTGCCCGCCCTCCCCTCCCCTGAGGTCTCCTCTGCTCAGTAGTTCATACAAAGAATTTTTCCTAATAATTTGCTAAAATTGCCCGTTCTGCTACATAATTTCTCCTGCCCTTTTGTGTTCCTCTTGGGAAGCTGGAGAGAAAAAGATCCTAATTTTACTTGAACAAATGCTGCCTTTTCCCACTTGCTAGGCACCACCCCCACCACCCCCTTACCATCCTTCAAGTCTAGCTCTCCTCGCAGCTCTTTCTATTTAAAGCCCAGGCTGCCGGCCATCTCTTAAATCCAGGCCTTGTGACCTGCATTGTCTTCCCTGTCATATGAAGGTCTGTCATGTAGGGCATAGAGATGGCCCAATGCTGTACTTTGTAGCCAGGTTCAAAACAGGATTTGACAAGTTCATGAAGGAGAGGAATGCTGGCAGCTATGAGCTCAGGTGGCCAGAATAATGCTACCGGTCGGTACCTCCTGGCAGATTGTTTCCTAAGCCCTAAATTGCTGGAGACTTGAAGTGATCAAGAGGGATACAAATGCTTTGGGCTTTTCCTGTGTAACTTGATGCATCCATGTGTGTGGCTGCTGCTTGAGGAAAAGTGAAGACAAAAGAGGGTTGGGGCACCTCAGGCTATATCCAGTCCTGGCATTTTTTCTGTAATCCATACTTGGAGCTACAAATAATGACTTGCACAGTCCACCCTCCATTGTGTGACCACACCTCTTTCAGTTAAGTGTGTGTGTGTGTGTGTGTGTGTGTGTGTGTGTGTGTGAAAGTACTGCTCTTCTCTGCATTCCTCCTACACCAGGGGTGGGCATATTAAAGGTCACAGTCCATCACAGGAGGGAACAGCCTGTCATCTCCTGCTGGGGCAGAGACCCTTACACCAAACTCTATGAGCTCTCTGTTTGGGTACAGCATCCTTGTAGGTTTGAGCCCTCTGAGAGTTGGATATTAATTGCTGCTCTGCCCACTGAAGCATCAGACCAAAAAACACTGTGGAAATTTCTTCTGTCCAGGTCCATGCCACATGACTCCCTATGCATTCTTTCTACCACGACACACACACACAAACACTTGGCATTGTATGCCTCCCAATGCTAAAGCTGGTCCCTTTTGCCGCAGCCCCTGGAGGGTTGGCTGCAGCTTGGCACCGAGCTGCTCCATACCCCGTGAAAGTTGCATCGGCTCAGCATCGGGCGCCTGCGGGGTGGGTAATGCAGCGAGGCAGTTGGATAGGGAAATGGCTATCTCAGCTGAATGCTTGTGCATAGGGTGCACAGAGAGGCTCATTGCTGACGAGAGCAAGAGGGTGTGGGTGTGGGGAGCCCTTGCGAAGGAACAGAGAGCAGCTTCAAGGCCTGTCCTTGGGTCTTCAGTCCAGCCTGCTGCTGGTATTACAAAGCACTTTGCCATGCTCACTCTCATATTTAGCATGTGTGATACACACATATGCATACATAGGCTCTTTCTATTCACCCTCTGGCACACCCTTTCCCCCAGTCCTCCCTGTCCTTTTGACTTCAATTTACCCTTACCAATCCAAGGCCCTCAATTCCCTCTCATTCAGAATTGGTAACTTGAGACAGAAAGGAAGGATGTGAGATTGAGAGAACAAATCTTTATTTTGTTTGTTTTCTTTTCATTATGAATGCAAAACACAAAACGATGCCAGCCACACCTAAAATTAGGGGAGGGGAGGGAAGACAGTGCTCATCCTTGCCTTCCACCAGAGATGCAAGCTAATCAAAAAACGAAATGAAATGAAATGTGTGGGGCAGGAGCAAGAGGACTCCGTGAGGAGTTTCAGGGAATTAAAAAATAAGAATTGTAATCGGTGCAAGAAATACCAGACAAACAAGCTGCCCATTTTCTGAACTGGTCCAACCAGGGTGTTTACTAGGATGGGTCAGGGCAGGTATTGTGTGTCCTCAATAAGGAAGCCTCTTTTTTGTTCCTATAACTACTGAAGTAGATCATTTGTAGGCTGTGAGGGGGCTCAGGAATTCCAGAAGGACACTCAGGTTTGGAATTGGCCAAAGGGTGGGGGAACAGTAAGGACAGGAGTGGTGCCAGGGTGTTAATAGAACAGGATCTCTATGTCAGTGGGCTCCCATGCTAAAAGATACCAGGAGAGAATTTCTCCTGTGCTTTTATGAAAGGTACTTGCTTTTGTAGTCGCCCAACGCTGTTCTCAGGTGTCTGTGTGAAAGATCCAAATCTCATTCAGTTTGCCTCCTGGTTTGTACTCTCATCTGTATTTCTGAGTTGATGCTTGGTGAGATGTAAATGGTGTTGGGATAATTTTCAGGGCAGAGATTTGGTCTTGTTTGTTCCTAGCTTTGATTTGCTGTCCTGGCAACTGGAATATCATCGTGATAGATGTCACTCTAATCTTTTGCCTCCCCAAGGTTTCTGCGTCAGTTGTTATCAGCTGGGGCACATAGAAGGCTTATGCTAGACATGGTGTGTGTGTGTTTAGAGCGAAAGAAACCTGTTTTGTAAAGCCCGTCCAAGTGCAATCCAGCAGGGCTCTGGGAGGCTGTGCAAGAGGGACTGTTTTTAAGGTTGCATCCACATTCTTCTAATTTTCTCCCTGCTCACCAGAAAGGGTGTACTAACTCTGTAATGGTCAGAGTTAAGAAGCAGAACAAAGGGGATATAAGCAGGGATGTTTCTTTTCTGCACTAAAAATAAAATGAAATTCTACACCCAGAAGAACTGAATTCTGTAGCATGCATAAATTGGGTGAATTAAAACTCGTTCTGCATAATTTTCCCCCCCAAAAGGCCTTGGGGCCTATGTAATGCAAGATACTACAGCCCTGCTCCCAACCACTGGAAATCTTAAATCAGCATTTGTCTAGCTCCTGAGATTCCTACAGGCTTTGCCTATATGTTTTAACATACATTTTTGTACCCATGAGCACTAGAACATGCTTTTCAAAGAAGAGATTCTTTGGAAGCTGAATTCTGTACCCCATTTACCATCTTCAGTACCTCACTTCTGTCACAGAATATATCTCTCCCATCATGTTCAAGTGAGGAGGTGTACACTCCCAAATCTAGGGCTGGATGACTTACCTGCTTGGTGTCTATGTAGTTGTCTCAGGGTAGAAATAATAAGAAATAGGGAGGTACTGTATAGGTGATAATTGGGGGGGGGAGGGGAGCTTCTAGCCTGTGAATTCAGAGGTGGGTGTTACTTGTGGTTTGGTGCTTGCTTGAGTCACCATCCCTTCTTACTACCTTTCTGCAGGGCTTGTGTTCCTTGTGCTTAGGGCTCCCTGGGGTCTGGATAGAGTAGGTGGCACTTGAGCAAGGCCAGCAAGACACTTTGCTGGCTAATGGGGGTGGATGGTGCAGATTAGCCAAGCTCTTAAAACAACACAGCACCCGAGACAGAGAGAGGACAGCTTTGGCCCGCGGCAGGCGCGATGTGACTCGATTAAATGTTCTCCTTTTTTGTGCACATTTCAAGAGCATCGGGGAAAATGTCATATTTACATAAAAATGATACAGGCTCATTGGGAGAACGCAGGCAATTACTAGCCCATTGCGTCTCTGGTGCTCACAGGCGGTGGGCAAACGTGCCTAACCAGTTTCAGCCACTAAATCTGTGCCGATGGATTTATTTGGTAGCCATAGGTGCAAATAGCCTGAGATGAGCTTTGCTGTTTTGGTGTTATATTAGCAAGCTGCTGTAAAGGCCTAATATAGATTATTAACAGGGACATGTGACCCAGGCAGTTTGTCAGCATGGCACCTACAGACTGAAGTCACTGGTACCTCTTACGGCTCCTGCGAAAGGTCTCATTAATGTCCCCTTAAAAATCCACTGTGCATCCGAGACTGTCTGCTGTTCCTGCTCAGTTTTTATCTGCACTGACTCAGCCTTTCCTACTTAAAGCAAACCTACGTTTAATTGGTTGCCAGGATTGGATTCCCACTCTCCCTTCCATTCTAAACAGAGCAGAGGTGCAAAGATCTCCTCACTGGGTGTGGCAGTGGTTGATGTAGATGCCTTCCCCCCCCCCCCACTGGAAGGCTGGATGATAGTTGTGGGGAGGTGCTCACCCCATTTTGTGGGTCTGTCTTTTTTCTGCTCTTCAGGTACAGCAGTCATTTTTGTTAGGTCACATCCCCACAACAGCCATTTTGTGGCTGAGGCCCTTGGCACTTTCTCAAAAGATGCCCACTGCCTTATCAGCTGAAGTTCCCTGACACACATGAACAGTGAATTCTGAAAATAAATGCCAGTCATTTGTAATCCACATGTTCACCACAGGAAAAATGGTACTAGTGAAGCACCAGTACAGCCACAGCAAACACAACTGCCATCTTTATGAAGTGGGAAATACGGAACTCTTCTCCCATCTCTGGGGAAATTTTCTTAAGTAGATGTTTTCCTGATAGTACTGTTCCACCACCTATTACACCTACCTTTTTCACTCCATCAGCCCTCTCCTACTTTGGAAATACACACAGCGCAGTCCCAGGGATGGTATGCTCAGTATCCTGCTCACACTGTCCCCTTTCAGATCCCAGTGCAGTTCAAAATCATTGCAGCTAAGAGAAGCATCTAAGGTTCAGTAGGAAGAGGCCTTCTACTCTGCAAATTTTGGAACTGAAAGAGCAAGGGGAATTTTGAAGAGTGATGAAGTCGGTAAGCTGTAATGCTTCCGTGCCCCTGCTCTCCCAGCACAAGTCCCATGTGTGGCTCCAGGATTTAGAGGATGGATTACACCAGCTTGCCCGCTTGCAGTCTAATGACCCTTGCACATTCGGCGGCACTTGTGCCCAAGGGTGGGGGGTGCTTATCCTAACTCCACTCCCTTCAGAAGCAGCAAGGGGTAAAATCTGAGTTTTCTCTGTTCAGAGAAGCCCTGAAGCCAAGCAGGCAGCCAGAGCAGATGAGGCGACAGTGCATAGTTGCTGCTGGGAGAGGAACAGCAAACAACCATGTGCAACGGCTGTGTGACAGGCAGCCGAGCTGTTCGGCCATTGTGCTGGGGGGAATCTGCCTACATGTGGGAAAGAGCTGCTTGACATAGTGGGCTTAGCAACTGATGGAGACTCCCCAAAAACAAAAGCGGGACGGTCATCTCACCTCCCCACAAACAAATCAGGTTGAATGTTTATTAAGTAGTGTTGTCTAACCGCCCTGCCGAACTATTAAAAATTTTAAAAGATGATGCTGTTAAGGTGCTGCACTCAACATGCCAGCAAGTTTGGAAAACGCAGCAGTGGCCAGAGGATTGAAGAAGATCAGTCTACATCTCAATCCCAAAGAAGGGCAGTTCCAAAGAATGCTCCAACTACTGCACAATTGCACTCATTTCACACACTAGTAAGGTCATGCTTAAAATTCTACAAGGCAGGCTTAAGCAGTATGTGGACCGAGAACTCCTAGAAGTGCAAACTGGATTTCAAAGGGGCAGAGGAACCAGAGACCAAACTGCAAACATGTGCTGGATTATGGAGAAAGCTAGAGAGTTCCAGAAAAACATCTACTTCTGCTTCATTGACTACGCAAAAGCATTTGACTGTGTTGACCACAGCAAACTATGGCAAGTTCTTAAAGAAATGGGAGTACCTGATCACCTCATCTGTCTCCTGAGAAATCTCTTTGTGGGACAGGAAGCTACAGTTAGAACTGGACATGGAATAACTGATTGGTTCAAAATTGGGAAAAGAGTATGACAAGGCTGTATATTGTCTCCCTGCTTATTTAACTTATATGCAGAATTCATCATGCGAAAGGCTGGACTGGATGAATCCCAAGCCGGAATTAAGATTGCTGGAAGAAATATCAACAGCCTCAGATATGCAGATGACACGACCTTGATGGCAGAAAGTGAGAAGGAATTAAAGAACCTTTTAATGAAGGTGAAAGAGGAGAGTGCAAAATATGGTCTGAAGCTCAATATCAAAAAACTAAGATCATGGCCACTGATCCCATCACCTCCTGGCAAATAGAAGGGGAAGAAATGGGGTCACGAAGAGTTGGACATGACTAAACGACTAAACAACAACAACAACAACAACGAAACCTCCCTGCAAACAGTTCAAAATGAATGCTGAAAGCGTCCCTGGACATACCAGCTCTGTATGTCCTCTAGGGACTAATAAGCTAAAGAGAAGCACACTGGTGTCTGCCGCTGGTCAGGAGATCTAGGGCCACTGAGAAGCTAAATCACCAGCCACCCAAAAACATTGTGGCAGGAAGGGGAAGACGCAGCCTGGTCTTCATTCACCTGCCAGAGAATTAAGGTGTGTCTGTATGAGAGAGAGCTTTTTTGGGGGGGTTATTATAACAGCCTGTTGCTCGACTGAAAAGTGGGATTGTGAAACGGGGAGGTACGGTCCAGGAAAAGCTTTACCACTTGATGCCGCTGAATGCGTAAATGGGTGCTGTTAGTCATCAGTGGGTGCTTTGATTAAGTAGCAGGGACTCAAAACAGAAATCAGGAGCTCAGACTAAGCAGATTCCCTGTGAAAAATCCCCCTCAGAAACGAGGCCTGGGAGCCAATTCAGGGGTGGGGGTGTGTGGTGCCATCCTCTTGGGATCGACTGTTCGAACATTCCTCCAAACTCCTTGCCTGTGGAAGATAACCAGGTTGTGGAGGAGAAGGGATGGAAAGGGATTTAATTAAGCAGTGGGAGAAGCTACCTAGGTATGAATTTAAATATTCATTGCATTCCCCGGGGATCAAGTCAGGCCTCCCTCTTCCAAGCCCAAACAGCTTGATGGGAGTCATAACTGGAGCTCATTCTCAGGCTAAACTGAAACCAAATGAGGGTCAGGCCAGATGGCACATCTGCAATAACTTAATCAAAAGCAAGCCAGCACTTTGGCTGCTTGGACAGCAGGAAGGTTTCATGCAAACAAAGTCCCGACGCAGCAGCGTGGCCATCCG
The DNA here is from genome assembly GCF_963506605.1 of Zootoca vivipara. NCBI lineage: Eukaryota > Metazoa > Chordata > Lepidosauria > Squamata > Lacertidae > Zootoca > Zootoca vivipara. The sequence continues at coordinate 84,242,224 of NC_083276.1, read as the reverse complement.
TGTGGCGCATTTTCCTGGAAGGGACCACTCTCTCCCTTCCCTCACCCCCAAGATGTTGCTGGGTCACTGGTGTGGAGAAGAGCAGGTTGCGGAGGGAGTTCCTCATCTCGCTCCTCTCCCGGCTGCCCAGGATTTATTTCCTGCCCTGCAGCTCCTTCCCTGCAGCGTTTATGGTTACATTTCTATCCGTGCATCACCCGCGATTGATGTCCCCCTGTACGCAGGCAGCAGCCGTAACTCACACCCGTGACTCGGGCTCCCGGCTCGTTACTCACAGGTTGGTGTCAGCCCTGTGAGTTACAGCCTCGCTTTGCTGAGAAAAGTGCATGGAGCAGGCCGGCAGCCGGCCGAGGGAGAGAGATGAACCAGGCCTGGACAGAGGAGAGGGGAATCCTTCTTGTCTACCCTCTTCTTGCCTTTTAGCTTTTAGCCTGGATAGCTAGAGGGCTTGGAGGAATGTTTGTGCCTGCAGGTCCTTCGGTCCTTGCCAGTGGGTCTACGATTGCCAGTTATCCCATCATTTGAAGGGGAAGTCTTTTTATTACAGGTGAAGGGTGCTTGATATAACTTAATGCCCTTATTTCAGGGTGATGTGTGTGTTGTAGCATTCCCTGGAATAAGCACTACAAGTCAGCATCTCTTGGGGAAATTTCAGTTTGGCAAACTTAGTGAGATTTTATAGCCAAATAATTTTCTCATGCAGTTGTTTAACCCTGGTAAACGAGCTACTCTAGAACAGTTAGTAATTAGGGGGGAGGTTGTAGCTCAGTGGTAGAGCACCTGCCTTGCCAGCATAAACTCCCAGGTTTAATTCCTAACATCTCTAGGTAGGGCTGGAGGAGGCCCCTTCCTGATACCCTGAGGATCCACTTCCAGTCAGTGTAGACAATACTGAGCTAGATAGAGCAATGGTCTGACTCGGTAGAAGGCAGCTTCAAAGTACCAGGCTACCCAGTGGTGGAGCTTCATGCTCCAGCACCGGGGGTGGGGCTGGCGCCCATTCTGGAGCCGTGGCGCGCCTCCCGGAGGGCCGTGGCACACGTTCCGGGGGTGGGGCGCACGTTTTGGGGGTGGGGCGGGCGCCCACGATGGCGCCCCTTGGAGCCCGCCGCTCGGAGCGGCCTGCCCCTACCGCCCCTATCTTCCTACGCCCCTGAGGCTACCCATTTTCCTGTGAACTTCTTCTCAAAGCTGACATAACTAGAACTGGCCCTACCATCAAGCCAAATGAAGCACCCACCTCAAGCAGCAATTGCTGGGGGTGGGTAGTCATGATGAAGTGTTGGAGGATAGAGCTTTGTGTGCCACTTAACATCCCATAAGTGAACCTGCTGGCCACAGGTTCAGGGCCCCATTACTAGTGTTGAAGTAAGATTCAATTAGCAGTCCAGTTAACTTCACTACTTGGAATGGTGAGGGAGGAGGGAATTTTGTCCTTTGAAATCAGTACCGTGTTTCTCATATTATAAGACATGTCTTATATTTATTTTTTCCTCAAAAAAACATACTATGGCTTATTTTCAAGGGATGTCTTATTTTTTTCCTCCTCCTCCTGCCGCAGCCGGCATTGCTGCTGTGCCTATCACTATGTCTTATTTT